>NC_003075.7:15210999-15517732 GCF_000001735.4 Arabidopsis thaliana
GTTCAAAACAGAGCACAATTGCTCCGAATATGTAAAACATAGTTGAGACTAAGTAACAGTTAGCCCAAAGAATTTCTTCACTACACGTATTGTTTATGAATTCTAAGATTTCTTAAACCTAAACAAACCTTTCTTGGGGGAAAAATAGTATATTCTTCCATGTCTGTCCAAGAAAGAATATTGGCCACATATGAACAAATATCACCAAAAGAATCTCCATCCTTGGTATGATTGAGAAAACCTTTCAGGACAGCTTTTCCGATCTCAGGGTTCTATACCATAGGTGGACCGTAAGTAGGTCGAGTGATCCTCATCATTGAACACTGACACATCTTCTCCTTTGATCGGAACATAACCAGCTGCATCAAAAAGTATTCTCATATGTTGATCAGAGCTGACTTCAGTGTCATTCTTGTAAAGCATGATCACTAAGTAACCGAAGAGGGCCACTGACTTTTTTGGTTCTACCACCTTTTGTGGGACGATTAAACCGTTTCTTGCGGCAGCTGACGGGAAACTTATCGTTCGCACCGTACGACCCATTGCACGAACAGCTTGTTGCAGAGCATCAGTTACTTCCGGCAGTAATAGGTCGCTCTCTGGTCCCTATCGGTCAGGTATTCATTCTTTGCACACTCAAGACTCAACTGAAACGCCGCATAACTGCGATTCGCCTCCGTTGCAGCAGACGCATCACCAAGAATCATATCTACTTACATGCTCATACAGTCATACTTCAAATAAAAAGATTGAAATCGAAAGAGAACTACTTTTGTTTGTTGGCTTTAGAATTAAAAGATCTCTATAAATTTAGGGTTTCAGTGGAGACGTTTTATAAATACGGAGTAGAAGTTGGAACGTTGATTTGAGAGACGTGGCTCTTGGGCTAGGTACATGCATGGACTCGATCGGGTCCATGCTGACTTGTCTTTGCAGTTTCCTTCTAGTGAAAACGTCTTGCCGTTTATACATTCGGCGGGGTTAATGAAAACGGAGTGTTGTGTCTTGTGTGCGTGCGTAGTTCCCAAAATACGACATCGATTCTACTTTCTACTAGTTTTTAAAAGCTTTTGCAGTGCACATTTGTTAATACATAAAGGTAAAGAAAACTAAATTTTCATATATACTCATAAGCATTTAATTAAATTGGACATCCACAACAATCTAATTTGTTGTCTTTTATAGTGTATAGTTTTCTGATTTTACAAATCTATCTCATCAAAGTCAATTCTTATTGCAAGAATCTCTCTTGCTTTATTTCTCATTAATTTTCTCTTTATTTATTTTTCCTTGGAAGTTGGAACCAAGTAATTATTAGTTGTTCAAGCCTCTCTAAAAAAAGATAAAAAAAATATGAGTTGTACAAAGGTTTTTTGCCAAATAATATAGTTGGTGGGATTAATTACCAAAAGAAACAAAAAATTAATATGGGATTATGAGTTAAAAAAAAAATACTTGTTGAAAATTGAAAAAAGAGAAGTCCGTTCGTTCCTCATTTGGAGCTACAGTGACCGTTTCTAGTGCTCACAGAGAGAGAGAGAGAGAGAGAGAGAGAGAGGCGCTGTGGATTTGTGGGAGAGTAGGGACATCAGAGGATTCTTCGATCTTCAGATTCTTACTCGACGAATCCTTAATCGCTCACCTGCAGTTGTTCTTATCCTCCGCTTATTCCGTCGAGTGCCGTGGCGGCCAATTTCGGCAACTCTGCGCCACTGATGATTTTGATGGTTAGATCTTTTAATGTTCGTCCTCCTCCTTACTCTCCGAATCCATTTTCTGTGTTCTTTCCTTTCTGTTTCGTATAAAATCATGTTTCATTGAGCTCGATTATGATTATATCTTGTCTACGGTCATTTTGACGACGACGACAGTGATGATCTTTGCCACGCGCATCGAAAATTGAATTTTGTTTTCCCCATTTTAGGAATTGAGTCATTTGGATGTGGTTCAAATGATATTTGGTGGTTCTGTTTTTGAATCTCGTATTCTCTTGGAATATCTGTATACAAGGTCTCACTGGTTAATGTTTCTTCTCTTACTTCTGTTCAGTGATTCTAAAGAGTGAGATGTTAAAGCAGACTATAAGATGGATTTGATACTTCATCCAGTAGTAGCTTAAGAAATATTGCGGTTATGTCAGAGTCTCGTCAAAGGCCTCCTTTTAAGGGCCCGAGATGGATTATCACTTTGGTTGTTCTGGTTACGGTTGTTGTCATTACCGCATTCATATATCCTCCGCGGAATTCTGTGGCTTGCTATATGTTTTCTGGTCCTGGATGTCCTTTATACCAGCAGTTTTTGTTTGTACCTACTCGGGAATTGACTGACTCTGAAGCTGCTGCTCAAGTTGTCATGAATGAAATCATGAACCTACCTCAATCTAAGACAGCAAATCCCAAGTTAGCTTTCATGTTCTTAACTCCAGGGACGCTGCCTTTTGAGCCTCTCTGGGAAATGTTTTTCCGTGTAAGGATTTCTCATTACAATGTCCTTTAATCAGTTGGAGTTTCTTAGAGATGTGACTTTTTTGTCAAATGTATTTCTTGACGAAATAGTGATGGTTCCTTTTTGTTGATTCAGGGTCATGAGAACAAATTTTCAGTTTATGTGCATGCCTCAAAGAAAAGTCCTGTACATACAAGCAGCTATTTTGTTGGTCGAGATATTCACAGTCACAAGGTAAATGAGTTTGGTTACACCATTCAGTCGGTTTTATGCAGAAATTTTGATTAGTAGTCATTCCTACATGTAGCTTTATTATGTTAATCTTGTGAAGGTTGCTTGGGGTCAGATATCAATGGTTGATGCAGAAAGAAGGCTATTAGCTCATGCTCTCGTTGATCCTGATAATCAACACTTTATATTGCTGTCAGATAGGTGATTGAATCATTGTTACTTTCATATTAAATATCTTAAGGTCTTGATGTAATACCGAACTATCCTACGCTTACCATCTTCCTCCTTGTTATTTGGCAGTTGTGTACCGCTATTCGACTTTAACTATATCTATAACCACTTGATCTTCGCGAATCTCAGCTTCATTGATTGGTACGTTGTATGATTGTGCCTACAATTTACTCATGCGGTTGAACCTCTTTTATGTCTCACTGTCATCCTATCTTCTCTGTTATTAACTATTAAGTATCTTCATCTTGCATTTTTCCAGTTTTGAGGATCCTGGACCACATGGATCTGGTAGGTATTCACAACATATGCTGCCTGAGGTTGAAAAGAAGGATTTTCGGAAGGGCTCACAGGTATGCGTTAATGCGTTATGTGATAAGATATCATATTTTCCCCTTTCTTCTTCCTGCAAAATGTTTATATTAGAAGTTTGTAGGAGGGATTTACAGTTCAGAAAAAAACAATGGTCAATGTTATTATTGTATTCATCGATGTTACCTTTCGTCTCTCCCTGCTATCTAAATCATCCCTCACTTTGCTTCTCATTCCTGATAATGATGGCTGAATTTCTTTTCCCGTTAGTTCTATATAACCTTGACATGTTCCCGTGCGTCTTTATAATCATCTTTTTCAGTGGTTTTCAATGAAGAGGAGACATGCTATAGTCGTCATGGCGGACAGCCTTTACTACACAAAATTCAAGCTTTACTGTAGGGTAAGTAAGCCTTAAATTTCATGTGTTCTCATATTCACATGATATTTGTTTATAACCAGCCAGACCATATCTTGTCGTATGTCCTAATATTCTATCTCGTGACACTTTTTGCTGCATATCTCCCATAATATTTGTGCTCTGCATATTTGGTGATCAACTAAGTCATCTAGTCAAGTTAGCAAGTGGATGCCCATTGAGATTGTAGCTTATTACAAAGTGGTTATGCTGTGTGATGTTCAAACAAAACTCATGTGTTTTCCTTTCTTATCGCATAGACACGATATGTTGGAATACTGAGACATCAGACATGTTTTGATGTCATGGAATTTCACTATTGATCTCTAATCGTTAGCATTTGTATACTAAGCAGAATTTTCCTTATCGGCTTATACTAATTTTTCCACAGCCAAATATGGAAGGACGCAACTGCTATGCGGACGAGCATTATTTTCCAACTCTTTTCAATGTCAGTTGTACTGCTTGCTTGCGTCTTCCTTTTATTACCCTTAAGCCTTAAAGTACTCATTTTCCTCTAACTTCATCATAATCTCTCCGCTCATGATCTCTTTCTTTCAGATGATTGATCCAGATGGAATAGCAAACTGGTCGGTCACACATGTAGATTGGTCCGAGGGCAAATGGCATCCGAAGCTGTACAATGCAAGAGACATCACTCCTTACCTCATCAGGAAAATCAAGGTTCCTCTTGTTCTTCTCTTTCTCAATGCTCAGTTAGATTTTTCTTTTCTGCGATCTTATTTTGTGGTTTTAATCTGATTTGCAGTCCATCCAACTTGCTTACCATGTCACAAGCGATTTAAAGGTAAAACACCCGAGCTTTCTTCTCATTATCATGGTTCTTGGAATTTCTGTTACTGATCCATAACCATCCTCTATGCAGAAAGTGACGACAGTAAAGCCGTGTCTATGGAAAGGAGAGCAACGTCCATGTTACCTATTTGCTCGGAAGTTTAATCCTGAAACTCTAGACCGATTGATGTATCTCTTCCCTAACTACACCTCGCTGGTTTGAAAGGCTTATCGGATTCTCGATTGTCCGGTTTGTTCTTTGTTAAGCTCTTACCAAAGCATACACCTTGTGTGATAATTATTAGGACCATTCATATTGCTGTGATTCAAAGTTGGGTTTGAGCCTGGCACAGACAAGAACAAGAACTGCTCTGGTGTTTTTTTGGTTTATGGTTAACAAAACATTAGCGTGCTAGCATGCGAGGTCCATGACAATTGTTTTAGGTGGTATGCTAGAGTTGTTTACTTCGTGGTATCGAGTAACCATGTGGCTATGCCTTTTCTTCTGTTAGAAGGTGAGACCCAAATCGCTCTAATCCAACAAATAGCTGGTTTGGCTTCTTATTCACATACAATTGCACCGTTATCTAATCCATCATCTGATGCTCGGCATCTTTTCAATAATTGTCTTTGTAACACAATAATGTCTCGAAAGTCCAAACTGAATGGAAGTTGAAGGCGAGGAGGAGCTCTCTTTTTTCAACTTTCTTTCATCATCATTTGGAGAAGCTATGAGCTTTTATATGGCACACTTTTAATTTAAATTGGGCTAACATAAGGCCCACTTTTAATAAATGGAAACTACAAATAAGTAAAGTTATGTTAACTAAAAAAGAAGAAATTTGGCGTTACAGAAAAAAGGAAATCAGCCAGCTGGCACCGCCGTTGTAGTGTCTATAAAAAAGGGGAAGGTTATCAGAGAGCGTCATAATTTCTCAGAACTTTGTTTTACCTTCTTGTTTCTTTGTTTGGCATATTTCTCTCGATCGCTTTATCATGACAGAAGACGATTTGGAGCGATAATCCTCTGTAAGTAATCTTCTAATTCTCTTGATTTCTAGGGTTTCTAAATTTAATTATCATCAAATCTTTCTCTGTTTCGCATGTTTCTCTCGATCGAAGCATTCATGGCCGAAGAAGATTTGTAGCGATAATCACTGTAAGAATTCTTCTAATCCACTTGATTTCTAGGGTTTCCAAATTTTCCTATTATCATGTTTTTGTTTGGTTCTCTTTTCGTTTTGCAAAACCAAACGAATCGCGACTCTGCCTTTCAAAGTTTATGTGAATTAAAGATTGTTTCTTTCTTCTTTTTTGTGTTAGGTTTTGGTTTTCGTTTTGTTTTTTTTGTACCGCTTTATTGTTGCGATCGGTTGTGGTTTTGTTGCTCTTGTTTTGCTGTTTTGTTTGTTTGATTTCTTCATTGTTTTGTTTTTCTTTCAAACCCAAGAGAAATCATAGGCAGACACTCAACTATTAGTGTTCTGTCAGATTCTTTCTTGGGGACATTGTCCCGTCGAGTTGGCTTATGAGGGATTTTGACCTGAGACTGAAAAAACCGATCTTTTACCCACGGCTTATTATTTTGACAAATATACTTGGGATTGGTTTCAGTTTACTTGTCAAAGATCAAGTTACCCACGGCTTTAAACTTTAGTCTTTAGACTTAGACTTGAGACTGAACATTGATCCTTCTTGGTACCCATGGCTTTAAAATCTCTAGACATATGGATCATGTTCAGTTTCTTGTTTCAGTTTTTAGACAAAGCTCAAGTTACCCACGGCTTAAAAAAGTCTTTAGACAGAGACGACTTAAGAAAGTCTTTAGACAGAGACTTAAGGGACAAAGTTCGGATTGGGTTATGTTTGGTGCAAGGAAAAGAGGGTACCCACGGCTTCAAACACACATTGATCCTTGATTCGAACTTTAGACAATTACCCACGGCTTTAGAAATAAAAGTCTGAACATTGATCTTGTTTGGTACCCGCGGCTTTAAAATCTATAGACATATGGATCATGTTCGGTTTCTTGTTTCAATCTTTAGACAAAGATTAAGTTACCCACGACTTAAAAAATTCTTCAGACAGAGACTTGAGGTTCGAAAACACCAATCTTTAGACAAAATACTGGATTGGGTTATGTTTGGTGAAAGGAATGGTACCCACGACTTCAAACTTTAGTCTTTAGATTGAGACTTGAGTCTGAACATTGATCCTTCTTGGTACCCTCGGCTTGAAAATATCTAGGCATATGGATCATGTTCGGTTTCTTGTTTCACTTTTTAGACAATGATCAAGTTACTCACGGCTTAAAACAGTCTTTAGACAGAGACATGGGGTTCGAAGTAACCAATCCTTTAAACAAAAGATTGGATTGGGTTCTGTTTGGTGGAAGGAAGATGGTACCCACGGCTTCTAACTTAGTCTTTAGACTGAGACTTGAGACTGAACATTGATCCTTCTAGGTACCCTCGGCTTGAAAATATCTAGACATATGGATCATGTTTGGTTTCTTGTGTCAGTTTTTAGACAAAAATCAAGTTACCCACGGCTTAAAAAAGTCTTTACACAGAGACTTGAGGTTCAATATAACCAATTCTTTAGACAAAAGATTGGATTGGGTTATGTTTGGTGGATGGTAAATGGTACCCACGGCTTCAAACTTTAGTCTTTAGATTGAGACTTGAGACTGAACATTGATCCTTCTTGGTACCCTCGGCTTGAAAATATCTAGACATATGGATCATGTTCGGTTTCTTGTTTCACTTTTTAGACAATGATCAAGTTACTCACGGCTTAAAACAGTCTTTAGACAGAGACATGGGGTTCGAAGTAACCAATTCTTTAGACAAAAGATTGGATTGGGTTATGTTTGGTGGAAGGAAGATGGTACCCACGGCTTCTAACTTAGTCTTTAGACTGAGACTTGAGACTGAACATTGATCCTTCTTGGTACTCTCGGCTTGAAAATATCTAGATATATGGATTATGTTCGGTTTCTTGTCTCAGTTTTTAGACAAAAATCAAGTTACCCATGGCTTAAAAAAGTCTTTACACAGAGACTTGAGGTTCAATATAACCAATTCTTTAGACAAAAGATTGGATTGGGTTATGTTTGGTGGAAGGTAAATGGTACCCACGGCTTCAAATTTTAGTCTCTAGATTGAGACTTGAGACAGAACATTGATCCTGCTTGGTACCCTCGGCTTGAAAATATCTAGACATATGGATCATGTTCGGTTTCTTGTTTCACTTTTTAGACAATGATCAAGTTACTCACGGCTTAAAACAGTCTTTAGACAGAGACATGGGGTTCGAAGTAACCAATTCTTTAGACAAAAGATTGGATTGGGTTATGTTTGGTGGAAGGAAGATGGTACCCACGGCTTCTAACTTAGTCTTTAGACTGAGACTTGAGACTGAACATTGATCCTTCTAGGTACCCTCGGCTTGAAAATATCTAGACATATGGATCATGTTTGGTTTCTTGTGTCAGTTTTTAGACAAAAATCAAGTTACCCACGGCTTAAAAAAGTCTTTACACAGAGACTTGAGGTTCAATATAACCAATTCTTTAGACAAAAGATTGGATTGGGTTATGTTTGGTGGATGGTAAATGGTACCCACGGCTTCAAACTTTAGTCTTTAGATTGAGACTTGAGACTGAACATTGATCCTTCTTGGTACCCTCGGCTTGAAAATATCTAGACATATGGATCATGTTCGGTTTCTTGTTTCACTTTTTAGACAATGATCAAGTTACTCACGGCTTAAAACAGTCTTTAGACAGAGACATGGGGTTCGAAGTAACCAATCCTTTAAACAAAAAATTGGATTGGGTTATGTTTGGTGGAAAGAAGATGGTACCCACGGCTTCCAACTTAGTCTTTAGACTGAGACTAGAGACTGAACATTGATCCTTCTTGGTACCCTCGGCTTGAAAATATCTAGACATATGGATCATGTTCGGTTTCTTGTGTCAGTTTTTAGACAAAAATCATATTACCCACGGCTTAAAAAAGTCTTTACACAGAGACTTGAGGTTCAAAATAACCAATTCTTTAGACAAAAGATTGGATTGGCTTATGTTTGGTGGAAGGAAGATGGTACCCACGGCTTCAAACTTTGGTATTAAGATTAAGACTTGAGAGTGAACATTGATCCTTCTTGTTAGCCACGACTTTAAAATCTCTAGACATATGGATCATGTTCGGTTTCTTGTTTCAGTCTTTAGACAAAGATCAAGTTACCCACGGCTTAAGAAAGTCTTAAGACAGAGACTTGAGGTTCGAAGTAACCAATCCTTTAGACAAAAGATTGGATTGGGTTATGTTTGGTGCACGGAAAATGGTACCCACGGCTTCAAACTTAGTCTGAGACTTGAGATTCGACATTGATCCTTCTTGGTACACACGGCTTGAAAATCACTAGACAAATGGATCATGTTCAGTTTCTTGTTTCAATCTTTAGATAAAGAAACACTCACGGCTTAAAACATTATAAGTCATTAGACAGAGACTTATAATTTTAAACAATGGAAATTTGGATAATAAACTTACAAGACGATGTTAAACTAACCGGATTTTGGATCCCATCATTGATCGTTAGCGATTCCAAAAATTCAGCTTGTCTTCCCATCGTTAAGTAGATTTATAATACAAGTTTCTGTTGATCCTTCTTGGTACCCTCGACTTGAAACTCACTACACATATGGATCATGTTCGGTGTCTTGTTTCAATCTTTAGACAAAAGAATACCCACGGCTTAAAACATTATGTCTTTAGACAGAGACTCGAGGTTCGAAAGTAACCAATCTTTTGTCAAAAAGATTGGATTTGGTTATGTTTGGTGCAAGGAAAATGGTACCCACGGCTTTAAACTTTAGTCTTTCGAGTGAACTGAAACTTGAGATTCCAACATTGATTCTTTTGGTACCCACGGCTTGAATATCTTTAGACATATGGATCATGTTCGGTCTCTTGTGTCAGTCTTTAGACAAAGATCAAGTTACCCACGGCTTAAAATAGTCAGAGACTTGAGGTTCGAAGTAACCAATCCTTTAGACAAAAGATTGGATTGGATTGGCTTATGTTTTGGTTGATGAAAAATGGTACCCACGACTTCAAACTTTAGATTGAGACTTGAGATTAGAACATTGATCCTTCTTTGGTACCCACAGTTCAAAAATCTCTAGACATATGGATCATGTTCGGTTTCTTGTTTCAGTGTTTAGACAGAGTTGGATAATAATGGACGATGTTGGGTTATGTTTGGATAATAAATTTACAAGACCAGATTTTAAACAATGGAAATTTGGATAATAAATTTACAAGACGATGTTGAATAACCGGTTTTGGATCCCGTCATTGATAGTTAGCGATTCCACAAATTCAACTTGTTTTTACATCGTTATGTAGATTTAGAATACAAGTTTGTGTTGAAAAAAAATATATACAAGTTTCTTATTTTTTTAGAAAAGATTCCCAAATTTTTCCATACGTTTAGCATGCTACCAACCTTGTAAGAGGGTTCGTCGTTGTGTGAGATTAGTGTAATTTGTTATGGGATCAGGATCAACCAATCAAGATTTCACCAACTTGCTAATATGTGAAAGACAGACAAATAGAGTAACAGTGAAGACTGAAGATGATGGTTGTGATGTGATGAACAAGTTCTAAAATATTTAGGTCCAAAAGATCTTCCCATGGAGCTTGGTTGTGAAAGTGCTAACTGAGATTTCTCCAACATGCACACATTGTTGCAAAAGCTTCCCCCTGCATTTTATTATACAAACAAACAAACAAAAATGTCACCATAATGGATGAATGTTTGTTCACCATGAGTATGCGACTTATTAACATATTACATTTTAGCATTACTACATCCAAATACTTCAACTATCATCATATATTGGAAATTTGGATTGATGGCTTGAGTCATAAAAACCTACAAAAGGATTGGACGATACTTTTAGTAAAATCTCTTAAAATTGTCCGCAGTGACCAAAATGCTAAAAAGCTAGAAGGATATACAGACTTTTATCTTACTTTATGTATCAGAAAATCAATATTTCTTAATAAATATGATAAAGTGTTTCAGTTTATTTTGAGTTTAGAAAAAGCCAAATGAATTGGAATCAAAATAATGTAGGTAAAAAAGAGAAGTGGAATTAAAATAAAATCATTCTATCCAATCAAAACGGTAAGTAGTTGTGCGTTTTAGAGGCAAAACACCACAGCGTTTCGAAGCACGTGGATGTGTCGTGTGATACAGCAGTAGCGCACTATTGGGCATTGAGAATACATAATCATAACCCCTGCAATCTAACGGTCAACCTTTTAATAACCCTTGTAGGTTAAATCTCTACCGTTTATTCGAATTACTTTTCCAAGGTAAGAAAAAAGCAAACACAAAAGGGAATATCAAACAACAAAAAAGTAAGAAAGAGCGGTAAGACAGAGACGGAGAAGAAGGAGAAGAAGATTGTTAAGACGAAACCCTGTTGCTGTCCGTACAATGCCGCCGAAGAAGAGTAAGGCAGATGGAGAAGAAAAGGCGAAACCTTTAACGACGTTGGCGTCGTCTAGAGTGACTCGGAGCATGGACAGTCGAACTCGAAGTCAGACTCAACAAAACGGTGCTAAAGCGGCTGGATCCGCCACTAAGCCGGCGACGAAGAAGGCTAAGAGGAAGAATTCAGCGATTGAGACTGGGAGAGCCAAGAAGGGAAAGAAGGAAGAGGAAGTTGAAGAGCCAGAGGAAGCCGTTGAGGAGGAGGTTGAGAAGGAAGAGCCAGAGGTTGAGGACCCTACGAGAACCAAGATTGTTATAGAACACTGGTAATTTTTGCGTAAATGTTTTCGATTTCTTTAGAGATAATGTTTGGAATCATAAGAGCAAAAATTTAGGTTTTTTTCTTTGAAATTGAATCTAAAAGCCTACAACTTTGGGGTATGTGTTGAGACTTGTGTGTCCGTGTGTAGCAGCTAAGGTTTATTTGCTAGGGTGGAACAATGTGTTAGGTTTTCATCTTGATTCTGCATAAGTTTTTGGTTTGAGTGATTAGTGGTTTATGTTTTGCTCGCATTTGTGAAGAGGACTTGACTATCTGCTTTCTGTTTGTGTTCTTGTCTTGCTTTAGCTGAATTGCAATGCGTAATGGACGTGTTCATTCTATAAATGGAATTTGCTTCTATACTTATGTCTCACAAGAGTTCTTTTTTGTTTTGTTTTGTGATGTTATTGAAGTAAACAATGCAATGCTTTCAAGACAAGAGCTATTCAGGTGAAGGAAGCTTTGGAGGGAGCTGTTCCTGGCGTCACGGTGTCTCTTAATCCTGAAAAGGTAATGCTTTTACTGCAGATGAATATATCGTCATGAATGCTCCGTTTTGACTAATGCGTTAGAGCATACTTTTCACATTATACTTGATAAGATTTTCTTCTAAATTACTAATTCTTTCTTTTGATGTGCTTGAACAGCCAAGGCGGGGTTGCTTTGAGATCCGGGAGGAAGGTGGCCAAACATTCATCAGTCTTTTGGTAAAAACTTTCATTCTAATAAAAACAAATCTCAATTTGTCTCGCTTCTGCATATGATTTGTTCAGTTTGAGTAAGGTTTATTGTTATTACTAATTCTCATAACACCACTTGCTCTATATGCATATGAGAATGAAAATCAACTTGATCCTTATTCATTACGAGAAATGTGTTATTGTGAGTAGAAATCATGAATATGTTTTTGCCTTTCAATCTTAACATAGACCTAAAGATGTAGATTATGTTTATCTCATTTTGTAGGAGATGAAACGTCCATTTGCACCAATGAAGGCACTTGATATGGAAGAAGTCATCGAGGACATCATAAAGAAAGTCAAATGAATCTGTTCTTTGTTTCTGCCTCGGTCTCAGTTTAATCAATTAGGTTTCTGCAGAAGACTTTCTAGAGTAATGTCAGATTTGTTAGGTTCACTTTTATTGTTTCGGTATGAGCACTGTAAGTGCAGTCTCGTCGTTTGGCAATGCATGATTAGTTGATAGAGAAGGATCTCTGTAGTTTTTGGGGTTAACTCGTATTTGTAAGGCTAGTTTATTATTCATCTCGTTGCTTGAAGCAAACCGATGCATAAGTGTTTTTTGTTGTTGGGACCATGCATGGTTCTAACAATCTATGCACTGGTTAAAGCATGTTCTAACACAATTAGAACTGTGTTACAAAATCAATAGGACAAACATCACATTTGCATTCAAAATGGCTGATAAATACAATGCATGATGAGTAGAAAGCTCATTACATTTAGGTTTCTTTCACTTCCAATGGCCGTGTCTCTCTTCTTGGCTAAAAGCTACAGAAAAATTGTTTTGAATCTCACCTACCATTATTGTCTTTAACCCACATCACCCGAATCTTAGAACCCAGCAAAGCTAGCCAAAAATGCTAACAAGAGAATAACATCAAAGCTCCAACCAGCCTTAGAAGCAGAAGAAGATGGTTTAGCCTTATCAGCAGCTTCAATCTTCTCATTATCGGCGCTTGGAGCAGGAGCTGGAGAATCAGCCTCTGGTGTGTCTGTTGCAGGTGCAGGTGGAGTTTTTGGGACAGCAGAATCTGGGGAATTGTCATCAGCAGCTGGTCCTGGAGCTGGAACCACTGAAGCATCCATGGGAGTTGGATATGGAGCTACATGAACGTATGGTGGTGGAGGTGGGAAAATTGCAAGGCTGAGTCCAGGAGCCACTATTGGCATGGTAATCTGGATGATAGAGAGGTTATATGGATTGTGGTACACCGTCGAGACATACTCAGCGTTTAAAGGAGAGTTCTTCACTTCCGATCCAAAGTAAACTCTTCCTTTTGATTTGGAAACGTTCAAGAAACCATTCATCTGTTCACCCAACCCGGTGGTTTGGTATAAGGTAGTAAGCATTATACTCTTCTCCCTCATCCCCTGAAGCTTAAGCTCATCGTAGTAGTCAAGAATAACATGAGTCATGAGGATGTTCCTGAGCTCAACTTCGGATCTGTTAGTGATGGAGCTGATAGCGTCATTGCTAACAGCAAGCACGGTTATCGTCTGGTATTTGTCGATGGCTGCAATGAGCTTGGTCTTGATGAAGAGGTCCCTCATGGTGCTGAATTTGGAGTATTTCTGAAAGGCCAGCGTGATGTTATTCGCCGTAACGACCTTAGAGAAGACGAGTAAGATGGTGAGGGAGAGGAGAGAAAGGGAGGCTTTGAGACCCATCTCGTGTCGTGTGTTCTCTTTGCTAAACCTCAAGGGCGAAGAGTGGGTTTAAAAGGAGAGATTTTCTCTGTTTTTGGTATTAAATCTGAATTAGTCTTTTGGTGAGCTAAGTCTACTCTGCTATTTTTAGAGTATAGTAAGACTTGGCCATTGAGAATTTAATTATTTGATGGCTAAATTGCGTTTTAACAAGTTTTTTTATGTTAATTGAAAAAGTTTTCTTCTGTGCGAAAGGAACTAAAATTATAATGATGGAACTTGCATGTTTATTAGATGAATTTATCATTGTAACAAAATTATAGTTGTTTTGTTTACAATCTGATGAAGTTTTAGTTAATGATTTCTAAAGTTGATGGAAAAGATAACCTAAAAGACTCTTAACATGAATAATTAAACACTAGTAATTTTTATTTTTGCTAAAAAAATTACTACTCATCTACTTATTAATATCATCAATTTTTTGTATGATAATTGGCACATCGATATTTAGTTTTTGGAAACCAGAGTAAATATAAATAAGAAATGATAAATTATGATTAGAAAAAGATAAGTATTCTGAGAAAGCTAAAATACTTTTGAATAAGAGTAACAAAGAAATTTAGAATTTAGAATAGAAACTGTCTATAGCCCCGTGAAAATGACAAGTAATAACTAAACGTCAATTGCATGCTATGTTCACATTATATTTCGTTTTCGAAAAATTTAATTAATGAATTACGTCAAAGAGGTTTTCACAGTTAATGCCGCATGTTCATTAATTTCTAAACTAAATATCATCATTTGATGGAAAAGCTAGCTTAACGACTTTGAGTGTGGATGGTAAAACATATATTTTTATTTTTTTTGCTACAACTTAAAAGCATCAATTTATTATGATATTTTGGACATCGATATTCATGTTTGTAAATAATTTGCCTCAGAACTATAGAGCAAAATATAAATTAGTTGGAGTTTGCAAATAATGATAAATGTTCTTAAAAAGGTAAATAAAATTAAAGAGTGAATCACAAAAAAAAAAAAAAAAAAAAAGTAGATGAACGTCAATTTGTATAATTTCAGTATATATCATATATAAACCATGTAAACGACGGATTACGTCAAAGAGATTGTCACAGTTGATATCGCATTTATAAGAAGCTTCTTAGGTATCAATTATCATCCAAAAAAGAATGTATAATCAATTATATTCTTACTATTATATTTCTATCTAACATTGTATAACACGTTTTCATTTGTCGATTATATGTTCGACTGGTCTTTTAAGCACTCATGACTCATATGTATATAATAATATGTAGAAACGAACGAATATTTAAGAGTTTCAGCTTTATACCAATTATTCGAATTGGCAACTCGGAGTTCATATTCTCTTTGTTAACCTACGAAATACGAATACAACAACTAATAATATTTTTTACACCGTTTTCATTTCTAATAATTAAGAAGTTCGGGCTCATTTGACCTTTATCTCTATTTTAAAACAACTAAATCGTAATATTATAGTCTTAAGATACTTTTTAGAACAAAGTGACGAAAATAATGTTCACACTAACGAGATTGAACCCAAAAAATGGCTACATGCCTACGTTAATTATGCTTTTGAATTATAAAACAGTACAAAACAAACACGAAAGTATACTTTATATATGAACTAATGAATAAAAAGGAAACAAGATCATGATCATATAGTGATTTGGAATCAAATTCGCTATATAATGTAATAAAAATATTTATATAATTACCAATACTAGTAATGTTAGGGGTCTAAAATTAGAACGAGATGTCATCTTCTTGACAGAATTATTCTAAAGTTGTAGAAGATAAGGGTGACCTGGCACCAATCGATCCTTCATTATATTGGCTACTCGAGCATATCTTTCGCAATAAGAATACCACTAAACGTATATATTCTTCCTATTCTTATACGTATTATTGTGTAAATTTTATTAACTTTCTGAAATGAAATAATATGCAAAGAAATACAATCGGTTTTGAGTCTGATTATAAATCACCCAATTATAGCGAAAGTCAAGTTAAAAATTTCACATCATGATCATTACAACTTGGGGGGAAATATTTGGTTCCTAGCTATAGCTACTTCTGCTTCTCCGATCTTGATACATATATATATGTATGTTTTAGTTTTTCCTTGAATATCGATTATGCATATGAAGATAGATTTAACATATCTATTGTTCCACGTTCCACCCTTATTCTTGTGAAATTTTCTCGAAAAAACTTACATAACATGTTTGATCTAGCACAATTCTAATATATATATATATATATATATATATATATATATGACTAAAGTAATATAATTAATATATGTTCAGTGTGAACAAAAAGCAGAGAAAATTATGTGGTCGTGTACAAAATCAATCAACAAAAGTTTCGAGAAAAATTTGATCAAATGTTACCTACTTACCTTATTGCTATGACGCACACGAACCATTGGATTGCAAAAGTAGCATTAGTTCACCCCAAAGACTAAGCGATTCGTCTAGCGAAGTTAAAAGTTATAGAACATACATATATAAAATAAATAGAACTTTATGGCTGAATCAATTGGGTTAGCTAACGTGAACACATGAATGGATCGATGAGAATAATCTTTGGAAAGTGTATCTCCGAAGCCTCTAGAAACAATATATTAGTTATTTCTATTTTGGTTTTATGATGTTGACGCTACAAGAACAAATGATGCTGACATAAGATGCATGAGAACAATTAACATCTATATAATTATGGGTGCCATTTGTATTGACTATGGACGTGAGTATTTTTTTTTGTGTGGAATGGGTCATGGATATGGGTTTGGAGATTTATCCATACCGAAAAACACTTACTTAACTTGTTCTGGTTTATTTATAATGTGATGTGACCGTTATGTCACTGTGACATTTATTACTACAATATATATTTTTTTTTACTAAGAATGTAAATATTTTTAAAAAATGATTTTTTTTTAAGAATTACATATATGTATATACCCTATATCATGGCCAAAAAAAAAGAAATAAAAACATAGAAGCAAATTCATATATCTTCAAGTATTATACAGTAAGAACCCTCCATTTTCCTAAATTCATATAATTTCAAGTATACTAAGCATATATTTATAATAACTATAAAATGCACAAGTAAATCATGTTGTATAAGTTACTGTATATTTATATAAATTAATGTCAACTTAGAGTGGACCTAATTAAAACGCTAAGCAAAAAGAGGAACAAAATGAGACCTTGTGGTTCGTGTTGTGTGTTGAGTGTTACGTTAAAGAGAATGAGTGTGGCTTGGCATCATCTCCCACGAGGGCCTTCGCTCCCACTTCCCATAATTCTTCATGATTTCTCTCTTTTCCAATTCATTTGTTTTTTGTGTGCCACACTTTTTGTCCATATATCTTTCCACAATTAAGTTTTATAGAAATAAAATAAAAATAGAATATTGCATTATTACAAAATTATTGCTAGAAGCAGAATCTGATGATGTTGAGGCTAGTCGTTATCACATTTCATATGTAAATTAACGAGGACAAAAGTATTTATAAAGATAGATGAATAATTAAATACGAATATAGGGGAAATAAATTACCTTAGAGAGTTGATCAAATCTCTGATGGTTAAAGAGTTATAAAAATACTACAGTTCCATACTTTGAAAATTGACCTAGGATTTCCCGCTAAAATTGAAATTAATCTCCTGTTTTTTTGTTTCTTTATGTTAAGCCCTAATTTTAATTAGTTTGGGTGTGAGTTTTAGAGTTGAAAAAGGCATCCAAACTTGTAGACCTACCCATTATGCAGTATGCAATGCATTCTTAAACTAACCTACCTCAAAATCAATTCTACCATATATATTTTAATTTTATAGGTTTAAATGTGTAATAACGGTTGAAAATGTATTACAAATTTTACATGAAGGTAAAAACGGGAAATTTATAAAGTATATCACAAAGATTTTTTTTTTAACAAATATATTACAAAGTTTTCTATACAAGTAAAAATAAGAGAGAGAGAAAAAAAAAAAAAGGACAGATCGAGAAGCAATGTAAAATGGTCTCACACATCAATTAATTGTCTCGACTAAAGGAGAGCAAGGACCAGTAAAGTATTAATATTCACATGACACCACGTGACCGTAACGCCTTCTGTTGACATGTCTACACAGAACAAACATAAAAAGAGAAGAATAATCAAAACGTAAAATATATATTATATATCACTGAAATTAACAATTTTATAGGCAACTTTTCATAATGTCAATATTTAATGTATAGCTGAATCAAACTTTTTTTTTTTTACTTCCAGGAACTGCAGTGTCCTTAGGATTGTTTTTCATTTTTTTTTCATTTCGTTACTACTAACAGAACTTTTCATTTATATCTTGAAATTTTGTTGTATAACTCAAATAAAGATTGAAACTAACATGATGATACTTGTAATTATCTGATTATTTCCTTCCATGTAAACCGATCAACATCTAGTCGTAAAACAGAAAACAAAAAAGACACTGATCGACACTCATAGCATAACAACCGATCTTAGTATACATATGTGTGATATGTTACGTCATATTTAGCTCATGCAAACTAGAATTTCTTGCCGTATTTCAGTTCCATATATCTCGGATATGCATATCAAATTTACGACAAGAATCTAAATTTTGTGAAATATTACCAAAGATTCCTTTATATATAGAAAAGAGATAAATTAACCACACAAACATAATAAAATGGAAAAAGAAGAAGAGATTCGAAAATGTGGACCCATTTTTTAAAAATTCTAACATTCAAACTGAATAAATTTCCCACGCTAATTTTGATTTATTTATCTCCTTGCATATCGGAATAAGTATAACATTCTTCAAAGACCAAAAAAAGAAGAAAGTATAATATTCTTTCAATCAATTTCCATAGAAAAGATATGGCATTTCAATTACGTCCCAAATATGACGATCGAAATCATCTTATATAACTCAAAGTATTTAACTACATATAGTTTCGAATCAGAAAAATAGCTTTGGTTTTACGGATTTTGAGTTATGCTCTTGTGTCAAAATATGATAAATAAATTGTTGGTAGATTGATAGATAAGATTCTTCCTTTTCGAAAATTCTGGAATTCTGCATTTAATATATATATATATATCATATAATATAATGATAATCTACTTGTCAGTCTACACACCCCTTTACCAACATATATATATATATATAGCACACACTCTACACGGTTTCCTTATCCTCATCAAAATTAACAAACTCATTTTTGAATACCCAAAAAAAAACCTAGCTAGCTCGAATTTTTTTAAATATATAATAACATCAACAATGTCTGGTGTGTGGGTATTCAACAAAAACGGAGTCATGAGGCTGGTGGAGAATCCTTACAACCAATCCGCCGGAGATTCGTCGGAATCGTCCTCTTCCGGTGGTAACCAGCAGCAGAGGATGAGGAGGAAAATTCTCGTCCATCTTCCAAGCAGCGAGGTTGTGTCTTCGTACGGATCACTTGAGAAGATCTTGAAGAATCTTGGGTGGGAGAGGTACTACAGTGGAGACAATACCGATCATCTGCTCCAGTTCCACAAGAGAACTTCGATCGATCTCATCTCTCTCCCTCGTGACTTCTCCAAGTTTAACTCTATTCACATGTATGATATCGTCGTCAAGAACCCTAACGTCTTCCATGTCCGTGACATGTAGTAGTCAATCATCCAAAACAATGGTTCAATATCATTCTCCGATCATCGCCGCTGGTGATATATCTATCATGTATATATATATGCAGGTTTTTATTTTGTCGTTGGGTGTTTTTGTTTTTGGTTTATTTTGTTTTTAATGCATTTAATGTACGTGTTTTCCGTTCGACGTCGATCGATTGGGGTGGGTTCAAGCTAGAGCCATTCTAATAACTTTTATCATTTTGTGATTTTAATGAAATTGTATCATGTTGTCAAGTTCTCTTATTATGGAGTGGATCAAAAAATATATACAGTACATCAAATTTCGAATGTTATATGATGAAATATCATAATTTGGTCTATGATTTGCATTTAAATAATATGATGCGTGGAATTTATGTAAATAATTTAATCAAATATACTCATGGAATGCAAATATACCTAACATGTGAAGAAAATTTGTTCTGTCAAAAATTACTATTATATACAGCTTAATTAGCAATTTAAACAAAAACTACTATATATACAAGGGCCGATAGATTATACAAATTTTCATGAAAATAAAAAATAAATGTGTTGTTTTTAAAACCCCAATAATTATCACAAATAAAAACTACAGTTGCGTTTTTGTATTTTTTCAAACAACAGTCTACTAGACGTAATTTTTTTGATAATAATACATAACTTCAATTGATTGATCATCCATCACATATTTGAGTATCGATGAAGTAACATGGGAGATTAATAAGTTAGAAACTTTAAAGTCATAATCATATTATCTAATCGTTTAAGTTTTTTTTTTTTTGAAACCGTCTGGCTAAAAAAACAGATATGTATACAAATTAAAACCATATAGATAGATAGATATAGGGTAAAGATACTGGAATACAAATGATCAATTTTCAAGTACGACCAAAATCTAAAGAAGGAAAGTCAAAAGGTGTCCAATTAGAGAAGGGCCCCCAAATGTTTGGGAAAGACAACGGATAAAATGATGGGCGCACGTGACATTCGCTACTTTTTTACCCAACTTTCACACGTGTCGATTCCCTATTGCTCATTTTCCCACTTTGTCATAGATTCATATGATGGGCGCACGTGACACATAAAATACTTTTTAAGACGCAATGTGTGGGCACGTGTCGATTCCCCATTGCCCATTACCCCCACTTCGTCACTTCCTTATCGATGTCGAACAAAACTTTCTTTTTCCCAAATAAATTCGCACCATATTCGGGACCTCTTTTTTTTTTTTTTTTTTTGGGATTTTATTATATAGTTTGTATGATTTTGGTTTTCTTTTTCTTTTACTCGCATTATGGGTCTAAGATTCTGGAGTGCTTGATTTCTCAAGTAATATGCAGGTTTAATTTCTGCCCAAAGATTTTCAGATATCCGATAGTCCAAAATCGTTTATATTGGTTTACTAAGTTTTCTTTAAACATTCGATATTAGTAAAGAGACGTGACTAAGATTTTGGCTATATCAATAGAAAATGAAAAAGAAGTTTTGGGCCTATAAACGCTGACTATACACACATGCTTCTATTAGAGTGGTTCTTATTGTAAATTGGAGTATCAAACTATGTAGATTGTGTCTGTCGAAGCTCGCAAGGGTTAGAAAAATGATTGTCTCGTCCAGATAAAAGCATTTTCTTACACAAGACACGAAAATGTTTGCGATCAAAACTTCAAATGATTAAGCATTTTATAATTTAATTTGGATAACGGATACATTTTTCCAGGCAAAGGTAACGATTATGTTTGGAAAATCTGAATCAAGATGACATCATCGTGAACATAATTACATTTTAAGACGGAGCAGAACAACGAGACAAACTACGAATACATTGAAAAAACATATGCAGATCCTGCTGATTTATGACAAGAAATTAACTAGTTTTTATAATCACACATGGAAGTACTATGACTACTACTTCTACATCATTTTTATAGTAAAAGTAGGAGATCAAATTACATGAGATGGTAATGGATCAAAGCTTACCAAGTTAACATGCATGAAGTGATTTATACGTGCTATTGAGTATCAGCCATACTCCCGTTTAAAGTCCAGTAAGCTACCTAGCGTTTTATGCCTCAATTTTGTGAAAGTTTTATGGCGTGATACTTCTACATAATACGATGCAAAAGAGAATTAACAATGTTTGTGATAAAGTGTAGCTCTAGCCATGAAGAAAAACTCATGAATGGAAGCAAAGTAAAGAAGTCCTGCTAAGTAATCGTTTTTTTAGGACAAGAGATTCATTACCATCTCATGTCGCCACCCACACTTTGTAATTGTAGTGGATCGGATGGTATAACAACTAAGAATACGAACCTATATATAAAACGTATGTTTTCATTAGTGTATTGTTATAAAACTTATACATAGATTTGAGTATTCAATTACCACACGAATATGTATTGTTTAGTTGCGAACAACGTTGCACCTTTCGTGGCCACACAAGACTTTCCCCGATCGCAGCTTCTTCTCTGCTTGGCGCCAAATACTATCACGTATCTTAACAAACCAACAAAAAAAAACTGCGGGATGTAGAAAGAAACAACAAAAAGTTTTGGGTCGATTTGCTACAGAATTACATTTATTGTGGTCTTTTTGAAGATAAAGTTCTTTTAGTTCTTGTGGTTGGTAGTCAATTTATTTCATTTTCGGAAATTAATATTTATTTTAGTTTTTTCGTCCAACGTAAACGTATCCACTCTTTCGCTTCTTCTTTCTTCTGATCATCCTCCCGTAGCTGATTCATGGAGTCAATCCACTGCAATAGTTTACTAAACCCTAATTTCTCCTTAAACCAGCGTCGTCGGAGGATTAATCACGCTGTTCTTAATCGGAGAGATGCTCTTTTGCGATCCCTCAACGCCGTGGAGTTGCGGCGGAGCAGGACGTTCTCGGCTGTACGGACTTCTAATTTCTCAGTTACTGCGGCGGCGACGGATGTTGGTGGTCGGAATTCGACGGATGCATCGGTAATGACAACGGCGATGAGCGGGGTGGAGAGAGGTGTGCGAGTAGGGAAATCGAGCTCCGCGCTTGAGCAGCTAGATATTGAGCGAGGCGTTTGCGTTCCATTCCGAAAGTATTCTCCGGAGACTGTATGATTGCTGTTTTTCCTAGTATCAGTCAATTTCAAGTTTTGAGCTCTGTTGCAATTTGTTAATTCACTTATGAGCTGGTTCTTCTTTGGATTTAGTTGAATCTTATGACTTAGATGGAATCGATTTGCATGTATATTGTTGTTGATTGTTTGAATTGGAAATATACTGGTGTTTGGTAATCAGGTGAGGAGTAAAGTGCTGGAATCAAGAGGAGCAGTCGTGTCTCTAGTTTCAAGGGGTGTGGAGATTGTTTGGACTCTTGGGTTGTATTGGTCTACCTTAACGTATGATTTTTTGGTTGGAAGGGATGAGGAAGTTGTCCCCTTTCGTGCTAGGCAGCTTAGGAACCTGTTGTGCAATTTGGGACCTTCATTTATCAAAGCTGGACAAGTATGTGGATCCATCTTTTTTGTTAGAAAATGGCATTAACAGGGTTCTCAAAGTTTCTTCTTTAATATCTGTTCTATGGGTGGCAGGTTCTCGCAAATAGGCCTGATATCATCCGTGAAGACTACATGAACGAGCTCTGCATACTCCAAGATGATGTTCCTCCATTCCCAAACGAGGTAAAATGTCTTGTCTTTTTGGGGAATTTGTTGAGCAATATATTTTTCTTATTATCATTTACACATCGCCTGGTGAAGCTAAGTGGTGAAGGACTTTTGTAGGTTGCTTTCAATATCATCGAGGAAGAGTTAGGCCAACCTCTTGAGAACATATTTAGCAAGATTTCTTCACAAACAATAGCAGCTGCAAGCTTAGGACAAGTTTATCGAGCTACTCTACGTGCCACTGGAGAGGATGTTGCTATCAAGGTTCTTCTAAATGAAAATTTTATTGTGGCTACAGAGTTCATACAGGTTTATCAAACTGAAACTGTTTTAAAGCTTTGGTTTTGACATTTATTTTTATGCATATACAGGTGCAGAGACCACAAATAGAGCCTATAATTTACCGGGATCTCTTTCTTTTCCGAACCCTCGCCTCCTTCTTAAATGGCTTCAGTCTACAGAAACTGGGTTGCAACGCAGAGCTAATAGTTGATGAATTTGGAGAAAAGCTTTTGGAGGAGCTTGACTACACCTTGGTATCTCATATGCTTCTCAATTTCACTCTATGCGTTGTTCTGTATTGATAGCTCAAATGATGTGTCTTAAGTTCTTGCCTACAGGAAGCCAGAAACATTGAAGACTTTCTGGAGAACTTCAAAGATGACCCCACAGTCAAAATTCCTGGAGTATACAAGAATCTTTGTGGTCCGCGGGTTCTGGTAATGGAGTGGATTGATGGTATTCGGTGCACTGACCCACAGGTATGACTTTCAAAAAGGGGGACAACTCAAAATAAATTCCCCTATACCCTCCTAAAAAGTCAAAATTAAAGTACATTCTGATACTGACTCTTACTAAATGTACTCAGGCCATCAAGGATGCAGGGATTGATTTAAATGGATTCTTGACTGTTGGCGTAAGTGCTGCTCTAAGGCAGCTGTTGGAATTTGGATTGTTCCATGGAGATCCACATCCTGGAAATATCTTTGCAATGCAAGATGGGCGTATCGCTTATGTGGACTTCGGTAATGTTGCTGTACTGAGTCAGGTAATTTGAGTTTAATGGTTCCAAGGTATCTAGTATAGCTAGCTTATGTCCCTTCCTATAGTGATTTTCACATCTATATATAGAGACTTGTTATTCATAGTCCAAACTAAATCTTTTTTTTTCTCAGCAAAACAAGCAAATTTTGATTGATGCTGTTGTTCATGCGGTTAATGAGGACTATGGGGAGATGGCAAATGATTTCACTAGGCTTGGGTTCTTGGCCAAGGATACCGATGTTTCTCCTATCGTTCCAGCTTTAGAAGCCATCTGGCAGAACTCTGCAGGGAAAGGACTTGCAGATTTCAATTTCCGAAGTGTTACAGGTACTTGATATATTGCATTCCTCAAGCAAGTTTGTTTTGTTTACTGAGCACCCCATGCACATTTGAAGAAACGGTGTCACGTTTTTGGTGCAGGACAATTCAACAAGCTTGTGTACGACTTTCCCATCCGTATCCCAGAGCGGTTCTCTCTTGTTATTCGTTCTCTGCTTACGCAGGAGGGTATATGTTTCACACTGAAGCCTGATTTTAAATTTCTAGAGGTGAAGTCTCGTTTAGTATTTTGATTCTTTCTTTTCAAAGTTAGGATTAGCTGACATATAAATCCTGAAGTGAGCAGATACTAGCTATATGTTCACTTATATTTCCCTTCCCACACTAAAAGTGAACATTTTATCTAGGTTGCTTATCCATATGTAGCAAAACGGCTCCTAACGGATCCAAATCCTGCACTTCGGGAACGCTTGATACAGGTTAAATTGATAATTCTGATTTAGTTTCATAAATGCTATGTTGAATTGTTATCCGCATCAGATGAAATCAAAGCTCTTGTTGCCACCGCATGTCAGGTTCTATTCAAAGATGGTGTTTTCCAATGGAAAAGGCTAGAAAACCTTTTATCACTTGCAAAGGAAAACGTCGCCAAGATGAGTAGCAATCCTAATCTACGAGTAAAGCGTGTGTAAGTAACCAAGTTCTATATAAGCATTGCTCCCAAAATCTCACTCGTTCACCCTGTGAAGCTTGAATTCTAAATCCGTATTTGACTCATGAAACTTTCAGGGAGAGTAAGCTTGACTTGACAGATACCATTAAGGACGGAGCTCGTCTTTTCCTCCTTGACGAAGGCATCCGCAGGAAACTTATTCTTGCACTCACAGAGGACTCGAAGCTTCATGTAGAAGAGGTTCATACATCAGACGTCACCAGATTTATATCTATAGCACTTATCATCGCCATTGATGACTCTCTAAAGCAATAAATTTACATTTGTTCTTTCAGCTTGTGGACGTATACAGATTGGTTGAAGACGAAGTAGATATTCCCACACTGGCCATGCAAGTCGTGCAAGGTAATAGAACGGAAAAACCCCCATTTTGCTTCCTTTCTTTTTTGTCTTCTCTTCATCTATCATTCAAATAATAAAGCTTTTGCATCAATAGAAGCCTTATGGAGAGACTATCACAGATATGCATTCCTAACATAACTAAGCCTGAATCGATAGCTGACCATCAATTCTCTTATGATCCAGTAAACATAGGAATCTTGGGGCATTGATTGTAAATTAACAAGTAGTTTTGTATGACTGAAGAATGTGGTTCCTTTTGTTTTGAATGCAGATTTACCGAATGTTTTCCGAGATTTTGTGTTGTCATGGAGCAACTCAGTATTATCCGACAGATGATGAATCAGCTTCTCACTTACTTTTTTTGGCTCTTTTTGAAGAGGAAAGAGGTAATATATATTACAGGGAGTAGATGGAGAAGAAAAGCGTAGATTAATATATAGTTTAATCTTCGATGCATACATGTTATTAACTTATACACCAATCCATACATGTAATTATATAAAAGCACACACAAACTTCACTTCACTTGTTACCCAGTTTGAGTCTTGGTCTCTTGGACGTTGTCTACTGTAGTTGGATATCTAAACACATTAATCGACGTCATCAAATCAAAGTTGTAGTGTTCTCACAACACAACTGATTCACAATCTGGACTCGAATGAATTGAATCGTTTTGCGTCTCTTGGGTCTTGGCCTCGCCCTCGAATACTGGAAACTAAACTGAACCAAATGATATTGAGTTATGCAATTACACAAAAGGTCCCCTCAATTATCCAGTGTCATTTTCTGCTTTCTTGAGCTGTTTGGTTTACAAAAATTTAGGTAGGAATCGGCATAAGATTAAATCTTATTTGACAGAAAATTCCATTATCGCCAAAAATTTCAATCAATAGGCGCCAAACATTTCAATCAATAGGCGCCAAAATTGGAGAAGTAAAGGGAAAAACACAAACGTAACAAGGATTCGAGCTCTCTCTAGACGATGCAAGCCAAAATCAATTCTTTCTTCAAGCCCTCCTCTTCTTCTTCTATCGCTGCCTCAGTAACAACAGACACAGACGATGGTTTAGCTGTCTGGGAGAACAATCGGAACGCCATCGTCAACACCTACCAGCGTCGATCTGCGATTACCGAAAGGTAAATCAATGATCTTTGGCGGTTTTACTTCTCTTTAGGTTCTTCGAATTTCCTACTTTATTTGTGTTCTTCAGATGAATAGAAAATGAGCGATAGGCAACTCCTGATTTTCTGGGTTTCCTTTAAGATATTTTTGGGCGAAATTGGATTTTTTTTTTTAATTGGGTGTCTTTTTGTGTGTCTCTTAATTTTGGGTATTCAGAAGTGAAGTGCTTAAAGGATGCATCGAAAAGACGCTGAAGAAAGGATCTTCTTCTGTACCTAAAAATCACAAAAAGAAGCGTAATTATACACAATTCCACTTAGAGTTGGGCCAATCTGATTTTCTTCTCAGACATTGCGCAGAATGTGGAGCTAAGTATGCTCCTGGAGATGAATTAGATGAGAAGAACCATCAAAGTTTTCACAAGGACTATATGTATGGACTCCCTTTTAAGGTTAGGATCACACTGACCTTATTGCTCAAGATCATATGTTTCTTTGATTATTGTAGAGGTTATTAGATAAATTGTTGGGTGTTTATATTTGGTCTCAGGGTTGGCAGAACGAGAAAGCGTTTACATCACCTTTGTTCATCAAGAACCGCATCGTTATGGTATCAGAAAATGATTCCCCTGCACACAGAAACAAGGTTCATTGTTTTCACAATTCAACTTGCACTGTTTATGGTACCGTACTTCGTTTCTAAACGATGGATCTTTTGCAATTGCAGGTGCAAGAGGTTGTGAAAATGATGGAGGTTGAGTTGGGTGAGGATTGGATTCTTCACCAACATTGTAAGGTATGAGCCTGTATCCACGTCTTAACAACAGTCATTTGCGGATAAATTCCATAGCTCATGAGTGTTGTTTTGGTATTTTATGTCTACTATATTGAGTTCATGGGTATCTGATACACCTTGTTGAGAAGCTTGGCGAATACTTGCTTTACTTTGGTCCACTATAAATAGAAAAACTTCGACTTAGTCTGATTCCTTCCATGTCTATGACTAGCATTGAAATCAAACAAAAAAGTCTATGATATCTTTAGATGACCTCATTTCAATAAATTCACAAGAAAGATGATATAACCCCTAATTACTTTCCTCAGTTGTTTTAGAAACTATCTTGTTATGTGTAGGTTTATCTATTCATATCCTCTCAGAGGATCTCTGGATGTCTAGTTGCTGAACCAATTAAGGAAGCATTTAAGCTCATAGCTTCTCCTGATGATGAAAGACAGTTACAAAAAGAGAGCTCATCCTCGCCTTCAACCTCCATTCAGTTTGGAAACATTGTTCTACAAAGAGAGGTATCGAAAAGATGTCGAACATCAGATGATAGATTAGATAACGGAGTCATTGTATGTGAAGAAGAAGCTAAACCAGCTGTTTGTGGGATTAGAGCGATTTGGGTCTCACCTTCTAATAGAAGAAAAGGCATAGCCACATGGTTACTCGATACCACGAGGTTAACAACTCTAGCAAACTACCTAAAACAATTGTCATGGTGAACAAACATTCATACATTATGGTGACATTTTGTTTGTTTGTTTGTATAAAATCGCAGGGAAAGCTTTTGCAACAATGGGTGCATGCTGGAGAAATCTCAGTTAGCATTTTCACAACCAAGCTCCATAGGAAGATCTTTTGGATCTAAATATTTTGGAACTTGTTCATTCTTACTTTACAAAGCTCAGCTAATTGATACTCACTTTTCTTAAACGGCATAGGTTTCATCACATCACAACCATCATCTTCACTGTTACTCCTATTTGTCTGTCTTTTACATATTAGCAAGTTGGTGAAATATTGATTGGCTGATCCCATAACAAACAAAAAGAGCAACACATTCTTTTATTTTTATTTTTCTGTTTTAAGCCGTGAGTGTTTCTTTATCTAAAGACTGAAACAAGAAACCAAACATGATCCATATGTCTAGAGATTTTCAAGTAGAAGGTACCAAGAAGGATCAATGTTCAGTCTCAATTCTCAGTCCAAAGACTAACGTTTGAAGCCGTGGGTACCATTTACCATCCACCAAACATAACCCAATCCAATTTTTTGTCTTGGTTACTTCGAACCTCAAGTCTTTGTCTAATGACCTCTTTAAGCCGTGTGTAACTTGATATTTTTCTAAAGACTGAAAAAAGAAACCGAACATGATCCATGTCTAGAGATATTCAAGCCGTGGGTACCAAGCAAGATCAATGTTTTGTCTTACGACTTAGTCTAAAGACTAAAGTTTGCAGCCGTGGGTACCATTTACCTTCCACCAAACATAACGCAATCCAATCTTTTGTCTAAGAGATTGGTTACTTCGAACCTCAAGTCTCTGTCTAAAGATCTTTTTAAGCCGTGGGTAACTTGGGCTTTGTCTAAAGACTAAAACAAGAAACAAAACATAATCCATATGTCTAGAGATATTCAAGCCGTGGGTACCAAGCAGGATCAATGTTCAGTCTCACGTCTCAGTCTAAAGACTAAAGTTTGAAGCTGTGGGTGCCATTTACCTTCCACCAAACATAACCTAATCCAATATTTTGTCTAAAGGATTAGTTACTTTGAACCTCAAGTCTCTGTCTAAAGACTGTTTTAAGCCGTGGGTATCTTGAGCTTTGTCTAAAGACTGAAACAAGAAACAGAACATGATCCAAATGTCTAGAAATTTTCAAGGCGTGGGTACCAAGCATGATCAATGTTCAGTCTCAATTCTCAGTCTAAAGACAAAAGTTTAAAGCCGTGGGTACCATTTACCTTACACCAAATATAACCCAATCCAATCTTTTGTCTAAAGGATGGGTTACTTCGAACCTCAAGTCTCTGTCTAAAGACTTTTCTAAGTCGTGGGTAACTTGATCTTTGTCTAAAGACTGAAACAAGAAACTGAACATGATCCATATGTCGAGAGATTTTCAAGCCATGTGTACCAAGAAGGATCAATGTTCAATTTCAATCTAAAGACTAAAGTTTAAAGCCGTGGGTACCAATTTCCTTTCACCAAACATAACCCCATCCAATCTTTTGTGTAAAGGATTGGTTACTTCGAACCTCAAGTCTCTCTCCAAAGACATGTTTTAAGCCGTGGGTAAATAGATCTTTGTCTAAAGACTGACAAAAGAAACCGAACATGATCCATATGTTTGAGATTTTCAAGCCGTGGGTACCAAGAAGGATCAATCTTCAGTCTCAAGTCTCAGTCTAAAGATTAGAGTTTGAAGCCGTGGGTACAATTTACCTTCCACCAAACATAACCCAATCCAATCTTTTGTCTAAAGAATTGGTTATATTGAACCTCAAGTCTCTGTGTAAAGACTTTTTAAGCCGTGGGTAACTTGATTTTTGTCTAAAAACACAAGAAACCGAACATGATCCATATGTCTAGATATTTTCAAGCCGAGGGTACCAAGAAGGATCAATGTTCAGTCTCAAGTCTCAGTCTAAAGACTAAGTTAGAAGCCGTGGGTACCATCTTCCTTCCACCAAACATAACCCAATCCAATCTTTTGTCTAAAGAATTGGTTACTTCGAACCCCATGTCTCTGTCTAAAGACTGTTTTAAGCCGTGAGTAACTTGATCATTGTCTAAAAAGTGAAATAAGAAACCGAACATGATCCATATGTCTAGATATTTTCAAGCCGAGGGTACCAAGCAGGATCAATGTTCTGTCTCAAGTCTCAATCTAAAGACTAAAATTTGAAGCCGTGGGTACCATTTACCTTCCACCAAACATAACCCAATCCAATCTTTTGTCTAAAGAATTGGTTATATTGAACCTCAAGTCTCTGTGTAAAGACTTTTTTAAGCCATGGGTAACTTGATTTTTGTCTAAAAACTGAGACAAGAAACCGAACATAATCCATATGTCTAGATATTTTCAAGCCGAGGGTACCAAGAAGGATCAATGTTCAGTCTCAAGTCTCAGTCTAAAGACTAAGTTAGAAGCCGTGGGTACCATCTTCCTTCCACCAAACATAACCCAATCCAATCTTTTGTCTAAAGAATTGGTTACTTCGAACCCCATGTCTCTGTCTAAAGACTGTTTTAAGCCGTGAGTAACTTGATCATTGTCTAAAAAGTGAAACAAGAAACCGAACATGATCCATATGTCTAGATATTTTCAAGCCGAGGGTACCAAGAAGGATCAATGTTCAGTCTCAAGTCTCAATCTAAAGACTAAAGTTTGAAGCCGTGCCATTCCTTTCACCAAACATAACCCAATCCAGTATTTTGTCTAAAGATTGGTGTTTTCGAACCTCAAGTCTCTGTCTGAAGAATTTTTTAAGTCGTGGGTAACTTAATCTTTGTCTAAAGATTGAAACAAGAAACCGAACATGATCCATATGTCTATAGATTTTAAAGCCGCGGGTACCAAACAAGATCAATGTTCAGACTTTTATTTCTAAAGCCGTGGGTAATTGTCTAAAGTTCGAATCAAGGATCAATGTGTGTTTGAAGCCGTGGGTACCCTCTTTTCCTTGCACCAAACATAACCCAATCCGAATTTTGTCCCTTAAGTCTCTGTCTAAAGACTTTCTTAAGCCGTCTCTGTCTAAAGACTTTTTTAAGCCGTGGGTAACTTGAGCTTTGTCTAAAAACTGAAACAAGAAACTGAACATGATCCATATGTCTAGAGATTTTAAAGCCATGGGTACAAAGAAGGATCAATGTTCAGTCTCAAGTCTAAGTCTAAAGACTAAAGTTTTAAGCCGTGGGTAACTTGATCTTTGACCAGTAAACTGAAACCAATTCCAAGTATATTTGTCAAAATAATAAGCCGTGGGTAAAAGATCGGTTTTCAGTCTCAGGTCAAAATCCCTCATAAGCCAACTTGACGGGACAATGTCCCCAAGAAAGAATCTGACAGAACACTAATAGTTGAGTGTCTGCCTATGATTTCTCTTGGGTTTGAAAGAAAAACAAAACAATGAAGAAATCAAACAAACAAAACAGCAAAACAAGAGCAACAAAACCACAACCGATCGCAACAATAAAGCGGTACAAAAAAAACAAAACGAAAACCAAAACCTAACACAAAAAGGAAGAAAGCAACAATCTTTAATTCACAGAAACTTTGAAACGCAGAGTCGCGATTCGTTTGGTTTTGCAAAACGAAAAGAGAACCAAACAAAAACATGATAATAGCAAAATTTAGAAACCCTAGAAATCAAGTGGATTAGAAGAATTCTTACAGTGGTTATCGCTACAAATCTTCTTCGGCCATAAATGTTTCGATCGACAGAAACATGCGAAACAGAGAAAGAGTTGATGATATTTAAATTTAGAAACACTAGAAATCAAGAGAATTGGAAGATTACTTACAATGGATTTGTCGCTCCAAATCGTCTTCCGTCATGATAAAGCGATCGAGAGAAATATGCCAAACAAAGAATCAAGAAGGCAGAACAAAATTCTAAGAAAATTATGACGCTTTCTGATAAGCTTTCCCGTTTTTATAGACACTATCTAAAACGGTGCCAGCTGGCTGATTTCCTTTTTCTATAACGCCGAATTTCCTTTTTTTTAGTTAACATAACTTTACTTATTTCTAGTTTCTATTTATTAAAAGTGGGCCTTATGTTAGCCCAATTTAAATTAATGGGCTCGTTACATCACGCATAGTTTTGCGATCATTTTTATTTAGCTTTTGTTTGTTTTTGTGAATTATTATTACTCCATTAGAACAAGTCAAATACAAGCTTAGAATTTTTAATTCTAGATAAACAAAAAGCTTCACTCTTCTTTTGTTTGTCACAACTTTATTGTTATTTAGATTTTTAACGAGTTTAATAAGAAATGGAAAAAAGGAGTTTTACTTAATATAGATTGTTTGATATTATTCCAAGCAAACCAAACAAAACAAAACAAAAACATTAGAAAAACAATAAAAACTAGTCAAAGCTTTTTATGTATTTTGCAAGAAGAATTTGTTGATTTATTTCCTAATTTAAATTTATATGTACAGTAATTTGAAAACTTACTATTTGTGAAATACTAACCTGTAGTATATTTTTGATTATGTTATTTTATTAAAAAAGTCGTCATAAAATATTTTAGATTAATGAAAGAAACCTTCCATTAATTAATATATTAAGGATATTAAAATAGCTGCTAATAGTTTAATTAGTGTATTGAAAAGGTAAAAATGGTTATGGGGATTGAGAGAAAAAAGCTACCAACTGCGAAACACTATCCCCACAAGCAAACCCCATCATCTCCCTTCTTCTTCTTCTTCTTCCACTTCCCTTTGTAACTTTCAATCTCAGGTCAGCTTCTTCGATTTCCTTCTTTATTTCTCCATGTTTTTCATCTGCTTACTGATTTCCAATTCAGTGATTTGGATCCGTCGTTTCTAATTTCGCTAGGGTTCTTCTGCTCTCATATGTTTTTATATCGCGATCAGTTTTCTAAAATCCTTTGATTTTGAATCCGATTCTCACTCTCTCTTGGTTTCTTCGTGTTTCACTAGCAACTGAATCGTTTTCATCGAATTGGTTTTAGAGGTTTTATCTTTTGCATTCTTATTTGCAGATTTGAGATTGTGAAAAAAATACTTATTAGTCTCCTTTTACATTCATATATTCAGCTAATATCAAGTAACGTGGAAAGGATTTGTTCCGTCAAAGGTTGGTGATTATACAGAGACTGAGTTCCTGATAAGTTGGATTGAGCTTGTTTTCATTTGCGGATCTTTGAGAAAAAAGTTTGCAACTTTATGGCTCTGGAACAACAACATGTTTGTGAAAAGCGGCTTCAAGCCAAGACCTTTTCTACCCAAGAGTTTCAGTTGACTCTCAATTGGGATGATTTAACTTGTCCCATTTGTTTGGATTTCCCTCACAATGGTGTGCTTCTCCAGTGTTCTTCTTACGGAAACGGTTGCCGTGCTTTTGTCTGCAATACTGATCACCTTCACTCTAACTGTTTGGATCGTTTCATTAGCGCCTGTGGTACTGAATCACCTCCTGCTCCTGATGAGCCTCGCTCTAAGGTTTTAGAAGAGAGTTGCAAACCTGTGTGTCCACTGTGTAGAGGAGAAGTTACTGGCTGGCTTGTTGTAGAAGAAGCTCGTCTTCGTCTTGATGAGAAAAAACGTTGCTGTGAGGAAGAACGATGCAGGTTTATGGGTACTTACTTGGAGCTTCGCAAACATGCTCAGTCAGAGCATCCGGATTCTCGTCCTTCAGAAATTGATCCAGCACGGAAGCTTGACTGGGAGAATTTCCAGCAGTCGTCTGAAATAATCGACGTGTTGAGCACAATTCACTCAGAAGTTCCAAGAGGAGTGGTTTTAGGGGACTATGTGATCGAATATGGAGATGATGACACAGGAGATGAATTTGAGGATGTTCCCAACAATGAAGGAAACTGGTGGACATCTTGTATTCTCTATCAAATGTTTGACAATATAAGGAATGCCAGGAATCGAAGAAGATCAAGAATGAGTGAGAGTAGGAGAGGGAGTCGCCGCTCTAGCTATGAGAATTCCAACTCTGATGACAGCTCAGTAGCATCCATAGAGTTTCCGGAGTATAGAGTAGATGAGATCGATGACGAGTTCATCAGCACAAGTGGAGCTAACAGAAGTAGCTCTATGCACCAAAGGTCAGAATAATCTATAGCTTTACACCACTAATTTTGTATTGTTGCTGTCTGCAGAGATATACATTCTTACTTTCATAGTTTATAATTATTCTGCATTGATATTAAAGGCTTACCAGTGAGCCTGGTTTTTAGGCACCTCTTGAATGACAAATTAGCTAATCAGGCCCCATTGTGTGATATTTCTGGCATAATAGCTTGGGGTGTTGACCTGGTTTAGTAGCTTTCTTGTGCTATATATGATGGTTACTTAAGAGACATTGCTTGATGCCTTGTTTTCTCTGATTTACAGTTCAAGAAGGCGTCGAACCCGCTTCTATGAAAATTAGGTATTAACCTTCTGTTTCTATGCTTTTGGTACTGTCTTCTTGTGAATCTGTAATGTTCCTTTTCGTTCTTTCTCAGTCAGCTGGAAAATGAAGCGAAGCAAATGATGCAGACCAGCCTATTTGTAGCCAGTGTTCTTGGTTTTGGACCTCTTTCTTCTTTTTCTTTTTGTTTCTACACATAAATTTTATTTTAGGTTTGTCTTGTGACATTACTCGCAGCAGTCGCAGCCTTTGTACAAAAACTAAACAAAAAGCCTTTTTGGGATATTGTAGTACCCTTTTGTCGTTGTCTCTTCTTTGTTTTACATGCATCTCTGGACAATGTAGATATTGAGAGTAAATCAGAAGTCAACGTTCGTGTATTAATTTTTAACATTTCTATTTCAGTGAACATACTCTTTTTAAAGCTTACTCTTATTACCAAGTAGCAACACAACTTGGTCAAAGACTCAAAAGTACATGAAATCATCATACAATCCAACACTTGAGAACAAGTGGCACATACACAGAAACTAATATGGGACGTTATTGGGCAAGTTTCTTATGACATTACTCTTCACTCCGATCTTGGTACGCATTGTCTCGCCTCTCTTGCTCATCTCCTTGCGCACTTTCATCCTCAAAGTCTCCTCTTTCGACGGTACTGTCTTCAGACCCAGGCTCTTGTACCTGAGAATTTACCATTTGTTGGAATAACCTTAGTTTACCTTGCCGATTATCTGATTGGATAGACTCGGATGATTAACGGGTTTGGAGAAAACAAACCTTGAAGATAAAGAGGCAATTATCTGGTTGCTGTCTTGAGAAGTTGGGCGTGGCTTCTGTCTGTAGTAACGCATGAATTCACGGGACCCGAGAGTTTTAGACGTTGTTGTGTTCTCGGACTTCTCCGTGATCAAGAGCTCAGAACCACCAACGAGTTCTACAGTATTGTCTGTTTCACCAGATACAACAATTTGCTTTCCAGCTTCATCAACATAGCTGCTCAATTCATATATTCCAAAGAAAGGTGCGGATTAAGATTTGGCATAGAACGAGGAATACAGGCGAGAACAAGAATAATCAGAGATAGAAGAGAGTTGAAACCTGCTGCTGTAGTCATAAAACTCTTCTAGCTCAGCATCTTCTTCATCATCACCATCACCATAATGCAGTTTGCAATGACTCTTTGCTTCCATATGTTTTCTTACAGCTTCTAAGCTGCTGAATGGACGGCACAGCTCATTGCAGTACAGACACATGAAGTCTCTCTTGACCTAAATGATGAGCAATGTATAAGTAAACAGGAGTAAGAATTTCAAAGCTTGACAACAACGAACACTGAATGGTAAATTGATGAGTCCAAACCTTAAGACCAAGGTAAGTGAGAAGCCCTTCAGGATCCTTGAGATACTCAATATCGGGAATAAAGAAACCATGATGCTTATGCATGTGAAGCATACAGCTCTCTAAGGTCTTATGTTTTTTGTCACACATCAAACAGCAGGTTGGATCCAGCTCATACTTATCTGCATCACCATCATCATCCATATCTTCAGCAGATCCAGACTCATTCACATTCAACTTAGACAAAGAATCAGAGGCTTCTTCAGCAGCCAATTCCTCGTCAGAATCAACCTCCACCCATTCATCTTCACTATCATCATCAATGGAACCCCTGTGTTGAACACGGCGAGGAAGTTGCCTGATAATCGCTATATCCTCCTCTCCGTTGATTGATGTCCCTTGTGAAACCCGCAAAACATGGCTACGCGACTGAAGATGCTGCTCATGAGCCTTGGAACTCCTGTAACCTTTAGCACAGATTGCACAAGTATAAAGCATAGGTGCTTCATTTGATTTATTCTTCTCCTGAGCAAGAGCAGATTGTCTAGCCTCAAACAAGGCTTCTGTAACTCCAGGAACTCCAGCCACCTAACATAAAAAATTACAGAAATACAAAGATTCAAATGCCTAGAAGTAACCAAATCTATGATTATTGAAATCCTTGTTCCTTAGTAGAATAAGCTTCAAAACAAATTTTCATATAAACTCTACGATTCCATAACCTTAACTAAACAATTTCGATAGCAAAATGGAAAAGCTGTTTCTCAGAAACTTTCATCTCATCACCGACGCAAGATTTTCCCGAGAAACAGATAGGCTTGAGTTCAAATTCGATAGAGAAAGCAGAAGAAATGAAACCTTGCGCTTGAGATTGTAGCGGTGCCAATCGGATTTGTAATGAAGGTTACGTTCTTCTTCGTCCTTGAACTCCATGTTACACGCGTTACATGTTAAACCAGGCATCTTCTCTCCTTCAATATCGATCGATTCTAGAAATGGAAACTGGAGAAGAAAAGAAAATCAGAGAAAAGATAGTTGGGAGGATAAGATTTGTTGTTGATATGTGTAGAGCAACGACGGCTCGTAAATGGATCGGCGATCGTGTTTGTCTCTAAAAAAGCGTCGATTGATGATGATTGATTGCCATCAAAATGAAAAGGAAGGCGCCCCGCCCATTTTAGATCCGATCGGGTTGGAACTGACCCGTTCCTGACCCGATACAAGAGTAGCCCATTTGGCCCATTCTTTTAGCCTTTTTGTAACACTGACACAGTTGACGAATTAAGTATTACTGTATGAGTAACCAAAAAACATTTTTCTAATATTGTTTTTAAAATAACTACTTACAACTTGATTAATTACTTCGTTTAATCATGTAACTTTTTTTTCTTCCAAATTCTAATCTCTCTATTAAATTACTGCATTTATAAGATCTAAACATCATGTGATATGTTCAAAATATGAAAAGAGAAGAATATAATACATGATTTTACTACGATTAATTTTTTTTAATCGCAATGTTTTGTTTTTGCCTAATTTTATTAGTGGAAGAAATTTTAACCGCAGGCCTGTAATTTAGGAAACTAACTATTCACCCCCAATTAAAAAAAAAAACAAGAAGACGACAAATAACGAGAAATTACCAATTTTTCCTCAACACTTTCATTATTTCCTACAACGAACTTCTCCCTCCTCCTCTCACTTTCACCATGGATTCCGTCTCCGGTTACGCCGCCGGAGCAGGTCAGCCTCGAGTCGGTGGGAAAATTGTTCGACCACGACGCACCGCTGTTGTCAGGACGCCGTGTGAGCGCCCCGTTCAGAGATCCCGAGATCCTCCTCAGCAAAACCCTAGTTGGATCTCCAGGCTCGTTTACAAACCCGCCAGCGTAATTGCTTCCGGCGCCGGAAAATTCATTTCTTCCGTCGTCTTCTCCGACTCTTCCTCATCTTCGGAGGAGGACGAGGATTCATCTTCAGGTTTGTACCATTTATTTCAGTTTAGATAGGATTAATTTGAATTTTTGGTTTATTGTCTGGTCGAATCTGAAAGCTACCGTTTCGTTTGAAATGTGAAGTTTGACTTAAAGCTTTCCCATTTTCTCTTTCCTTTAATATGTGGGACTTAAGAGCAGTTAAGCATTGTTGTACTCTATTTAGTTAGGTTACTTCTAAGCTATAAACTTCATACTAATTCTAAAGCTCTAATTTTTATTCATATAATGTAGTTCTGGGATTGAGAATACCAACCAGCTTTGTTGTGTCTTATTCTTTTAATGTATGGATTTTTATATGTTTTCTTCTTTGTTTGCAGATATTGATGGTGATGAGGATGTTGAGAAGAACAATCCCGATTTTACTGAAGAGGTACTAACCACCTTGTTCGTTTTGGTGATTGCTATGCCACTGTAGTCCTATGATAATTGTTTGAAGTAAAGTTCGTGAAGCTAACACGTTTTCAACTGAGAGTTTTTTTTATAAAAGCATAATTTCAGTTTTTGTGCTTGTGTGAATAGGACCTTCTGAGTGCCCAGCAACCAAGCATTCAACGACTCAGTTCTAAGCGTGTAATTGAGCAGCTTCTCTTGCAAGAAACATTTGCAAGGTATTTCTCTGCCTGGCTTTTTGGACATCATAAGTAGCAGCCTCCTCGACTATTCTTATTATTTACACCTCATAGCTTAAAGAATCTTTCTGAGACGTGTGTAGTTACCAAATCTAAGCTGATCTTGTATCCTGCTTATTCATTCATGTGTATGTTGTTTCAGGGAAGAGGGTGATAGGTTAATAGATATCATCAAGGCTAGGGTTGTAGATCATCCCAGCGTCCCCTCTGCTATTGAGACGAGTCATGATGACTATGGATTGACAAGCGGTATGTTACTGATGGTAGACTGTGCAAGTAGACCGGATTAGTCTATGTGATAACGTCTTCTTTTCTATTTTATTTCTAGACGTGAATGTGGGTGAAATGTCCAATACAGCTGTCATGGAAGCAAGAAAATGGTTGGAGGAGAAGAAATCAGGATCAAGTTCAAAGTATAAAGTAAGTTCTGGAAACTTGCTTCTTAACTGTTCTAATTGCTGCAGCCTGCAGGTATCAACTTTTTTGTGATATCTTGTCTCCGTGCTCTAAGCCATTATTATTATAGAAGGAGACATCTTCTGTTTGGGTAAAATGATTTGATTGTTATATGCCAATCCATGTGATCAGCAACTTAAAGCTCTCTTGCAAAAGTAGGTTGTTCAGAATTCTGCGTGTGGCCATCTGGTGACGTTAATTCTGAAATGTCCTGATTGGGAAATACCTTTTTGTCCGCTTAAAATGCAAAAGATCCATATTGTTGCTCTTCTTTTGACTATGAAGACCATTTACTTACATGATTTTGGTCAACTTCTGATAGCTTCGCTTCACAGTATTCTTTTTCCATTGTACTTTAAATGATGATCACCATCTCAGCCATTAGTTTAAATCTCCAGGCAACTGAAGATGGTGCTGGATCGCCTGTGGACGTGGCCAAGTCTTATATGCGAGCTCGTCTGCCATGGGGATCTCCAGCTGCGAATAATTTAGATTTTCGATCACCATCATCAGCAAGAGTGCAAGGGACACCCCTTCCTTATAGCGCTGGAAACTTTTCCTCATCCAAGGTTAGAATTTTAAGTTCTCCAGCAGTGCATACTTTTCTTTTGGTCAAATGTTGTTTGAAAGTCTGAAGTCGTTTCATCTTGGTTTATGAGATAAAATTCTCTGCTTAACTTCTATTGTTTATGTTAGATAACCACGAGGAATTTGTGGGACACTATTTCCAGCTATTCCTAAAGAAAAGTTGCATACCGTTATATGTATTTTCAATGGCTCTCTCAAATTTACCCTTATTCATTCTGACATTGGTTACCAAATGCAGCTGAAAAGGAAGTCCGGTTCTAATCAGTCATGGAATATTCAAGATGAAATTCGCAAAGTCAGAGCTAAAGCAACCGAGGAAATGCTTAAAAGTCCCAGTAGTGTAGCCTCTTTGGAACCTAAATACAGCCCCTATGTTTTAGCGACTGATATGCTCAAAGGAAATGCTTCGTCTTTGAATGCTGATGGAGGTGTTTTTTTTCTTTCTTTATTCACACGTGGAAGAAGTTTTTCAGTAAGACATGAGTTGAAACTGAAATTAACTCTTCTTTTCTGTTCTTTCAGCTGTACGGAATGAACAAAGCAGAGCTCTACCAAATTCAGCCATACCTACCTCTGAGCACAATCAGGTATCAAGCACTCTTTACACTATGTGTCTCTCATTACCAAGAAAAAACTTGCAGTTCCAATCTTTCTTGTTTTGGTGTCCTTGTGTGTTTTACTTGAGTGAAGACTACGGAAGCTAATCAAGCCGTCAAAGAAACAGGAGTTTTACACACTAGATCTCGTTAGTTTCTCCCTTAATCCTTAATTTGTATACACTCTCTCATCTTCGCTTTTTATACTCTGTCTCATGGATTTAATGTGTTCTGATTAGGTGGAGTTGGTTTGGAGGAGACATTTATCTCCACACAAGGAGTCAAGCCATCTGAAGATACGAATACCGCTCCTCAAAGGTTCTTTTTATTGTGCTTATCCTTCCAACACAGATTGTACCTTGTTTCTTTTTGACAGATATGTTTTTTAGTATATCAATCTTCTGAAGTTTTTCAACTGTATGCGACAGTGGAACTGCTGTAGATGACTTCAATGATCAAGATGGCGATTTTATCCAACCTACTTCTACTATCGGAAACACCACAAATGGTATACATTGGATGTTGAATTCCTTTGGTTCTGATTTTTAGTTGGGTTCTCTTAATTTACTTGCGCTCCTATTGATGCAGCTGTCTTGGCTCTTGGGGCAACTTTGGATCCTACTGGGAACTCTTGCATCCCTAAAGATGTGTTTGAAACATCAAAAGAAGCTGATGAAATAGGCGCATCACGTCATACTTCTAACGGTTTCCCATCTTCATCACCTAGGTGAAAAGCAACTCCTTTGTCTGGCTAGTTTGACATGATGACATTATTTCCTCCTAAGCAAAGCCTTACTTTTTCAGTTCACCAGCGGTTATGGAAGGTCAACCAAAACCCACACCACCAGAAGAAACCAAGGCTTCTCAGCCTATAGCTGAAATTCATGGTGATGATATGACAGTAGGGAATGGCTCAGATGGTGCAATTAATAACGAAAGCAATGACAGCCACTCAAGTGCCTCTAACAGTTCAAGCACCCATGAAGAAGAGTGGCTCCCAGGAGACCAGTCTCTACCTAACTCAAACTCAGCAAGTAGCAGCCCGGGAAATACCAAGGTCTTGGCATACAGCAGAAGAGGAAGAGGCCGAGGTAGAGGAAGAGGCAGAGGAGGTCGAGGCAAAGGACGGGCCAAATAAACTTTGTAAGATGAGCTGTACACAACAAACACAATGCAGTAGGAGAGTATTATGATGAGGTAGGATTATGTGACATCTCTTTTAGATTTGAATCCCACTCTGTTTGTGTTTGGTCTTTGGTCACTTCGTTATCTTTTTAGGTTATCTTGTAGTATTTGAGTTAGGAGGATTTGTCTTGTCGAGTTATGTGGAATTGTGTCTCTGTTGTTTCTTTCATTTGTCTGAAATCTCTAATGTTTAATGTTGTAAGTTTGAAGCTTGGTTTCGTTCCAGCTGACGAAGCTTTGTAGTTTGCAGTTTCCATATGTTGAAACTCTTTTTCTTTTGTTCGATGCCAAATTTTTAAATCTTTTTTACTTGACCAAAAAGCCAACACCTAATTTTTTTGGGGGAAATCTCAAGTACTAACACCACTCATCTTTTAACCTCGTAAAGTGTCAAGTAAACAAATTCTGACATGATCCAATATTAGATGAGATCACTCAGATCAAAACATTGTAAGATGAATATAATCAAATGGGTTCAATCTAGTGTTACACAATCTCTTACCAAAGTACAAAAGCAATAACGAGCGAAAAGAAGAAACCCAATAACCAATTTTATCAAGACAGACAGAAAGAGAGAGAGAAAAAACAAAACAGACAGAAACAAAAGTGAAGAAAAACGAACAACAAAAACCCAATAAGCAGCGATCGAAGCTAAAATAAACACAGAAGAGCGAAAGCGCTCAGACATTCAAATCTGAAAAGCCATACGAAAGAAGAAGCCACGAAGATTCAATCGAAGCAGAAGTGTATTATTAAGAAGCCGAGAAATCATTGGGTTGGTGTCGGAACTCGGAAGTTACTTGTTTTGTTCCGATTTTTCTTTTGTCTGAATTCTTTCTGGTCAAATCTTCCAACACTTGTTCTTCTGCTTACAAGCTTGGGTCCCGCTTCTCATTGCCCGCTTCCTCCTTCTTCAATTCGAATTTCATCATTCTTTAGGCAATTCGAATCTGTTGCTCTGTTCTCAAAGCTCCAATCATTTGTTCAACTCAACTGATCTCGATTTGCTCCAACTCAAATTTCGGGAATTCTCAAAGTTCTTAGCTTCCGAATTGGGCGTGAAACAAAAAATGCGGGGTTTTTCTGCTCTGATTCAGTTTCGTCTTCTTACTCGCTCGTGAACTTGGAGAAACGGTTAGTTGGATTGATTCTTCCTTCTTGATGGATTGATTTGCTAATTCCAAGCTAGGGTTTGTAATATACTCTGATTCTGAAACAGCCGAGGTTGAATTTCAAAGCTGGCTAGTAGATAATGATCTCTAGGGTTTGGGTTTTTGGGGAGATGAGATTGGAGTGGCCTGTACTAAAAAGCTTCAGCTGAGTTCTTGAAATGCTTCTGGATTTGAGTTTGAGAATAAATACGTTGATGAGTTGGGTTTGTTTGTGTGAAGGATAACTAGAAGCTGAGAGGGTGCATTTTGTGCACTCCTCTGACTGTTTCACTTAGTTTCGGTTTAGAAGAAGAAGCCAGAAAGAAGTATGCAACGTCTTCAAGATCCCAGGATTGATCTAGCTGAGCTAAAAGTGCATATAGTGAAGAAGGTTGGGGTTGAAAGATCTACAAGGTATTTTTACTACTTGGGCAGGTTTCTGAGTCAGAAGCTTACTAAGAGTGAGTTTGATAAGTCATGTTTCCGTCTTTTGGGGAGAGAGAATCTTTCTCTTCACAATAAGTTGATTCGTTCCATCTTGAGAAATGCATCTCTGGCTAAGTCCCCACCATCAGTTCACCAATCCGGTCACCCTGGCAAATCTTTGGTGCTTGGGAAAGAAGATGGACCTGAAGAAAGCAGATCTCTAAACCCTGACCATATTAGGAATGATCTTGCTTTGTCCAATGGGGTGTTAGCCAAGGTTAGGCCTGGAACATGTGACGACAGGACAATCAGAGATAAGCCTTGTCCGCTAGGGTCAAACGGAAAGGTTTTGGGTCCTTTTGCTTATTCAAGACCTGGTCGATATCCTGATGAAAGAGACAGTGCATTTCTTTGCCCTGCTGAACAAAAGGCGGTTTCCGGTAAAGATCAGGTTGCAGCTCCAATTAGCAGAGATGATGAAGCTCAAGTAAGGATTCTTTCCACACCTCCTGTAATGGCACCTCTGGGGATTCCATTTTGTTCGGCTAGTGTCGGTGGGGACCGCAGAACAGTTCCAGTTTCGACCAGCGCAGCTGCTATCAGTTGCTATGACAGTGGTGGATTATCAGATACAGAGATGCTGAGGAAGAGGATGGAGAATATTGCAGTAACACAGGGTCTTGGAGGGGTTTCAGCGGAGTGTTCTATTGTTTTAAATAACATGTTGGACTTGTACCTGAAGAAACTAATGAAATCATGCGTTGATTTGGCTGGAGCTCGGTCCATGAATGGAACGCCTGGAAAACACAGTTTAGAAAAACAGCAGAGCCGAGACGAGCTTGTAAATGGGGTGCGAACGAATAATAGTTTTCACATACAAACTAGCAACCAACCATCTGACATAACGCGAGAACAACATTCAGTGTCTTTGCTTGATTTTAGAGTTGCAATGGAGCTAAATCCACATCAACTTGGTGAAGACTGGCCATTGCTACGGGAAAGAATTTCCATATCTTTATTCGAGGAACGAGAAGGGGTGTAAAAGAAAATGCTTGGCATGTTGGATGCTGCAAATTGTCTGAGTAAGCTCTCTGGTCCAAAAAAACTGGCCACTGATTTTGGTAGCAGAACGATTCTTGAGCTCTGCATCCCATGTGGACATGATGGCTGATTGACACAACTATGTCCTGCAGCCGCAAACTCGGGGCAGGTTAGTAGATATGAATGAATACGTGTTGTTGTAAGATCAAAAGAAATTTGGCCATTCCTGCGAGTATCAAGCTTTGTGTGTAAACCCAGGCCGATAAGGAAATCAAGAGAAAGTTTTGGCTGAGATACTGTGGGTTTTAGGCAAGAGCAAGGTATAAACAATCATGTAATAGTTGCAGTATTGCTCTGTATGTAACATAGTCTTAGAATTGTTTTAGAATTCATATCTTGAAGACACATTGACATCACTTTTACATTTACATTTACATTTTTGTTACCTCATTTCAATGAAAAAGTTATTTTCAAAATCAGTAAAATTGCCTCATTTTTATTTTTTACTACTGGTTGGTTTTCTTGCTTGTTTCGTTTTCCCTACAAGGTATTGACATCAACTATTTCAGATGATCCCATCAAGTAATATTCAGATTCTAAATCCCTTGATGAATCTGCTTTCGGTTTCTCATTCTATCCACCAGCAATTGTTGCTTTCTTTTTTGGGAAACCTTTGGCTCTTACTTCGAAAATATGCAGAATGCGACTCCAGTTTCTTTTTTGAATGTCTTTCTAAGTTTTCTCTTAAGTCCATAGATCCAAAGAACCACGCTCTTTGTTGCTTTTCAACAAATTGTCCAATTTTAAGAATTAAAAGATCATGTTTACTTGATCTTCAAAGTTCAAATGAAATCGTTTCCGTCTTTCCCACTTTACATTACGGAAGTCAACAGTAAAGAGAGGAAAAGACAAGAGAAACACAGGATAGCTTTGTCATTAGACAAAAGGGAGAGAGAGACAGAGCCGGTGTGAATTGGTATGTACACAAAGGAAATGGTGAGGCCTTTTTTACGCAGGTTCCATTGTTGTTCACAGGCTTTAGATGAAAGAACTAATACAACGAACGAGGAAGAAGAAGAAGACGGTTATTTAGAGGAGGTTTCGGCTGTGGCTTTGCAGATTGGGCACCAACTCTTTATCCGCAACCACTCTTGCACACACTTCACATGGTATGTGTGCTCACAGTGTAGCCTCCCAACTTCATCTCCAATCGTATATTCTTCCTGAGAATAACAAAGATCAGAGTATGAAGAACTGTAGAGAAAAGGGAAAGAAAACTTCTGATTTTACATATACATATCAGTTCTATATCCACCATCATGTCATCAATGAAACGCCTGTAATCATCAAAGATTTCGGTGTTGTTCACTTAGCTAAATCAACCCATGACAGGTTTTACTTAAGATTTCATCAAAGCCAAAGACTTGATTATGACTAACAAAAGGGACAGACCTGGCAGATGCTGCATTTGGCATCTTCCTTGTTATCACTAGGACTTTTGGTGATAGACCCATAACTCAAAGGTTTCATCTGATAGATACTTGTTTTCAAGCACTTTGATATTGCTTCTTCTGTCAAAGCAGTGCTTACTGTACCAATCCTCTCTTCTAGAGCTAATAGTTCCTGTATTCAATCAAAAGAAAAGACAAAACGGTAAAGATACTACATCCCAAAACAAAACGTGGGTTTCAAAGATGTAAAGACGAACCTCATATGACATGTTATCGATGTCTAGCCTCATGTCTCGGTGTTGGTCATGGAAGCTTAGTCCACCGAGAAGTAAACCTGTTTCCATGATAAGCAGATCCTGCTCAAAGAGAGGAAAATATGAGTAACAACACGCATCACAATATCTGAAACTCAAAAGTCAAAACATGTGTTAATAATATTCAACCTCATAATTAAGTTCGATATCTTGTTCGATCCTATCAAGTTCTGGCAGAATCTGCAAAAGCATCCGAGAAACATAAAACAACAAAAGTTAAACGGTGTTAAGGGAATTGTCGTAAGCACTATTTGATGATGCTCAGACAAGATAGATGTCTCGTAGAGTAAGTAACAGACAATAGTTACCTCGGAGATCCCATCTAAATTATAACTGCGAAAACTGTCATGACTCAATAAGGAACCAGAGAGGCCAAATTCTGGAAAACCAGAGAACAGCTCCAAAGAGACAGGAGAATTGAGATTGTTTGATGTTTCAGTCTGAGACATCTCTGCTGCCGTGACAGAGGATAAACCGTCTCTACCACTCCCTCTAATGCGACTATTATTTCTATTTGCCAATCTCTGACTCCCAACTGAAGCAACATCGTTGTCATCATCCAAAATGCAGTGTCTAGCCCGTCTACTATCAGAAACAGAACCTCTCGGATTAAAACTACGACGTCTCACTTCAACTGGTGGAGGTTCTGTTACATTCTTCCCCCTAGCTGAGGAGCTAGAACTGCTTTCTCCGTAAACTTTTGTCTTACTGATTGTATCTGCCTTCCGACTTAATCTTTTGTCCAATCCAAAACCACTTGGAATGACACCTGACAACAACGGGCTGCATCCCCGGTTAGCAGATGTTGACTGGCCAGATGGACCAGGATGAAACTCTTGCTTGCTCAACCCAAATCTCTGCCTAAAACCTCTCTTGATTCTTGAGCTTGATGGCAACTTTGAGCATTCCGCTTCAGGTGTTATAACTTTTCCATAAATAAGTTTATTGTTCATTCTTCTTTTATCTCTTCCAAGAGGAACTTGCAAGATTTCTGACTCTACCTCGTCTTCACTACCTCTGCTGCTCTCTGATGAATCAATGGCTATCTGAGAAAACGGTTGCTTCTCACCACTTTTCACAGAAGAGGAGCTAGAGATACAAATCTTAGAGGAAGTTCCAATTACTTCCTTCCCGTTTGGCGAAGAGCGGTATGTAGACAACACTGATTTCTCTTTCTTATCTGAAGAGCCAACAAACCTAGTAAAGTTCATTGATTTTTTCTCATCACTACAAATAGGAACCTTGCAACTATTGCTGTTAAATCTATCTCTAAAAACAACACCACCCTTCTTCTTAGAGTCAGGTCTCGCCTCCATGGCTCTTTTACTGGACCACCTATCCATGAACTTTTTAAATGGATGCAATACCTGTAACAAAAATATTCCTTATTTTAGTTAACCAAAACTATTCATTGGGACTTAAAAGTTCGCCAAAGAATAAAAAAAAACACAGGAAAAACAGATCAGAGACTGAAAGAAAACAACGAGCAAAAGATCAATACATATTCATACTCTCTGAGACTAAACTGCGAAAACCTGCAAATTCAAAACCTTTGCACCAGACATAAAAGTATTCATTAGAAGAAAACATTGTTGTTATGAAACTCTTGTAATAACGATCTTAACAATCAACAGCCAAACTTAAAGTGCTTCAATCACAAAAGTCTATAGCTAAAAGCTTATCATCTGTGATGGTTCAAATAAAAATGAAACCTTTCATAAGATGATGATCCAAAGGATGCCTATAATCACTTCTCAATAAAGAATCATCTTGACAAGGAACTAATAAAACAATCAAATTTCTTGAACATGAAGAGAAACAATTCTCAACAATAATACATGTGTCTCTCTATACACAAGTGATTGGAGAGAAACAAAAACAGAACATGTTTTCATTTTTTGTTACCTGGTCTAAACAAAAGAGAGTTACAACTTAAAAATCGATTCAGAATCAAGAACAGTAACATCATTCATTTCCAAAACATCACAAACACAAAAAAAAAGTCAATTTGTCTCAAAACATAAAAAAAAATTCCATGATAAAGGAAGATTTTTAGAAGTTAAGCTGTTTATTTTGTTCGATGATTACCTTTAGCTTTCGTCCAATCTTGTTCCTGGAAATTGGAAGATGGAGAAAAATAGAAGAGCGTTTTGTTCTTGTTGCCGATATTTTTTCTTCGGTTTTTTATTATGTTATTTTAAGTAATTTATCTTTTTGGAATTAAGAATAAATCAAATATTTGTTTTTATTCCATAATGACCTTAAAGCAAATATTCATTAAATTTTATATCGAAAGAAAGAATCTGAGATGACGAAGACGCAGAGATCCTCGCCGTCGATAATGGGGTCGGAATATCTGACGGTTGGTAGAGATTACGACGTCTCTAGGTAGTGGTAGAGAACTAAAGATATTAAACAAAAGTTATTATGACCAAAATCTTTTTTAAAGAACTAAATTTTGTTTGGTTAGAAGATGGAAAAAGAAAACAAAATCATGAGAATTCGATAAGTAGTATTTGGTGATGATGCCACGACTAAGGATAATCTAGTTTAATTATCTGTCCTCTATTATAGCAACAAACCTCTTAGCCTTTATCCTTGATTTTTGTATTTTTAATCTCTCTTTCTTTATTATTTGGCTTTTCTAAAAAAAATAAAGTATCAGATTATTTGTTGTGACTTTATGGTAGAGCAACAAAATTCTTTAAATTTAAAATATTTGGTGGATCCAAATCAAATGTATGAAATGAATGGTTAAATGATTGATAACATAAATACATACTACAACTGAAATAAATACAAAATCAGAAAAAATCACTAACACACATGATTTATATGAACAAAATTTCAATTTATTTTGGATATATTGTATAATACTAAAATCACTAAAAGGTCACCCACCATTGGAGATGAGGAATCGAAAGAAAATGACAAGTATGTAAAAATGGTAAATAAAGATTTCAAAGAGGTGTAAACCATTTATTACAAGACTTTTTCGACATTGATCAAAGTCAAAACGCTGAGTTATGGGATTCGTAGGGAGGAATCGAACCTATAACCTACAACCTCACATACCTCTCACATCTTCCAAAATCTAAAAACGTTGAAGAAACTCAGCAAAAGAAAAGAGAGCAGCCACTAAGCTTTAGCTTCTAACCACCCATTATCATCTTCTTGGTGTGACTCTGACCCTCCACCACCTTCAATAGAAGCTTCTTCATCACCTTTGTTTCCTCCACCTTTCTTTCGAAACGTCCTTCTAGCTTCCCGACGAGCATCTTTCTTAGCTATATTCAAGTCTTTGAATCCTTGTTCCAACTTGGCTTCATCCTCTGGATTGAAGAAGGCTACTTCCATTTGACCCAGCTCTGCATATCTTGCCTCTACTTTGGTTTTCCAGTAAAGACCCATCTCTGTGTCCATCTTTTGGTATGGTGTTTTCAGCAGGTACTCGTCTATTCCTCCTGCTTTGTCGATGCAGCGAAGAGCGTGTGTTGTGACTTTGACTTTAATGTGACTGTCGAATATGTAGCTGAACAATCGCTTCTCCTGGACATTCGGTTTCCAACATCTTCTTGACCTGTTCTCAAATCACACCACAAACAAGTTACCAAACAATACAGAAGAAATCAGATTAAAACTCATAAGTATCCTACATTTCTCTAGAAAGGGGATAGATTTCATCACACCATTGTTCAAATATTGAGAATCTTTAGAGTAGCATGATACAGAAACAAAACAACAATGCCATCTTCAGGCAACAAATGAGAGATGCTAAACAAAATGAGGCACTATAAAATCTCTAACCATCTAAGATTTCGAACCCTCTTAAATAGTTTCAGATTTCTACCAAATTGAAACCTAAATCCATGAAGCATTCCTAAGAACCTGTAGTTTAGCTCCTCCGATGCTTGAATATTAAGCAAAACCATCACAAGCTCTAAATCCGACCAACCTCAACCGACTACACATACACATATAAACAGATAGAGAGGCATAGAGAGAAAGAGACAAACTTGTTTCCACCGTCTTCACTGACACGGTTTCCGTACTGGATGTGGCGGCCGGCGTAGAGACCGCGTTTGGCTCTGCCCATGACGACTTTGGTATCAGGAACACAAGCCTTGAGCTTCTCCTTGAGCTCCGGCGTGATATTCTCCGCTCCAACTTTCTTTACCAGCTTCTTCATCATCTCCTTCCCTCTAAACGCCATTTTCGTTTCTCCTCAGAAAATCACAGATCGCAAAACCTACTCTTCCCCAAATGCTTTTCTCTGTGCTTGGTATGACCTGGAAATGGAAACAAATCGGTTTAGCTAACGATTTTAATTAAACCGGACAAAATTAGCCAGTAAAATCCGGTATGGTATTTCGCCTGCTTGCTGCGTCGCTCGTATCAGACTCCGATTGAATAAGAATAAATGAATCGTCGAATCAAGATAAACAGACGACAGGATCGAGGAGAAGCTGACCTGAAGTGAACCAAACCACATAAATGGTCAAGCAACGAGAGAGAAGAAGCAGAAATGAAACTGACGATGGCACGAGTCGAGGTTTCGGCCGGCGATGAGAACCGGCGTCGATCTTAGCCATAGGGTTCAATTTCTGAGTTTTGAAGCGTTGGGCTTTTTTAATTCGTTGGCTCTTAGGCCCAAATTAATTCTCTCATTAATTTACGGTTCGGTTTTAATCGGTTCTAATTTGTCAATCCGGATAAAAAGTCAATAACATCTAACATAGACCAAACCATTATCCCAAAGAAAAAAAAAACATAGACCAAACCAAGTCAACATGAATTGAAATTTAAGAACCTCGGTCCTCCCAACTCAACCGAAACACAATCAAACCGGCCAAACATTGTTTTTTTTACGGCAACAAAGATATATCAAAACACAAATTGCAACACTAAAAATCATGTGTTTTATTGGTGCCTTATATAACAAATGAAACCTTACCCGAAAGGTTTAGCATATATGACATCCAGACAAGAGAAAACGTAATTCATCATTTTCGTTATCTAACATACAAGAATCAAAACAAGATTTCACATTAACAAAGATAAAGTGTACATAGTTGAGGAAAATAAAGGTAAAGATAAAGTGTAGACAATATTCAAAAGGGTGGTTGTCCAACAATGTTACCAGGAGGATCATAGTTACAAATAATAAATGTGTCACCGGTCTTGCAAAAACTGATTGCACACCCAATCCTCGAACTCTTCTTCCATACAAGTTGCGTGTAATGCAAACAATCCCCATTCGCCTTGCAGTGGGAAGTCCTCCGGTCATAGTATTTCATCTCCGAGGCCCATGCAGCCACCGCATCCCGTGGAGTCCAACCTTTTCCGCTTCCCCAGAAGAGATTCTCCCCGTAAGGTCCCCCGGAGTGGATAAGTTTGCAATCTCCACGGCGGGTTCTGGCCCACCGGCTCGCATAGAGGGCGAGGCTATTGCTCCATTTGAGAGGAGGGAGACGAAGCTTGGCTCGTAAGATGTTGTGTGGTCGGAGAAACTGCTGCTGAATGGTGTTGCGGGCTAGAGCTTTGTCTTGAGAAAAAATTAGTGTTGATGTTGTCGGTGTTCTGTTTGATGGGATTTGAAAAGAGAGAGAAGGAAGTGGAGTGCTGATAACTATGATAATGATGATGAATATCAGAGTTTTTTGTTCCATTGGGATGCTAAGTTAGATTTGTTTCTGAGCCTCTAGATCTAGCTAGTACGATCCTTACCATATATATATACACACACACACATAATTGTTTATGCTTTCATATTTGTACGTATATATCATCTAACGAATCTAAACACATGCTATGTTAATAATGCGCAATGACAAGTGCTAATCATTTCGGTGGAACATTGATTATTTGTAGGGAATGATTTTATTCAAACAAAGCATACATTATTGAGCTAATTAATAGATCATTATATATGAAGGAAGTTTTAATAGGATGTTTTCTTTTTTTCTTGTAAGAAGAGACTTTATCATAGCAACGAGAATATATCCCAAGCATAAAACATTATATACAAACTCATTCAAATGAAAACCTAAGTTAGATATTTAATTTGACCACTCTTAAAATACTTGTTTAGTTATAACATGTTTACTATGCAGATTTATGAGGCGTATCAGATGGTGTGCTAGAGAACGTGATACAAATTTGGATGCCTTGTTTTCAAGAAATCTTATACATTCCTTGGAGATCAATTTGTATTGTGAGGCTTATAGTCATTGAGCTTACCGTTGATTAACTAAATTTATATTATATAGAACATCAAATAGACGAAAAAAATCAATTTAGTTGACCACCGTTTGTTAGCTAGGTTATAAACTCTGACCCAAAGTGTCCTATGCTTTCAGTATTCAGTTTATTTTATAACGTGTGGGGTCGTTTTGGAAACAATTAAAACAATAGGGGCTATATTTTTCTCAAGTTCTGTTGGACTGGGCTTGTCGTTAATCAATATTTGGGCTTTTGAGGTTGACTCGCTTTTTTCCGTTCTTCGTTTTCCAAAATCAAACCCAAAAGGATTTGGAGGAGTTAATTCACCTGACGAATCCACCACCATAATATTAAGCACATTTGATCTCTCACTTCCTTGGTGCGAGTGTTTTGTTTTCCGAGATCCAAAATCTTCTCTTGGATCCAAAGCTGTGTTACTGTGGATCTCCTCCTCCTCTCTCCCTGGATCTCGTACCTTTGAGGTTTGTCTCTCTGTGTTAAACTTGCGACTCAGATTTCATAGAGATCGATCCCACTTTTGCCTTTTCCTTTGTGAAAATCTACAATGTTCAATTATTCTCTGGCGCTCTTTGTTTGATCTCGTTGAATATTGATCTGATTCCGGTAGGAAACCGATTTTCATGTTTGTGCAGCTGAGTGAGACTGCGAATTATGTAGATTTCATTGTTTGTTCATCTAATCTGGGGAGATAGATCGCATTTTTTTTTTTTTTGAATTTTGGTTGATCCGAAGCTGTTTTAACTGATTTTTCGTTTTTATGTTATTATTTTGGTCGTAGTTGTAGTACAGTGATGTGTATTGCTGGATCTGAGGATTTAGATTTGTCAATGTTTTGCATCTTTGGGTCTCTGATTGGACATTACCGAATATTCTTCTGAAATTATGATGTTTTCTCATAAACCACGGATTCGAGAATAGAGATCATGTATTCAATGTATTGAAATCCAAGCAGAGAGGTATGGATTATCGCCGATGATACTGTTGAACTTCTTGTATAGAACTTACTCTAGCACTGATGAGGACACTAGTAAGGTGCTTATATTCAGTAATTCGAACTTGAAATCGCCAGAAATATTAAAAGTTTTGATATCTTGTTTTTACTTGTGATCTATACTTCATTATGTCTTTAATCAATTGTAACAATTTTGCTCTATTCATCTTCTATTTCTTATATTAACAAAGGAACACTTGTTCGTGAATGGTTTTTCCTTTTCATTTGAGCTCACAGATTTTTTTCTCTTTCACTTTTTGTGCAGCACCGGAGAAGATGGACAAATCTAGTACCATGCTTGTTCACTATGACAAAGGGACTCCAGCAGTTGCTAATGAGATTAAAGAAGCTCTCGAAGGAAATGATGTTGAAGCTAAAGTTGATGCCATGAAGAAGGCAATTATGCTTTTGCTGAATGGTGAAACCATTCCTCAGCTTTTCATAACCATTATAAGATATGTGCTACCTTCTGAGGACCACACAATCCAAAAGCTTCTGTTGCTGTACCTGGAGCTGATTGAAAAGACTGATTCTAAGGGGAAGGTGTTACCTGAAATGATTTTGATATGCCAGAATCTTCGTAATAACCTTCAGCATCCTAATGAGTACATCCGTGGAGTGACACTGAGGTTTCTCTGCCGGATGAAGGAGACTGAAATTGTGGAGCCTTTAACTCCATCAGTGTTACAAAATCTGGAGCATCGCCATCCATTTGTTCGCAGGAATGCCATTCTGGCCATCATGTCGATATATAAGCTTCCACAAGGCGACCAACTCTTTGTGGATGCGCCTGAAATGATCGAGAAAGTTCTATCAACCGAACAAGATCCTTCTGCCAAGAGAAATGCATTTCTAATGCTCTTTACCTGTGCTGAAGAACGTGCAGTGAATTATCTTCTGAGCAATGTTGACAAGGTTTCAGACTGGAATGAATCACTTCAGATGGTGGTGCTGGAGTTGATTCGAAGTGTGTGTAAGACTAAACCAGCAGAGAAGGGGAAATATATTAAGATTATTATTTCTCTGTTAAGTGCTACTTCTTCTGCAGTTATCTATGAATGTGCTGGGACACTTGTTTCTCTCTCATCTGCCCCTACTGCGATTCGGGCTGCTGCCAACACCTACTGCCAACTTCTTCTTTCTCAGAGTGACAACAATGTGAAGCTTATTTTACTCGATCGGTTGTATGAGCTTAAGACATTGCACAGAGATATCATGGTTGAGTTGATAATAGATGTGCTCAGAGCACTCTCAAGCCCAAACCTTGATATCCGCAGGAAGACGCTTGACATTTCCCTTGACTTGATTACCCATCATAATATCAATGAGGTCGTTCAAATGTTGAAGAAAGAAGTTGTGAAGACACAGAGTGGAGAACTTGAGAAGAATGGGGAGTACAGACAAATGCTTATTCAAGCCATCCACGCTTGTGCAGTGAAGTTCCCCGAAGTTGCAAGCACAGTGGTCCACCTTCTGATGGACTTCTTGGGAGATAGCAATGTGGCTTCAGCTCTTGACGTGGTTGTTTTTGTTAGAGAGATAATAGAAACAAATCCCAAGTTAAGAGTTTCAATCATCACAAGGTTATTGGACACGTTCTATCAGATCCGAGCAGGAAAGGTCTGCCCTTGTGCCCTTTGGATAATTGGGGAGTATTGCCTATCACTTTCGGAAGTTGAGAGTGGCATTTCAACTATCACGCAATGCCTTGGCGAATTACCATTTTACTCTGTTTCTGAGGAGTCTGAGCCAACTGAGACATCAAAGAAGATTCAGCCTACCTCTTCTGCCATGGTGTCCTCTAGAAAGCCAGTGATTCTTGCTGATGGAACTTATGCTACCCAAAGCGCAGCCTCTGAAACCACATTCTCCTCACCTACAGTTGTTCAAGGATCACTGACTTCTGGAAATTTGAGAGCACTGCTACTAACTGGTGATTTTTTCCTCGGAGCAGTGGTTGCTTGCACGTTGACCAAACTTGTTCTTAGGTTAGAAGAGGTTCAGTCTTCTAAAACTGAAGTAAATAAGACAGTCACACAGGCTTTGTTGATCATGGTTTCTATGTTGCAACTTGGGCAATCTCCTGTTTCTCCACACCCTATTGATAATGATTCGTATGAGAGGATTGTGTTGTGCATAAAATTGCTTTGCCATAGGAATGATGAGATGAAAAAGATATGGTTAGAATCCTGCCGCCAGAGTTTTGTCAAGATGATTTCTGAAAAACAGCTTAGAGAGATGGAGGAACTGAAGGCGAAGACCCAAACAACGCATGCTCAACCTGATGATCTAATTGACTTCTTCCATCTAAAGAGTCGGAAGGTATTATTACTTCCTAAGCTTCCCTTTGCTTTATTGGGTTTTTTTTTCCATATGAGTTTTCCTTTTCAATCTGTTCAGTTCTGTTACGTTGGTGTCTACTTTTTCTTACAGTTCATATCCAATTTTTTTTTTCGCATTCTCAAAGAAAGTTCGAAAGTTGATAGTGGCATGTTATGTTTATTTATTTCGGTCAGTAGTTGAAATTACTGACGATAAGTTTCTTTCAGGGAATGAGTCAACTTGAGTTGGAAGACCAAGTACAAGATGACCTAAAGCGTGCAACTGGAGAATTCACCAAGGACGAGAACGATGCTAACAAACTTAACCGCATTCTTCAACTCACAGGATTCAGTGACCCAGTCTATGCTGAAGCATATGTGACGGTACACCATTATGATATTGCTCTTGAAGTTACAGTAATCAACCGAACCAAGGAAACCCTTCAGAACTTGTGCTTGGAGTTAGCAACCATGGGTGATCTCAAACTTGTTGAGCGTCCTCAGAACTACAGTCTGGCACCTGAAAGAAGCATGCAGATTAAAGCAAACATCAAGGTGTCGTCCACAGAGACGGGAGTCATATTCGGGAACATCGTCTATGAGACATCAAATGTAATGGAGCGAAACGTCGTTGTTCTTAATGACATACACATTGATATCATGGACTATATCTCCCCTGCTGTGTGTTCAGAGGTTGCTTTCAGAACTATGTGGGCAGAGTTCGAATGGGAAAACAAGGTAATTTATTGAAACCTTTTATAGTTGTACCTTCTTTTCGTATGTTTGTTGGAGTTTGGTATAACCAATTCCTGTTGTATTCTTTATGTCAGGTTGCTGTGAACACCACAATACAAAACGAAAGAGAATTCCTCGACCACATTATCAAATCTACAAACATGAAATGTCTCACTGCTCCGTAAGTGTAAATTCTTCTTTCATCCTGTAGAAACGAAAAACTCTTCTTACTAATTAATACTTCTTTACTTGCAGATCCGCAATAGAAGGCGAATGTGGATTCCTTGCAGCAAACTTATACGCAAAAAGTGTATTTGGTGAGGATGCTCTTGTGAATGTGAGTATTGAGAAGCAAACGGATGGAGCATTGAGTGGTTACATAAGGATAAGGAGCAAGACGCAAGGGATTGCCCTAAGTCTTGGGGACAAAATCACCCTCAAACAAAAGGGTAGTAGCTGAGGTTAGCTAATCTTTTCAAAACATATTCTATTTCTCGATTAATACATGTTTTAATCCTTAAACCGCAATTGGTCTAAATTTCAGTACCATACCGATGATTTCTCACAGTGGCGTGCAAAGGTAACAGGTTTAGACTACGTACGTTTCTCTTGAGCAATTATCGTTGGTTGAATCTGCTTATTATATGGAGGGAGGAGGCGTTCAAGGGTATATGTAAAAAGAGTAATTGGCTATCGTTCTTACTTAACCGGTATATTTTCTGGTATGGTACCGATGGATTTCTTCATCTCATATGGCAGTGTGTTTTTTACTGTACTAGACGATTTTGTTTTATTTGTAATGCTTTTTCTTCTATAATGTCGTTTGTTGAGGACTTTAAACCGTGAACTTTATGATATTGTAGATTTCAAAGCTACATTTGGTTTGCTCCATTTTAGAACTCGTCATTTCAGATTTGATCTCTATTCTTTTCTTTCATATGCATTTGAAGTGAACTATTCAATTGTCAAAGCTAGACTTTAATTTGCTAGTAGCTATATAATACGGGTTATGTTAGCAAGTAAGTTGTAATGAAACGCATGTATTAATATGGACCATATTCAAAATCTACAAGCCAAAGAAACCAATTGCTTCACAACCAAACCCATAACATTTGATTCTTACAGCCTTTTCTATTCTCAAGAAAACCAAGCAATAATTTTTAAGCAAAATTTAATAATCTTAAATCACTTGCCTCAAGGTACCAAGGGACGATCACATACACATTCGCGTAACTAGATATCGCTAACATCATTAGACAAGAAAATACTAGACGCGAGTAGAAGAGGAAAGATCCAAATACATCATCTTCTATCATAAAATCATCCATCTCTAACCGAAAGTTGGAGCACGTTTCAAGGAAAAACTGACATAATTCCTAATTACGCTCACTTTTAAAAGTTTGGGGTCGTTTTGGAAACAATAAAAAAGTAGGGGCTATGCTTTCTCAACTTCTATTGGACTGGGCTTGTCAACAATCAATATTTGGGCCTGCGAGGTTGACTCGCTTCTTTCCGTTCTTCGTTTTCCAAACAGAAGGAAAAAAAACTAAAAAACAAAATCGGATTTGGAGGAGTAAACACAAGGGAAGACGAATCCACGATAATATTAAGGACATTTCATAATCTCTCACTTTGTGCGAGTGTTTTTTTTTCCGAGATCCAAAATCTTCTAACGGATCCAAAGCTTTGTTACTCCGTGGATCTCCTACCTTGAGGTTCGTCTCTATCTGTTAAACTTGCGACTCAGATTTCGTAGAGATCGATCCCACTTTTGCTTTTCCTTTGTGAAAATCTACAATGTTCAATATTCTCTGGCGTTCTTTGCTTGATCTCGTTGAATATTGATCCGATCCCGGTAGGCAAACGATTTTCATGTTTGTGCAGCTGAGTGAGACTGCGAACTATGTAGATTCCATTGTTTGTTCATCAAATCTGGGGAGATATATTGCATTTGTGATATGAACTTTGGTTGATCCGAAGCTTTTTTATTATTCGATTTTATGTTAATGTTTTGGTCGTAGTTGTAGTAAAAGTGATGTGTATTGCTGGATCTGAGGATTTGAATTTGTCAATGTCTTGCATCTTTGGGTCGTTGATTAGACATTACCGAATATTCTTCAGCGATTATGATGCTTTCTCATATACCGTGGATTTGAGAACATAGATGCTTTCTTCATTGTACTGAAATATATGTAGAGAGGTGTAGATTATTATTGCTGAGTAGTATTATGGGGATACTCTGAAACTTCTTGTTTAGAACTTACTCGAGCAGTGATGAAGATACTAGTAAGGTGCTTATACTAACTTAGTAATTAAAAGAAAATTCTTAAAATTTTGGATATATTGATTGTTACCTGTGATCTATACTACTTCATTTTATCTTTAAATCGATTTTCAGTATTTTAGGTTCCTATTCTCTATTCGCTTTGAATTTCTTATGTTAACATAGGTACACTTGTTCTTGCATGATTTTTCCTTTTCATATGAGCTCACAATTTTATTTTATTTTTCACTCTTTGTGCAGCACCTGAAAAGATGGACAAATCTAGTACCATGCTTGTTCACTATGACAAAGGGACTCCAGCAGTTGCTAATGAGATTAAAGAAGCTCTCGAAGGAAATGATGTTGAAGCTAAAGTTGATGCCATGAAGAAGGCAATTATGCTTTTGCTGAATGGTGAAACCATTCCTCAGCTTTTCATTACCATTATAAGATATGTGCTGCCTTCTGAAGACCACACCATCCAAAAGCTTCTGTTGCTGTACCTGGAGCTGATTGAAAAGACAGATTCGAAGGGGAAGGTGTTGCCTGAAATGATTTTGATATGCCAGAATCTTCGTAATAACCTTCAGCATCCGAATGAGTACATCCGTGGAGTGACACTGAGGTTTCTCTGTCGGATGAAGGAGACTGAAATAGTGGAACCTTTGACTCCATCAGTGTTACAAAATCTGGAGCATCGCCATCCATTTGTTCGCAGGAATGCAATTCTGGCAATCATGTCGATATATAAACTTCCACATGGCGACCAACTCTTCGTGGATGCACCTGAAATGATCGAGAAAGTTCTATCAACAGAACAAGATCCTTCTGCCAAGAGAAATGCATTTCTAATGCTCTTTACCTGTGCCGAAGAACGTGCAGTGAATTATCTTCTGAGCAATGTTGACAAGGTTTCAGACTGGAATGAATCACTTCAGATGGTGGTGCTGGAGCTGATTCGAAGTGTGTGTAAGACTAAACCAGCGGAGAAGGGAAAATATATTAAAATTATTATTTCTCTGTTAAGTGCTACTTCTTCTGCAGTTATCTATGAATGTGCTGGGACACTTGTTTCTCTCTCATCTGCCCCTACTGCTATTCGAGCTGCTGCCAACACCTACTGCCAACTTCTTCTTTCTCAGAGTGACAACAATGTGAAGCTTATCTTGCTCGATCGGTTGTATGAGCTTAAGACATTGCACAGAGATATCATGGTTGAGCTGATAATCGATGTGCTCAGAGCACTCTCAAGCCCAAACCTTGATATCCGCAGGAAGACACTTGACATTGCCCTTGACTTGATTACCCATCATAATATTAATGAAGTCGTTCAAATGTTGAAGAAAGAAGTTGTGAAGACACAGAGTGGAGAACTTGAGAAGAATGGAGAGTACAGGCAAATGCTTATTCAAGCCATCCATGCTTGTGCAGTTAAGTTCCCCGAAGTTGCAAGCACAGTGGTCCATCTTCTGATGGATTTCCTGGGAGATAGCAACGTGGCTTCAGCTCTTGACGTGGTTGTTTTCGTTAGAGAGATAATAGAAACAAATCCCAAGTTGAGAGTTTCAATCATCACCAGGTTGTTGGACACGTTCTATCAGATCCGTGCAGGAAAGGTCTGCCCTTGTGCACTTTGGATCATTGGTGAGTATTGCCTATCACTTTCAGAAGTTGAGAGTGGCATTTCAACTATTACACAATGCCTTGGCGAATTACCATTTTACTCTGTTTCTGAGGAGTCTGAGCCAACTGAGACATCAAAGAAGATTCAGCCTACCTCTTCTGCCATGGTGTCCTCTAGAAAGCCAGTTATTCTTGCTGATGGAACTTATGCTACACAAAGCGCAGCCTCTGAAACCACATTCTCCTCGCCTACAGTTGTTCAAGGATCACTGACTTCTGGAAATTTGAGGGCACTCCTTCTAACTGGTGATTTTTTCCTCGGAGCTGTGGTTGCTTGCACGTTGACCAAACTTGTTCTTAGGTTGGAAGAGGTTCAGTCTTCCAAAACTGAAGTAAACAAGACAGTATCACAGGCTTTGCTAATCATGGTTTCTATTTTGCAACTTGGGCAATCTCCTGTTTCTCCACACCCTATTGATAATGATTCGTATGAGCGGATTATGTTGTGCATAAAATTGCTTTGCCATAGGAATGTTGAGATGAAAAAGATATGGTTGGAATCCTGCCGCCAGAGTTTTGTCAAGATGATTTCTGAAAAACAGCTTAGAGAGATGGAGGAACTGAAGGCAAAGACCCAAACAACTCATGCTCAACCGGATGATCTAATTGACTTCTTCCATCTAAAGAGTCGGAAGGTAATATTATTATTTTCTAAGCTTTCCCTCGCTTTATTGTGTGTTCTTTTCCTTATGATTTTCCTTCGCACTCTGTTTAGTTTTTATCTGCTTTCTCTTACAGTTCATATCCGATTTTTTCTCCATTTTTAAAGAAAGATGGCAAAAGTATATAATGGCATGTTATGTTTATTTCTTTTGGTCTGTAGATGAGCTTACTGATGATAAATTTCTTTCAGGGAATGAGTCAACTTGAGTTGGAAGACCAGGTACAAGATGACCTAAAGCGTGCAACTGGAGAATTCACCAAGGACGAGAACGATGCTAACAAACTTAACCGCATTCTTCAACTCACAGGATTCAGTGACCCAGTCTATGCTGAAGCATATGTAACGGTACACCATTATGATATTGCTCTTGAAGTTACAGTAATCAACCGAACCAAGGAAACCCTTCAGAACTTGTGCTTGGAGTTAGCAACCATGGGTGATCTCAAACTTGTTGAGCGTCCTCAGAACTATAGTCTGGCACCTGAAAGAAGCATGCAGATTAAAGCAAACATCAAGGTCTCGTCCACAGAGACAGGAGTCATATTCGGGAACATCGTCTATGAGACATCAAATGTAATGGAGCGCAATGTTGTGGTTCTTAACGACATACACATTGATATCATGGACTATATCTCCCCTGCTGTGTGCTCAGAGGTTGCTTTCAGAACTATGTGGGCAGAGTTTGAATGGGAAAACAAGGTAATTTACCGAAACCTTTTAAAAGTATTACCTTCTTTGTTTGTTTGTTTGTTAGATTTTGGTATAACCATTGCCTGTTGTATTATTCATGTCAGGTTGCTGTGAACACCACAATTCAAAACGAAAGAGAATTCCTCGACCACATTATCAAATCCACAAACATGAAATGTCTCACTGCTCCGTAAGTGTAAATTCTTCTTTCATCCTGTAGAAACGAAAAACTCGTCTTACTAATTAATACTTCTTTACTTGCAGATCTGCAATAGCAGGTGAATGTGGATTCCTTGCAGCAAACTTATATGCAAAAAGTGTGTTTGGTGAGGATGCTCTTGTGAATTTGAGTATTGAGAAGCAAACGGATGGAACATTGAGTGGTTACATAAGGATAAGGAGCAAGACGCAAGGGATTGCTCTAAGTCTTGGAGACAAAATCACCCTCAAACAAAAGGGTGGTAGCTGAGGTTAGCTAATCTTTTGGAAACATTTTCTATCTCTCAATGCAATCCATAAATGTTTGAATCCTTAAACTTTTAATTGGTCTAATTTTCATTACCATAACGATGATTTCTCACAGGCTTGGAATGATAGCGTGCAAGGTAAAAGGTAAAAGGTTTAGGCTACGTTTCTCTCTTGAGCAATTTTTCGTTGGTTGATTCTGTTTACTACATGGAGAGAAGAGTCGTTTAAAGGATATGTAAAGAGTAATTTGTTATTATTCTTCCTAAGCCGGTATATTTTCCGGTATGGTACCGATGGATTCTTCCTCAACCGGCTGTCTTTTTACAGTACTAGACGATTTTGTTTTATTTGTAATACTTTTTCTTCTATAATCTTGTTTATCGAGGAGACTGAACTGTTGAACGCGTTATCAATAGTAGATTTCAAAGTTACATGGGTTTGTTCCATTTTAGACTCGTCATTTCATATACGATCTCTACTTCTGTTTTTTTTTTTCTTGCCTTTCGTGGTTCTCTCTTTTCGCAGAACAAAAGTTTTTCTTTTCCTACTTTTCTTTCGTATGTGACGTAGGACAACATATTGGCAAGATGCTATCCAAAGTCAAGTCTTCCACTACTTATCATTGTCAACGAAACTTCCTCATGTATTCATATTATTGTTTTTAGCAACATGTTGGTTTCTTCGTCATAAATTCATATTATTGTTTGTTAGCGACATGTTTTTGTTTTCTAGTCATATATTCACATTATAGATGTTTACTAAGATAGCTTAAAATATTGTAAACCAGAGGGAATATTAAAGGGACCCGAATATTAAACATCGGACTACTTTCTTTTCTAGTCCAAAAACAAGAGCACTGATACATTTTTATTCGTTAAAATGAGAACATAGTACTCATTAAAACAAAAAGGGATATTGCAATGAAAAATAACCATTGGTCACGCCATATCTACCAGCAGAAACGTCCTAATGATATATATAGCATCAGATGTGTTTCGTTGGTGCAAGAACGAGGTGTTCTTTCTTGTGCATAGCGAGTCCAGTCATGACGTCCATCTTTATATCCTCTGGTTTAATCCCTTTAGGTAGACTCCAGTCAAATTTGTAGAGAAGGTTAGCGAAAGGTATCTCTACCATTGCAATCCCAAGATGCATGGCCGGGCACATTCTCCGGCCCGACCCGAAAGGTAGGAGCTCAAAATCTTGGCCCTTGAAGTCCACTCCTTTGTGCTCGTTCATGAACCTCTCTGGAATGAACTCATTAGGGTTGTCTCCCCACGCGGCTGTGTCACGAGAAACCGCCCATGCGTTCACCTGAATGATGGTCTTGGCCGGAATATCATAGCCACCTATCTTTGCGTCTGCGATAGTTTCTCTGTGTAGAAGAATGGGGATGACTGGTTCGAGCCGAAGAGACTCCTTGATGACTGCCTTTAGGTAAGGGAGATTAGGTATGTCTTCTTCAGAGACATATCCTTTGTCACCTATCACACTCCTCACTTCGTCTTGAGCTTTCTTCATTGCTTCAGGGTACTTAATAAGGTAAGTCATGGCCCATACCACCACTGCAGCCGCCGTGTCAGTTCCCGGCACAACAATATCCTGATGAAATTACAAACAAACCGAGTTAATAATAATATTGAGGTTTAACTAACTTAGAGAATTGCAATAAGGGTTAGATATATAGAGTTACGAACCAATATCATGGCCTTGACATTTTCGTGAGTGAATTTGATGGAGAAAGGTTGGTCTTTGTAGATCTGCATCAAAAGATCAATGAAACTCTCTGTTTCTTGTTTAGGGCGGTTAGGGTCAAGAGTCTCGTCTAGAAGTTCTTGAAGGTAAGTGTCAAGCTCCTTGAAAGCTTTCTTGAGACGTGCACTGAGACCAGTGAGGTTGTCAAGGAATCCGAAATAAGGGAAAAGGTCGGAGAAAAACAGAGTGCCCAAAAGTGCTTGCGTCTCGTACAAGATATCTATGAATCTCTTCATCTCTGTGCCGTACTCATTGTACCGTTTCCCAAAAGCTTGTCTACATACGACACAGTTAGTGAAAGACAAGAGAAGCTCACTTAGATCAACGGTGCCTGATTGATCAGCGGCTTTATAGATCTTGTCCATCATCCGTTGACACTCTTCTTCTCTAACCGGTCTGAAACTTGCGACACGGTTCGGGCTGAAGAGGTTCACCATACACATCTTCCTCATCTCACGGTAGTACGCGGTGTACTGTCCGAAACCAAGCTCACGGCCTTGATACGACATGGTTTGTTGCCCTTTCAAGAGAGGACGAGCGGTGAAGTTGAGGTCTTGAGTTTTGAGTAGCTCCTTGGCTAGCTCGGCCGAGGAGATCACCGCGAGGCGACGGCCACCGATTTTCATCGTGAAAATCGGGCCGTATAGCTTGGAGAGACGGAAAAGGAAGTGTTGGGGGTTGAATTTCTCCATCTGGTGAAGGTTTCCTATAATAGGAAGACCTTTTGGTCCCGGAGGTAACCGGAGAGATTTCTTGGTCGTGCTACGGAGGAAAAAGAAGGCTGCAGCCGCTACTAAACCGGCTATAATCAATAAGAGATCCATTTTTTTCTGTTTGACTTACTTAAGTCTTTGTGTTCGGATACTTTTCTACTTTGAATGATGATGTGGTTTATATAGCAAGACAAAAAGTTTTATTGGTTGGTTTGTTTTGGATTTTTTGACAGGTGACAGAATTTTCCCTTGTTTTTAAAACGTGATGTTAGTAGGTGGACTACTGGTTTTTGGAATTAAAAAATGTAACTTGGGTTACACAATAATACTGAAAGCGAGATCGATGAAGAGTTGAAAATGTGAAGATATTGGATAAGAATATAACCTCTTGGTTTTGTTTTCTAAAAATATACTATAGAACAGTAAGTATATTATGAAGTAATAAAATATCATCAACTTGTTTTTTATAAATCTCATAAACTTTTGTTCATTTAGACATCATTCTTGATTTTTTTCTTTTTGAACTGATATGATCGATTTAAAAACAAAGCATAAAAAATGGTACTTTAGAAAAATTCCTAAAAATACCTATGAAATTTGAAGCGATCATTTTCTCCTATGCTATAACGTAAACTGAAAGAAAAAAAAAGTATACGTAACCAAAAAACTAAACTCTCAGTTTTTAAGTTTTCTAATTACTCTGTAGTCAATTTTTGTAGAAAAATATGTTCATATTTTTGCAGTTGAACAGTAGGTCACAGTGAGACAAATATTCTACTTCGTCAATCTAAGATGAATCGTACATAAATTCAACTCGGTAGAGAAAAAAAAAAAAGAGTATTTCGGAGAACGAGCCTAAAGATGTCCCTATTGACTTCGCAGCCGCTATTGAAATTACTAAGCCGTCAATATTAACGACTTTGTTCTCATGCGGACATTAAAATTTATAGAACCAATCTCATGGGCTTACTAACAAATGTTAAGGTTGACAAGAAGTGTGACAAAAAAAATAAAAAGTCTACTTCGTTGAGAAAATTCAAAATATACAAACAGTCAAATTAATTTATTACAATTACACGTAAATTGGTTTCTGTCAAATCTTCCTCCAACTTATTTGTCAACGAAACTTTATCTACTCTTGGACAAAAGAAGAAGAATGATCATCGATCATCGATCATCATCATCTTGAAAACTAGTTAAGCTAAAACAGCTCTTAGTCTGAGGAACCATAAAATCTCTATGGTTCGTCATCTTCATCCTCTTCTCTTTCAGCTTACTAGTTTCATCATCACTGCTACTATCATCATCATCATCATCATCATTGAGTTTATGATCCTCGTTGTCAGATTCTTGCAATGCAAGCAACGGCATAGAATTAGGGTTAATTTTAGTGTAGATGCTGAAAGAAGACAAGGACGATCTTCTTCTTAGCTTATTAGCAATAAGCAATCTTCTTCTCTTGTTCAATGGACTCTCCACTTTCACCAAATCGTTTGTGTTACTCGCTTCCATTAAATTCCCAAACGATTTCGATTTCCCTATGTAATGGTTTGATAATCCTCTCCTGTAACAAAAACCAAAACCTAAACCACATGACTAAACAAAAACACAACATGTAGTAATAACATTTAAACTGAGAATCTAATAAGTAAGAAACAATTTCAACATCTTACAGATTCATCAATAAAATCAAACCCAAGAACATAAGAGAATCTAATGATTTACTTTATTCTTGTAATAAAATAAATCGATCGAATATATTCAGGTGTAGATAACAGAATAATTAGAAGATAATTAATAAAGAAACGTACTTAATCGGAAGAGAATCTTCCAAAGATGAACTAAACGAATTGAGCCATCTTCCTTGTGATGACGAAACGGCGTCGTCTTCATCTTCCTCGTTTTCGCTGGTTTCTCCAACGGACGACGAACTCTCCGGCGGAGGAGATCTACCACATCTCCTCAAACCAATCCGGCTAGACAGAGACGCCGGTACGGCCTGATCATGCGTCGTGACGCTGCTACGATCCCTAAACGTAGAACCTACCAGAACCTCCATTGATTCCGGTAGAATTCTTGAAGCCTTTGTTTATCAACCAAATCGAGCTCAGCTGTCATAAAATCGGAGCATCCGCGTAGGTTAAGAGCTCCAATAAGCAAGCGCAGGTTAACAAGTAATATAAAAAAAGAAAGAGAGACAAGACTCCACCGATCGGAGAAGAAGAAGAAGAAGATAAAAAAGAAAAGATAGTTTTTTTTTTATTAAAACAAAAAAAAAGAAGATAAATAGTAATATACGAAAACGTATATATATACGTATGAGTGACAGTATTTTTGAGTCTCTCTGTGTGTGTACTAAAATTAGTATCCGAGGGAAGGACGGTAACGTCGACTTTTTGACGATTTAACACGTTATTGCTGACGTGGCGATAATGGATTGGAAATTTTAGCCTGACGTTTCGGGGTTACTGTCTCCGTTAAATCCGATGCTGGCCATGTACCGTAAGTGTTGGGTGGACACCAGAAACTCTCTTCAACCTTATCCAATACTCATTACTAAAAAGGCAAAGTTATGAATTAAAATCAGTGGAACCAGATATGAATTGATTACTGATAATCTACACGGATTTAACATTATATTAGCTTTTTCTTTTTCTTACAACCGAATTTCACTTGTCGTAAAAGATTTAAACACGATTATTTTTTGAAGTGGGAACCAAAATCCAAAACTTAAACTAATAATTCTTATATTTATGGAAGAGCTGGGTAGTATTCTAATCATTTAGATCATCAAACAGTATTTAACCATAATTAACACAAATTACTAGTTTTGAAAAACAAAGGAACAGTTCAATCATTTAGATCTACTCACAGGTTAACAAACATAATTTTTAAAACATTTATTATGTTTGAAAGAAAAGAGTGGTAATATGTTGATGTTGATCAATATTCAATTAAAGAAGTAGAAAGAAACAAGGGAACATAACTTCAACAATTTAACGTAATATACCAGTTTCTTTGACGTTTAAGAATATCAAAGGCTGATGATGTTCTCGATCAAATTTCACGGTACATTATGCAAGAAAACAAATAAATAAAAAAGAAGTTTTGCTCTCAATTTCACTTCCAAGCTTTCCTTCCTCTGAACTGGCTTCCGCTGTGGCTATTCTTCATTTTCTTGACTCGCTTTGCTTTCCCAGCCTTTGATCTTACTGCAGCGAGAGGCATATTCTTCTTGTGTTCCTTCTGTCTATTGCTCGATCCTCCGGTCTGCGTGTTTTCATTTCACACAATTATTGGATCATCAAACAACACACAGCCTATATATGCTTGTAAATAACCATTTCTCGTAACAACGGAAACAAAAACGGATACCTTCTTCTGCTTGATGGCAGTCTTGGATTTGTATTTCCCTCGGTCCTCCCTACCCGCTTTAACTAACTCCAGCCTTTCTTCTTTTATTAGTTTCTGCCTTATGTGAGCCTGTGGAAAGAGTAAGATAATTCAGTTAACATCGCCAAAACATTTTGCGACTCAAATGGAGCTTCTCATACTAGTAACAGCTTACTTCAAGTTTGGCTGGATTGACCAGCTTCTTACTTAGCTTATCAGAATCCGGAACTTTCAATCCTTTTCGAGCCAATGCAAGTTTCGCATCCTTCTTTCCCTGCATGTGACACAAGACATCATCAACAAAGTTGGACTTCTTTACCAAACAGAGGAAAAGAGCTTCTCTCTTTCGCATATATGTATGTATACCTTAACTTCTTTGATTTTTCGGAAGTCCTCATTGGAAAGTATGCCATCTCTTTCTGCAAAAGATGTCTGTTCCCTCTCTGCCTCTGCGCATCTCTTTAGTGCTCGTAGGCTTGTATCAGCAGCGAGGAGACTCGCATCAAAATCTACTAACTTCCTTTTCTTCCCCTTTGCTTTCTCTCTGTTTCCACTACCCTCCACAGAAGCTTCTCCTTCATCTTCTTCGTTTTCCCAATCAGTCTCGGCTTCATCACTGTCATTCTTCTCTTCCTCTTCATCTCCACTAACCAAAGTATCATCTTCAGTGTTATTCATATCATCACCATCATTAGAATCTTCTTCAGCCTCGTCCTCAGTTATCAGCTCCTGTTCGATATCATCACTCCCAGGCAACGCCACTTCATCATCATCACTTTCTTGCAATAAATCAACATTGGGAACATTGCTGAAGACATTGACTTCTCCATACTTTTTAGGTCTGGCAATGGGACCTCCAGGACGGCCACGGTCTTTTTTCACTAGTAGCAAAGGGTTGATCTGAAATTACAATAATGTAATTACTGGTTAACCACATACACTGATTATTTTGTTCCAATTAACAAATCAAATACTTCTGCTACCTCTCTGAACAATGCTATGAGGGAAGCAGATGCTGCTGAGATGGCTTTTCTATGGGTACGGTACTTTTTATCCGTTTTATACTGAGCAAGATCATGCAGCAAGTCTTCTGTCATCAACTGAAGTATAGCAGACAAAAAAAAATATAGAAGAAGCAAAAAGACAACTCAGAAAAAAAAAAAAAAAAAAGGATTGGTGCTGTAAAACTACATTTATATGAGAATGTTAAACCAGAGTTAAGAACTAGTTACCTCGGGAATCCTAAGGAACATTTCTCGTACCACATTGAGTGCGACAGGAATAGCCTGGTTACATATATGAAAACAATGAATTAAAAAGGAAAAATATAAATGATAGAATAAGCTTTCTAGTTAAGTCCCTCCCTAGGTGTTTGAAATCACACCTCCGGACTTGAGCGATCGTGTAAAAACTTATTCACTATTTGCTTGAACAGTGGCTCCACGGCATCCGAAGGTACCTGCTCGATATAAAAATGATTGGAAGGATTGCAGGATGAGAAAAGGGATGATGCTTTAAAGTGTAAGATGTTTGTATACCCCATCATGGCAAGCCTGAACTGCTGCTGCAAGTATTTGTGTAATGTCCTTTACACCATCCTGCATTTAAGAGCATCCCTGTTTCAATAAATTTTCAGCAAAGAAATTGTAAAAAGGGCAGTTAGCAAATCTTACCTTAGCATACGCTTGAAGATAAGTATAAAATTTGAATAAAAGCAACTTGTGAAGACCAATTGTTCGTGCAATAACTTTTATAATCATCAACCTGGTCTGCAAAATTTATTGAATACATGGTTAGTTAGCTCATATGTTTCTATAGAATGGATGAAGCGAGTTAAAATACAATTACCTCGCGCCGTTCATAAGTTTCCCCAGTGCTCTTGTCATCAGTTTCCCCACTGCTCTTGTCATTAGTTTCCACAGTGCTCTCGTCAGGCTTAGGCCTAATAAGGGGAAGCAACCTCTCTGCAAAATTCTGTAAAAGAAGAAAAACATTCAAGTACATAGCCACATAGAAAAAGCTAGGAAATGACCACTACAAAAAAGCTAGGAAATGAACCTGTGCATCATTTAGATGATTAAGAGGTGAATAAGTTGAAGTAGTGTTCTCAGACGACGCACGCTGCTTTCGTTTAATACTTCGCATGGCGCGTTGCAGTTTTGCTTGCTTTTTCTTCTTGCTAGAAGATGTACCTTTGTTGTTGGCCTAAACATCGGAAACAGGACCTAGTATTATACTTAATTCATAATGATAAAAATGATAGTGACAACTATATGAAGGTGGAAAATTCTATTCACAACCAGTAGTAAGCGTCTTCGTCATAGTCTCTAACAAAATTCATGTATAAATATGTTGTTTACCTTGTAAACAGCCTCTCTGTTAAACACAACCTGAGATCACTATCATCCTCATCGTTAATGTTGTCGTAGTCAAGAAGAAACCGAAGGGAAGATATCCTGATCCTGAACATGTAAAAAAAAAGAGAAGTTAGTAATTCGACCAACCAAATCATATCGAAATCTTGCACAGTTAGGAAGATATACCTAGGTGAAGTATGAAAGCAGGCTTCACAAATGGCAATTGCTACTCTGTCATGTTTATCACCAAACCAGACTTTTTTCTTGTGAAGCTCACAAAGGGTAACAAGTGCTCTCTTAGCCTTGGTTTCATCTTCTTGCTACAACCGAAGTTAAAAATCATCTACTTGATTATACACTGATCAGTTACACAAAAAACCCATGAAAAGGGAAAAGAAAAAAGAAATACCTCCAACATAGAGAAAACAATCTTGTGAAGAGATTTGTGCCTTGGATCAGTGATACTCATTTTACGAATGGTTTGAACAATATGAGAGAAAGCAAGCTTTCGCAAGTTTTTATCACCAAGAGTTTGAATATCTAGAAACAGAGCTAACAAATCCTCGATGACAAGACTCTTTAACACACACCAAAGCAAACATATTAAAAAAACATTACTTTCGATTACGATCATCTTAGAATTCGTATCAATCACGTAATAAATAAAAAAACATACCTTTCGATTCATAAGAAGAATCAGAGATTGCGCAACTTGGTACCGAAGCCCCGACGGCATTGCCAGGCATGAGGTACGGAGTAAATCAGTCAATTGAGCTGGAAAAGCGGCGAGCTGGTTCGGATAAAACGGAGTGACATGAGCGAGAAACATGGCTCGGTCTCGGAGTTCCTTAGCAACGGAAGGGCCGGGGCCGACGGAGGAGAAAGTGAGAGCCGCCTGTTGCTGAAAGAGATCGACGGAGGCTCTGAACTGTTTGTAAATCAAATGGACCTCCGTTTCGTAACCCTCTGGTTCACGCTTGATTTGGCTCTGAAGGATAGGAAGGCTGAGCTTCTAGGAGATCCGGCTAGAAGCCTTCAAGGACTCCGGCGTAAGACCTAGAGATCCGGCCATAATCGGAGGTTTTTTCAGAGAGGGAAAGGAACCAACCAAACCCTTTAGGTTTTATACAAACACACAGACTTTTGATATATTTATAGGTTTAGTTCTTCACTGTACCAGTTCGGTTTAGGATTTGATTCTCTCGGTTTAGGATTTTATTTGAAACCATTACAAGGCCAAAGCCCATACGGCCAGAGGCCCAATACAAGGAAAAAACGCACCAATTGAATGAACAAATTTATTTGATTTTTGAATGAACAAATTAAATAATGGCTTCTCCTTAAAATTATCTAAGCTCGCTTGACCAATCATGGCTACCACCACCAATCTCAGCTTCGCTCCTCCCTCTTACTCCCGTTTTGCCGCTACAAAATCCCAAATCAGAAACCCTCTGTTTACGTCCCCCCTGCCACTCCCATCTTCTTTCTTCCTGGTTAGAAATGAAGCATCTTTATCTTCGTCAATCACGCCAGTCCAAGCTTTTACAGAAGAAGCCGTCGATACTTCGGATTTAGCTTCTTCTTCTTCAAAGCTTGTACTTGTCGTTGGCGGCACTGGTGGTGTAGGTACTTAAATGTTCAATTTTGAAATTAGGACTATGAATTTCTCACTATTGGGTCTGCTGAATGATGGTTGTTTTAAAGTCTTATCCTTTTTGGTATCAGGTCAACTTGTGGTAGCTTCATTGCTCAAGAGGAATATAAGATCAAGGTTATTACTGCGTGATCTTGACAAAGCTACCAAGTTATTTGGCAAACAAGATGAATATTCCTTGCAGGTTCGGACTTAATCTCACTATTTCGGATACACTACTTGTTCTTTTTATACGATAAGTTTAAACCATGTTGTTATAGGTAGTTAAAGGGGATACTAGGAATGCAGAGGATCTTGATCCATCCATGTTTGAGGTTCGTCTTCTTGCTCCTGTTTTGTTTGGCACGAGTTTCACTTGTTCTTCATTTGATTTTTAACTGATTTGCCTAGGGTGTCACACATGTGATTTGTACCACTGGAACTACAGCTTTTCCTTCTAAGAGGTGGAATGAAGAAAACACTCCTGAGAAAGTAGGTGAGAACACATTTCTTTCCAATTAAGAACGTTAGATGTCTTGTTTTGTTATCAGTTCTTTCTTACATGTCATGATCGATTTTCCTTTTTGGGACTATGTGTTTTTTTTTGTGTTCAAAAAGATTGGGAAGGTGTGAAGAATCTCATTTCAGCATTGCCATCATCGGTGAAGAGAGTTGTTTTGGTTTCATCAGTAGGTGTGACCAAGTCTAATGAGCTACCCTGGAGGTGAGACTAGAGTATCTCCGCTAATTTACTTTAGTCTGATTGTCTCTACGTGTAGTTTATTTGCTGAATGTATGTTTTGTTTGACAGCATCATGAACCTTTTTGGAGTTCTTAAGTACAAGAAGATGGGGGAAGATTTTCTTCGTGACTCTGGTCTTCCATTCACCATTATCAGGTTTCGAACAAAAGAGTTACCCACTTTTTTTGCTCTTAATACTCCAAAACGCAGGCAACATATGGTTTACTGATTTACTGTAATGTGATGTTTTCTTACCAGACCTGGTAGATTGACTGATGGACCATACACATCTTATGATCTGAATACTTTGCTCAAAGCTACAGCTGGTGAAAGGCGTGCAGTTGTTATTGGTCAAGGTAAATTTGAGATTCTTTGATGGTCTTGCAGCACTAAGATTTTTGAGATTACTTTATTTACATAATGGCTCCTTTTAACAGGGGACAACCTTGTTGGAGAGGTAAGTAGACTTGTAGTGGCTGAAGCTTGTATACAGGCACTTGATATTGAATTCACACAAGGCAAAGCTTACGAGATCAATTCAGTAAAGGTACCACAAACAGTTTCCTTGAAATTTGAACAAAGTGGAAATGTAGTCTGATCAAGAAACAATGTCTTAAGGGGTGTCCTGGAGATTCAAAGCTTTAGTTGATCATTGAAAATGTTTCAAAGATTTGGTTGCCATTTTTTTATATGTTTGAGAAATGTGGTTTCAGGGGGATGGTCCAGGAAGTGATCCACAGCAATGGCGAGAGTTGTTTAAAGCTGCAGAATCCAAATGACAAAAGAGGACTTTTGAGAGATGTGTACAGAATTGTTAGCGAGACATTACATATATGGTCGATTGTGTATACATGTGCTTTCTTTTGGTCTTTGACTTCATCATTACTGTAATTACTTTATCTATAACTAGAAGTTCTTTCTTGCAAATCAACTTCATAGCAAGTGCTAAGAAGTCCAAAAGAGTAAGTAGGTTGCAGATTGGATTCTTCCTAGCCACTTATCCGAAATTCAGATTCCTGTTAGATTTTCGACTTCTCTTGAGTTGTAAACCAAATAGCGACTTGAGCAATAAACAATAAAGAAAGAACAGAGAAAATGGTTTTGCTGAATTTTCCTTTATTGTCTTAAAATTAATAAAAGTTACAAATGTAGCACAACACTAAGAACAAGAAGATTTATAGGGACAATTTTTCTTTCGATATTATAGGAATCCCACATTTTATAATCCTGTTCTTCAGATTAATACATTAAATAGAATAATCTAAACCCGCTTGGTCCCTAACATGAAGTCTTATGAAACTAATGAGCTAAAGGGACTTGACCAATGACTAAAAGCTATACCTGATTGACAGTATTTATATACGTGTAACAATACCTCTGCTTCCAGGAGATGGAGATCATACCAATGTGGACACATTTTAATACAACATTCGAGAACAGAACATGGCTTCAATCAGACAACTGCAGAAGTAGTACGCCTAAGGTCAACATCATTCTTGAATTTCTCACTTGGCGGTGTTCCTTTGAAGCTTCCATATCTCATGGGCTTAGGCATGTAAAGAGAACTGAGTATCTTCTCCAAAGCTACCACAGTGTATCTCACATACTTGCTTGAACTCGCGTCTTTCTCAACCAATGGCCCATAGTTTTGCATATAGCTTCTGTAAACCGGCACAATAGCCTGAACTATCTGCTGGCAAACTCTATCCCTTAAATCTTTCTCTGGTAAGACCCATGATGCTTGCTTCTTATACATCTCATCAAACGCATCATTGAATGCTTTCAATCTCTTCTTGACAAGATCACGAGCTGTGGCATGTCCACCCGAGAAAAGTATCAGCCCTTCTCGGCTCAAGTGGCTTGGAAGCTTACCCCAACTGTCTCTAAGGAAGACAGTGGCGTAATACTCTTTGTACTGATCATGTTCTTTCAGCCACGAATCTCCTAAATGATCCCCAATATTTGTACCCTTTAAGTTCTTGTATAAATGCCAGTGATTATTCATACCGAAGAAATGCGCAAGCGTTTGATCCGGATACGCTTTCATCCATACATCCAGATTCTGCTCAATGGCTTTGATTATTCTTAAAACCTCAACCATAAGCTGATTATCTTGGAACCTTTCTGATCTCCAGCTCTTATGTATGAGCAGAACCTGAGTTAGTGTTGACTTGTACTTATCTCCAATAAGTTTATTGCAGTAATCAGTTACAAAACTGACTAATCTAGGAACACCACCATCGCTAGGAGGCGGGGTTTGTTTCTGAATCTCTACCTGAACCAGAAGCTCCCAGAAGATTTCCGCTGCACCATCGATTATCCTTTTGATGAGATCCCTTGTGAAGTTTTGGATCTCAATACAGGCTGCTCCACCAAAGAGGCGGTTGAAATCTGCTCTCAGTTTGTTCAACGACGTAAAGATATCTAACAGCTTCAGAAGCTTGATTGGATCTTTCTTGCTATCAGTCACAGTTTTCCCAAACTGAAGGAACGCGAGCATACCGGCCTGAGCAGCAATCTTTGAAAAGCAATCCATCCAAACATTCAAACCAAGTCTCTCAAAGACATCGTTGCAAAGCTTGAACTCTGCTTCGAACAGATGCTTAACCGCAAACTCTAAATGATTACCCCACTGAGCTATATACCCTTCTATGCTCTGCACATCGTTGAACTCAGAAACCGAGATATCTAGATAATCTAAGTCAAGTGCTTGAAGACTAGCTCTAACATTCAAGCTCCTCACTTCAACGTATATTGAAATGCACTTGTCGAGTCTGTTATTAGCTCTGAGTCTCCCAAGAATGGCTTGCAGTTTATGAATTACAGTAACAGGCAACTGAGACGGTGCAATGCAAGCCTGATCACCGAGTGATGATGGAGACGCCATTGGAAGTGGTACACTGTTATCCTTCAAGAGCCTCCTGAACTCGTTTTCCAGCTTATCTAAAGCAGCATTCCTAAGCCCGCCATCAAGACGCAATTGAGATCTCTCTTTCTCTTCTCCTCCTCCACGGTCATTATGAAATTCACTAAGCCCTCTCAAAGATTTCTTTAAATTCGAAAGATACTTCTCATCAGCGACATGGTGATCATCAAGATACTCAACTATATCTTCCAACCACTGGATAGCTAAACCACAATTCTCCCCTAGAAACTTCAAAGCTTCCTCTAACCGCTTCAACACCGATAAATAACTCGAAAGATCGTTCTTGGGATCTGATAACAAAGACTTCTCAAGTCCATGAACAGCATCGAACACCTTAAGCACAGCAGCTGCAGGACCAACAGCTCGGTTAATGTTACCACCAACATCCTTGAGAGCTTCTCCATCAGCTCGTATCGGCCTAACCGCAGCTTCAAGCAACGGCAATCTCTGCTCAATCTCATCAAACCTAGGACCAGTTTTACCCAAAGCTAACCCAATGGCTTTTGATTTCTCAAGACTCAATTTTAAAGACTTTCTAGCAGCTATCAAGCTCTGAATCCCACGATCCACCCCAGTAGACTCCGCCATCATTAAATTCAATCAAAATAAAACCCTAGAAAACCCAGAAAAATCTCACTCCAAGGAAAGCAAGTAATCTTCCAAACTTTATTCCTAATAAAAATGATGACTTTGGAGATTAATCGATTCAGAATCAGATGCAAAACATCAAACACTTTCCTCTCTCTTTTTTTTTCGTCTCTTTTATTACCCTTCCAACTTTCAATAAATCAAACCAAACCCAGAAATCTAGTTAGCAATTACACAAACAGAAACAAACAAACCCAGACACAGAAATTTTCACAGCTACCAAACAACCACCGAAAAAATTGCAAGAACCGAAACCAGAGAATTCCCAGAAAGGGAGTAACTTTTTAACTAAGACACTCAAACGAAAGAAATCGAGTATAGATAAGGTCTTCTACTTTAAAGGGTCGCCGGCGAAAAGTTTATCCGACGGCGAGAGTTTAGCGGAAGAATCAAAACGGTGTGATAGTTTCTCTAGAGAGAGAGAGACCCAGTAAACAAAAGAATGATATATCGGAAAGAGAAACTTTTTTGTTTTTCGACAGTTTTTTTTTTTCTCGCGATGCCCGACGGAAACTGACAAAGTGCATGACAGTGAAGCACAAGGTTTCACAGCATCACTTGCGACTTCGGTTATAAAAAAAAAATCTTGCTAATATAGAGTACAGATATTAATCAAATGTTAATTACACAACTTTTAATCACTAAAATTTTGCTTTTTCTGTCAACAAAATTAATTATGTTTTATTTGTGTTAAACTTTAAGAATTTTTTTTAGAAAAATGTGTTCAGGTTCCGAATCTTTTCTTCTTCCTTTTTCTTTAGCTAAGATTCTTTTAATTAGTTTCACATATAGACTAGTGAATTGTGATCATCTAATATTAATGGTAGTTTACCAATTTTACCATATTCAACTTTGTGGTAACGTATGAGTTAGGCCTGAATTAAATCACTTGGACTTCAGAACATCAATGACATATTTAAAATTTTATTTGCAAAAATCGCAATAACTTCTAACATTTATCACAGAAGTTCCAACATTTTCTGTATTCCATGAGGAAGAGGAAGTGAATATATAATTTGTGTGTGAATATGGATGATCGGTATACTTGATAATATAATAGTATAGTTAGTAAGCTAATTTTGTTTTTATCCTAAAATAATGTGATTGGCCCCCAGCTCTAAGACTTCAGATTAAAAATTAGGAAAAACACACATAATTTTACATACAACTTTGTTTTAGATATTGACAAAGATATTATATTAGTTGACTCATTTGTTATGAATGACTAAAAAAATTTGTTGAGTCATCTGTTATGTATGACTTCGCTTGGAATTCAATTATGATATCTTGCTACATGAGTAATATATAAAAGGGATGAATATTTTTCACCTCTTTAATTTGTTTGGCGGAAATAACGAAAGTGGTGATCTCTATTGATTTACGCGAGGGTTAATTATAAAATGAACCTAAATCTAAATGAGTTACGTTTGTTTTGTCTATTGCCTACATTTCGTGGCAAATGGTAAATTTAGGGATGATCGGCGAACAAAATTGCTAGAAAACATGTTAACGATACTATAGAAATAGAGGTCCATGTGCATATTCTAACGTATAACTTACAACCAATTTGTAGATGAAATCAATTGACATGTAATAGTAGACTGATCAATGCCAACTGAATAGTACGAGGTGGAAGCACAAAGCTCACTATATACGAGACTCATCGCTTCAATTCGTTGTCGATCTTCGAATTTTTGATCAACTTCATCCTCTAAGCCGTAATGAGCTTCTCTCCACGCAGGTTCGGTCCAACGTTTGTGGATGCAGGATGCTCTATCCAATCCAAAGTAAAACACATTAGTTATAAGTTGTGTTATTTCGTTAATAAGAACAAATTCTTAAGATTGCTTTGTTTTTTTTGCTTCCAAATTTTGACCATAAATATGAGGTCCGCGTCCAAGTCTTCTTCCTCTTGCCTATGCTTTGAACATGACTTGTCTCCGTACTTTCAGCAGCTTGTAGTTGTCTACATACACGTGTAGAGAAATGGGTCGTCGAACTCCTCGTCGTATGGAGCTGATGCCGGTACGAAGACGTATGCCATGTATGGGCTGACTTTTAATTTGTCGCTTCTCTTCAACGTATGGCTAAGAGCAGTGTTATTGTAAGGAAGAAGGATACATCTTAAGCCTTGGCCATTTTTAAAAAAGTGCTGTGTATGTGTTTGGTGATGTATTTTTGTGATACGTGTGTGTTTATACTTTATAGACTGAAAAAAAATCTTGGATTGTTTTTTCACATTTATACTCTTGCATGAATGCAGCTGAAATGACGTTGCGTTTTCTTACTAAGAAACGTTATAGTGTTTGTGACCAATGCAATATTTGTTCCGATCCTCTCACATAAAAAGGAGTAGATACAAACGAATTCCACGAACCAATATGTGTCTGAGAATTTCAAGTGAGGAGTTTTGTACCAGATGATTTAAGTGTGGTCGTCTTTGTATACTATTTTTTGGTTGGTGGGACAAGTAGTAATGGTCTTCAAATCTTCCTTCCTAACTAGAAACTGAAACTTTGTCCCTCTAAAAATATACGAGTGTTTCGTAACTTCCGTTCCCTTTTAACATAGCAAGTACTTGTACATCTCTAATTTTGTATACATCGTGCCAAACTGTTTGTCTTACTACCAATCGATATCGAAATATAAACATAGGAAATGGTCAAACACTTGGTATTTCATTTTAAAACATAGGTCGGCAATAACAAATGACAACTTTGACACAAGATATAGATAATAAATGTCAATGTACTATTCAGACGGCATAAATAAATTCAGTTGACCCTTAACTTGTCTTTCGGATTTCACATTTATATAGACAAACTCAAATGCATTATTCGACACCAAAACCCAACCAACTCATTAAGTACTCATTGACTTTTAATCATTCATCAATTTAGTCAACTTTACTTTCGCGAGCAATCCAACGGCCACCAAGTCATTTATATTAATTAAGGAAAAAAACAATGAATAATGAAAAGTAAATGACGAACATAAGTCTATATCATTTGGTGCGCAATTAATTTCATAACCTCTACGGTTCTACCTAATACCCATATCTACTAATCATCAACAACAATAGTATAAAACATTGCACCACCACTAATTTTTCTCTATTTAAATTGATTTCTTAATAAAAAAATTTACAAATTTCAATCCATCTAAAGTACTCAAAAAATCAAAAAACAAATAGTACAAAAAAAAGTCAAGCCGAGGCAAACACTAAATCATTAATGCCTGAAGAAGAAATATTCTCCTGCATCGCGGATTGGTTATGACGGTGCTCTCCTTCGTATGTCACAATAAGCATCGCTGGATCATCTAATGCTCGTTCCACGTGTTTCCTCGCTGGACATCCTCTGAATGTACTGCACTTGTAGTAACCACTGGATCGCAAAAAACAAATAAACACCGTTAGATCGCGATTAAATTAAATACCAACGGTGGATATTAGACGGGTGTAGGATATTTACCGTGGGTGTGGTGAGCCCTTGATCGGTTTTTGTCCGTACTTCCTCCACGAATATTCGTCCGGTGGAATATCGGCGATCTTTGCACTTATCGCCGGTACTCTCACGGTTCTCTTCATCCGATTTTTCCTGCTTCATTAAAAATCAAATAGAAAATATTAATTAACGGAAAAAACATTGGGTTCCAAAAGTCAACGGTCAAAACTTGAGTTATTCATTGAGCTCAACCGGTTCTAGTCATTGTCGGCGCGCAATACCAAAACATGCCCGACATTTAAAGCAACTAGACCGATAACCGGGACAGTATTACTAAACCGGGTTCACCTAATTGAATTATTAGACTATTTTTTAATTATTGATATAGCGAGGGTAATAGTCAACTATGGGTTGAAACTTTTGAAATTAAATAACTGAAGTCACTGAGTAGTTGTTAGAGCGACAGGTGGGTGACGTAACAATACCTTTTCTTGCAATGGCACTTTCCGTAGGCGGAGCCGGAGACTTTTCCGGAGAAACTCTCTGAGTGCTCATGCTCGAGACATCTCTTTCTGTAAGGATGACCAGCCAACGGTGGTTTTCCGGAAGAGTTAACAGGCTGCAACGGAGCAGAAGCAAGGAAGATTTTTCCATTGGAGACGCTGCCGTCTCCGGTTATCGCCGACGACATGAATGAGGAGTTTAAAGAAACACTGAAGTTTTCTTTGGAGAATTCCAGCTCGGCGCTCTTAGCTTTGGTGCCGAAGATGCTTGGTTTAGAGAAATCGAGTGTTACACTAGACGGTGGAGGAACGATTTGAGGGTGATTCGTAGTTGTTCTCACTATCGGAGCCTCAGGTTGAGTATTTTTAACGATCTGACTCTGTAGTTTCTGAGATGCGGCAGAGGAAGTGGAGTGAACCGGTCCGCGTCTGAACCGAGCGTGACCAGTACGGTTAAGGAGAGAAATGACGGTTTTGAATTTAGAAACGGTGAAGTCAGTGATCTCGGAGCAGTCAACGTTGTGTTGTTGTTCGGGACGGTTAGAGAGGACACGGATCAGATGTTCCATACTTTGTAAACCTTGCGATGCAGCTTCCTGAATAGCCGTTTGATCATCTATCTTAGGGAAACGCATTAGATCGACGGCCATGATGATTTCTTGGTCTGAGGATTTTGGAGAGGAACGTTGAAGAAGAAGAAGACGAAGACGAGAGAGAGAAATGGTTGTGATGGAGAAGAGAGAAGAAGAAGGATGCGTGATATATGGGGAAAAGAGGAGGTGACCGGGTCAGATTTTTGGTGATTTTTTAGTCAAACCGGGAAGGAGGTTTTGATCCAACGGCTGTGATTGAGTTGAGGATTTCCACGGAATAAAGCAATCAACAGTTTGGTCTCCTCAAAGTTCGAGGTTACTGGGACCCACCCCTGGCATCCGAATTTTATCGTTACTTCAAATTCAAGATATTTTTCAACCCAAAAAGATAATGGATGGACAGAATTTTCTCTAAATAACAACACTCTTAACAAAAATCATTCAACTTAGCTTAAGCAAAAGGTGTAGAAAGAAGTTTGCATGACCAAAGTAAGTAAAAATAATGTCAATGATTCATTCACACACAATGGAGAAAGAGGGCCAGCTGGAATTTGGTTGAGGCAAGAGAAGGAAGAGTTGTCAACGAGAGACAGAGATGATTGATTAATCCCAAAATAATAATAATGGATACATTTGACTTTTATAAAGCTTTAATTATATATTATGTTTGTCCCAATTTGAATCTTCTGTATTCTTTCAAATTCTACGGACTTTAATATTTGTCAACTAGATTTACGATTAACTAATTCAAGACTAAGTTAAGGGGTTTCCATAACCAATAAATATTTGGCGCCGGACTTTTACTTCTTTTTTGTCTTTTTCTATTGATAAAATTTGACTGTTTACTTATTTACAACAAGAAGTTTTCATTTTAGAAACAGTCTTCACTTGGAAACTTTATTAACCTCAAATTCACCTAAGTATTCTACACATATTGTGAAAACAACAAATAATAATAGTCATTATAATTAAAATAGCAGTAATGGTTTGACTAATGATTTTAAAAGTCCACTAGAACAGCGATTCATCAATACGACAAAGGAAGGTGAAAAGCTGACTATTTAAAATGTTAAAGTAGTAGTGCTACTAAATTATTGTAAGAAAATAAAAAATAACGAATTTACGATTATTTCTTTGAACATAAAGCTATTTGACGACCTCGGTAACCGGGTGGTCCCATTAACTCTTATATGAACCACTGGATTTTCGAAAGGTCAATCCAACGGTGGATCTGTGGATACAAGTGTTGACTATGTTTTTATGATTTTATGAGCCTATTAAAATCTCCAGCCAGCTATTAAGTTCTTGTCACGTGTCGACTTTTGTTATCATGTTCCACTATTGAAATTGTTTCAAAAATGAATGGAACAGAAATTAGGCAAGGCATAAAATTGAGAAAAAGGGAAAAAAAATTTATTTAGTGTTTTGATGAATTATTTTTGTTTGTAGAATTTTTATTAACGAATGATTGAAAAATAAAAAATATCGGAAATTGTATATAGTGACATAAAATGTACTCGTATGTATCAACATTATCTTGGATACTAGTCCATTGGTTACAAAAATAAAATCTTCCAACTTGGATTTTAATCGTATTCAGTAATTGTGATTATCTTAGCTGGCAATAATTATATTGTCTCTCTATGTTTTGGAAATTAATCTGGACTTCAGCTTAAAATTCTTAAATTATTAACAAAATAAAAAATGAAAATAGAACGTGTTGAGTGTTCATGTAACGTGTTTTATGGCTATATATGGGTGGGGAAGAAACCATGGATTGTTGTTATTTAAAACAGTTTCTTATGTCAACGATTAAATTATAACATGGGGTAGTTGACCCGATCGACCGAGTTGTATTATTATTGTCGTGCACGTCTATATTATCTACATAGTTACAAAATCTCAATGATCATCCTTTTTTCTATGTCTCAATCACTCATTGTGTTATAATATTTCTGAGCATCTCTTTTTCTTCCCGATCAATATTTGTTTGGTTAACATTAGAATAAGATAACAAATATATATTTGTAAGAGAAAAAACTAACATGTCAATGCGGTTTTGGAACTAGTCTTTCACTAATTTTAAAAGTAAACTTGTTTTTGTTCTATACATGCGGGGTAAAATCGTTCCCCGTATTAAAACTACAATGAAACATAAAACAAGATAAAAAAAAGTAAGATGATTTTTAGAAAACTAAAAATAAAATAATAAAATTATGCTCGTTTTTCTCTGGTTGTATTTCGTTCCAATAATTTATATTATTATTTTCTATCAAGCAGGTGCAAGAAACGTGTTCGTTAAATTGCATGTTGATATAAAAAAAAAATTAAAAAAAAATTGCATGTTAATTCTATCTCTACGACTCTGCAACGTTACGTACTATTTATTTTGTCGTATTAATAATTGAGTATATTTTGTACTTCATGACAAGAAGTTACATAACAATTTAACGGATAAAAAATATTAATTCAAATAATCTTGACATAACAATTATGTTATTTTTTTTTAACAACAACTCAAACAAGTTCTTTAAACAACAAATGTTCTGATCACAAATCTCTTTTTTTTTTTTTTTTGTCAAGGATGATTATAAATCTTAAAATTAGAAATAACTACAGAGTTTATATACAGAGAAATATGGGATGATAAAAAAGACTAATATTTGTAGTCCTATTAGTTTTGTTTCATAAGTCTTAATCTCACTTCAGTTACAGTTAATACATGCATGATCAATTCTACTATATATGCATATATAATGCATGCATGTTGTAGAGTTGAGGGTTATGACACAATGCTATGCCTATTTTACTTGTACTAATTAAATAAACATTGAAAGAAAGCTGTAAGGAAGAATATGTAGATAAAAGACAAAAAGTAAAATGAGAGTGGAATCCAATGTGGACTTCAACTAGATGTCATATTTTGTATTTTTCTAATATCAATGTTTAACGCATATTTGGATGTAACGTTGGGTGTCGAATAATTTTGCTTTATATTCTTCACTTTAACGTCTAAACATGAACCAAGCACATGGTGGTCTTGGAAGATGAACTATAAATATCAAGAAAATGATGTATAATGGGTGATCCAAACCAAAGCACATATAATCTCTAGAGTTAAAGTGGGTCGAATAATCTCTAGAGTTTGTGGAACGCATAGTATCTTTGCCATTTAACGTACGTACGTATCTAGAACCAATAATGATAAAAACTGTAGTGGATTAATTACTCGAAACTCAAAAGTCTTATTCCCAACATCAAGATAAGTGGTAAATTTTAATACTGGAATAAACCATTATCCCACGAAAGAGAATATTATAAAGTTTATATATTGGTTGACTTTGTGTTAAATAATGATGGGATTATATTAAGAAAAACTTGTTAAATGAATATCAGAATCAATAATCGTATCAATTAGACAACTTGATTAAGATTTGATTCTGGTCAGTAAAATATATGAAACATGCTCCATATGCTATCATATCTTCAATAAAATAAACGAATTGAAGACGAGTATATCGCTATCATGGCAGGTTCCAATTAGTTATCTCCATCCTCTTTTTTGTTTCCACAAAGGAGCCACTTTGTGTTCTTTATTTTTGAAAATGTTTGATTGGTTAATTAACCAAGTGAAGTTGTAATACTATTATGCAAGAATTAATTGCAGCACTCTATGGGTTTCGTAATTTGGTTAATAGTTTAATGGGCCTCGTACAAGTCAGCCCATTGGATATATTTCAGATTAATCGGGTCGGGTCACAAATGATTATCCTTGTTGCCTTGCCTTTGCCAATCGTTTGTTTCCAAAATAAAAATCATGGCGAGACTTTTCGTCTCTATCCCTATGCAACCCACACAAATAAGCTTCCCTGCGTCTTCTTCTCAGCCACTATTATCTCCGCCGGCGAACAATTTCACCGATGGTGGAGCTGGGGGATTATGTCTTACACGGAGAATCAGAGACAGTTCCGTGGTGACGCGAGCAGGGCCTAGTACGAGCAGCTACTTGCTCGCGTTCGCCATTCCTGCTACTCTTATCGCCGCCACTGTCTTCACTTCAATCAAAATCGCTGACAAACTCGACGAAGATTTCCTTGAGGATGTAAGATCCTTCAATCTTCGTCATATCTAATTCAGATTCGATTTTTGTCTAGCTCTCTAGTGTTTTACCTTGCTTTAGGTCTAGTTTGTCTCAGTCTTAGTTTAGGTAATCGTGGTTAAGCAAATTTTATTTGGGGGAAACAATTAAGCAAATGACTAACTTTTGAATTTTGGGTTGAATTGGTTCAAGTTGTTGAATTAACGGCATCGTTAGAAAGTAAGAGATAATCACATCCTCTAAGAGCGCATTGCAATCTAATAGAATTGAATCTATCTCTTTCTGGAAGGAGCTCATTCTTATATCCTTGAGGTGGAATGGATAGAAACAGTGTTATTGTATCATCTATAAGGTCTGTAAAACTAACTGCTTTGTACTATTATTTTTCTGCTTCTGTAGATTGCGTTGAACCAAGCGATAAAAGCAGCAGAAAAGGGAGAGAATGGAGAAGGTGATATCTCACTGGACGATGTGATTCAAGAACCTGTGCTTCAACGAACACGTAACCGGCCTAAACGTGAAGTTTAAAAACGCACACACAGCTTCTTCATGATGGGAATAGACGTTGTAACTGTAATACATGTTGTGTTTTGTATAAGAAAATTTAAGCGTGTAGCCTTTCCTAGTCCCGTTTATAGTTGTAGTTACTGGTTTTACATTACCGTTTGATCATTTTGTAAAGAAAAAACGGATGATGAATCAAAAACCTCATTACAGTTACCATTTTAAGTTGAGAGCAGATTATTTTATTGTGGCCGAGCTTTCTTCTGCTGTAAATTTGTAATTTTGGAAGAAATAGAAGGACATCTTTTGTATGCTTCCATTGACCAAATACTGTTTCGTGTAATCGTCTAATCCGTTTTAGATTGGGCTTTTAAGGCCCAGTATGAGTTGTCTCTTTACTTTTGAAGTAGTAGTGTTTAGGAATTCTTCTCTTCGCTTCAAATCGACGTCTGTGTGAGGTTAAATCGCGTCGCGTTTTCATCTAGCAGTTTTTTTTGGTTCAAACGAACGAGACACACCAGCTAAAGGCCATTTGCGTTAGATCTAAGGAGAGAGCGACGTATACGTGGTTTCAAGCAAATTCTCCACGGGAAGGAGATTAACGAGCAAAGTCGATTTCAGTCTCCTTTGTGGAGTTTTCTCTTCAACGCATCGAGGGTATGGTTTAGCTCAGTTTCGTGATTTCTAGCGTGTTATTCATCGAGTTCCTGTGTGTAATTTGATGATCTCCAATTGTGGTTATTGGAAACGAGTTTGGATTTAGCTTCTGATGGGTTTGTTTTTCAATTGAATCTGGAGATTGATTTTCGTTTAGCTGCTGCACAATTTGGGTCTGTTTTTTTACAAAATTTAAAGCCACACAAGCTTTTTATTTGTCTTGTTCATAATTCTAAGCCACTATATTTGTGTCGGTATCATATAAGTTTTGTGAAATTTAGCTCAGTTTTCTTTGTTGTGATTGGATTCTGCGTCAATCAGGTGGCACGAACCATGGTTATCTAAACTTGGTGGTGATCCACGAAGAGTCATTGTGGGAACAAGAACACAGTGAATCGAATGGACAAGAAAAAGAACCGTGCTGATCCGCTTGCTGCTGGGCGCCAGAAGGTTAGCTTCGTTGTCCTTAAACCTACCTCTTTGGAATTTGGGTAAAGTTGCTTAGTTATCACAAATGTCAGTGAGAAGAGAGAGAGAGAGAGAGAGAGAGAGAGTTTTACCCAACTTGTCTCTACTTGATTACTTGTCCTGCCTAGATTTATATATATATAGATAGAGAAACATTGGATGAAAATGTTTTAATCGCTTAGTTTCGTATCCTCATTTCAGCTTCAACAATTTCGTCAAAAGAAGGCTGACAAAGGCACTGATCAGAAAAAGGACTCCAAAGGCAGTACAAGCCAAGGCAAATCCTCCAAAAAATCTAATAAATCTGAGAAGCATGAGCGTAAACCTGACACTAGTGCTGTCAGTGACGAGGCACAAGCTCCATCCCCTGTGACTGTAGGAGGAGCTACATCTCATGTGAATGTTGCTGAGGAGGTTGTCGATTCTCCACAAACTTCTTCAGATACAAAAGCTCACGAATATGTTTCAGTCCATGGTTCCTCATCAGAGCCTGATGCGCTTCAGCCAGGACACACCACTTCTAATGATGGATCTGAAGCGAGAAAAGAAGTAGTTAATTCTGAAAATGATATCAGTAAATCTTTATCCACTGAAGAAGAGAATGTGAAGTCTATCAACAGTGGAGTGGCTGGCACAGTGGATTCTTTGATATCTGACCCTGCAGATTCTGAGAAGGGAGTTACACATGACGATGCATCTAATGTTGATGGAATCTTTGCTGCTTCTGGAAACATAGCGGAGGGGGAAGGTGTTGAAGTTGAAGGTGGTTCTGGGAATGTGGAAAAGCCGCATCAGCCATCCTCTCTCCAAGAATATATTCCTGATGTTTCCTTGATTCGTGCAAGGGGAGATCAGGTAACTGATGTAGGTTGTTCTCTCCTTCTCTTCATGCTTCTCTCTTCAATCATTTTCTTTATTACCTTTTCTCTGATAAGGGTAAAGAGGTTATGTCTATTGCATGCGACCTTTTGATGTATAATTAAGTTCTCATTTGTTTCTGGGTAGGGGAAATGCAGGAAGAAGACATGGAGCAGTTTTCTGAATTATCTGCAAAGGCAGGCGTGGATAAGATTGCAACTGAAGAAAGGCAAACAAGCTATCCAGCTGTTGTGGATTCATCTGCTTCTCCTTCACACTTTTCAGAGGGATCCTCAGTTGCCTTTGATACAGTTGAACTAGAAGGTATAAATGGTAATTTTAGAAGCCAACAGATTAGAGAAGCTGCAGAGCTTAACGAAGAGAAACCAGAAACATCTATTGATTTTCCTAATAACAGAGATCACGTGCTTTCAGCTGAACCTGAGGAAAGCTCTGTTGCAGAAATGGCCAGTCAGCTGCAATTGCCTGAGAGCGTCAGTATATCTGGAGTTTTGAGCCACGAGGAAACTCGTAAAATTGACACATTGAATTTATCTGCAGAACTTACCTCTGCTCATGTTCATGAAGGCCGCTCAGTCAGCTTCTTACAGCTTATGGATATTGTAAAAGGACTTGGCCAAGATGAATATCAAATTTTGTGCAACGCAAGAGAGGCTGCTTCTAGTACTGAGCCAGGAACAAGTTCGTTGGAGCGACTAAGAGAAGAACTGTTTGTTTCGAGTACCATGGAAGATATACTCCATGTGCAACTCACAGAACAGTCTCATCTACAAATAGAGTTTGATCATCAACATAACCAATTTGTAGCTGAAATATCACAGCTTCGTGCATCATATAGTGCGGTGACAGAGAGAAATGATTCTCTTGCGGAGGAACTATCAGAGTGCCAGTCTAAACTCTATGCTGCTACAAGCTCAAACACGAACCTTGAAAATCAGCTTCTTGCTACAGAAGCACAAGTGGAGGATTTCACTGCTAAGATGAATGAGTTGCAGCTTAGCCTAGAAAAGTCCCTGTTGGATCTATCTGAGACAAAAGAAAAATTCATTAATCTTCAGGTAGAGAATGATACGTTGGTTGCAGTTATATCTTCCATGAATGATGAGAAAAAGGAACTTATTGAAGAAAAAGAATCCAAGAACTATGAGATTAAGCATCTTTCATCTGAGTTATGCAATTGCAAGAACCTGGCGGCCATACTAAAGGCAGAAGTTGAGCAATTTGAAAACACTATTGGTCCATTAACAGATGAGAAGATACATCTTGTGGAGGAAAAATATAGTTTATTGGGTGAGGCCGAAAAGTTACAGGAAGAATTGGCAAATTGTAAGACCGTGGTCACCCTGCAAGAGGTGGAAAACTCAAACATGAAGGAGACGCTTTCTTTACTGACACGCCAGCAGACTATGTTTGAAGAGAACAACATACATCTCAGAGAAGAAAATGAGAAAGCACATCTAGAACTGAGTGCACATCTGATCTCGGAGACTTATTTATTATCCGAGTATTCCAATCTAAAGGAGGGATATACTTTGTTAAATAATAAGCTCTTGAAGTTTCAAGGGGAAAAGGAACATTTGGTTGAGGAAAATGATAAACTTACACAGGAACTTCTTACTCTTCAAGAGCACATGTCAACTGTAGAAGAAGAGCGGACTCATCTAGAAGTTGAGTTAAGAGAAGCAATAGCGCGCCTTGATAAATTGGCTGAAGAAAATACATCTTTAACTAGCAGCATCATGGTAGAAAAAGCAAGAATGGTAGACAATGGTAGCGCAGATGTGTCAGGGTTGATCAATCAGGAAATTTCTGAGAAACTTGGTAGAAGTTCGGAAATCGGGGTTAGTAAACAGAGTGCATCTTTTCTTGAAAATACGCAATATACAAATTTGGAAGAGGTTAGGGAATATACTTCTGAGTTTTCTGCCTTGATGAAGAATCTGGAGAAGGGGGAGAAAATGGTTCAGAACCTTGAAGAGGCAATTAAGCAGATCCTGACCGATTCTTCAGTGAGTAAATCTAGCGATAAAGGTGCCACGCCAGCAGTATCAAAACTGATTCAAGCTTTTGAGTCAAAACGGAAACCAGAAGAACCTGAATCTGAGAATGCACAGTTAACTGATGATCTGTCAGAAGCAGATCAATTTGTTTCTGTTAATGTGCAGATTAGAAATTTGAGAGGTTTGCTTGATCAGTTACTGTTGAATGCTAGGAAGGCTGGCATACAATTCAACCAGTTAAATGATGACAGGACATCGACAAATCAAAGACTCGAGGAGTTAAATGTTGAGTTTGCATCACATCAGGACCACATTAATGTTCTGGAGGCAGATACTATTGAGAGTAAGGTTTCGTTCGAAGCTCTGAAGCATTATTCGTATGAGCTGCAACATAAAAACCATGATCTTGAACTTCTCTGTGATTCATTAAAGCTAAGAAATGATAATATCAGTGTAGAAAACACGGAGCTCAATAAGAAGCTGAATTATTGCTCATTGAGAATTGATGAGCTTGAAATTCAGCTGGAAAACTTACAGCAGAATTTAACTAGCTTTTTGTCCACAATGGAAGAACAGTTAGTGGCCTTGCAGGATGAATCTGAGCGGGCAATGATGGTAGAACATGAATTGACATCATTGATGTCTGAATTTGGTGAAGCAGTTGTGAGGCTTGATGATTGTTTACTCAGATCTGGCACTTCTGGAGCTCATACTGGCTTAGATATGACCAAACGCATATCTGGTTCTGTTGATGTGGCTGTAAACGTGATTGAAGACCTCAAGGAAAAACTAGAAGCAGCTTATGTGAAGCATGAGTCCACCTCAAACAAATATGAGGAATTGAAGCAGAGTTTCAATACTCTGTTTGAGAAGAATGAATTTACAGCTTCTTCAATGCAGAAGGTCTATGCTGATCTGACGAAATTGATTACTGAATCATGTGGGTCAGCGGAGATGACCAGTCTTGAAGTTGAAAATGTAGCTGTCTTTGATCCTTTCAGAGATGGTAGTTTTGAGAATCTGTTGGAGGCTGTGCGAAAAATTCTTTCTGAGAGGCTTGAACTTCAGTCTGTGATTGATAAGCTACAGTCAGACTTGTCGAGTAAATCAAACGATATGGAGGAAATGACGCAGCGAAGCCTTGATTCCACTTCACTTCGAGAGTTAGTTGAGAAGGTTGAGGGTCTTCTGGAACTTGAAAGTGGAGTGATTTTTGAATCTCCTAGTTCACAGGTGGAGTTTCTCGTTTCCCAACTTGTTCAGAAGTTTATAGAGATTGAGGAATTAGCTAATCTCCTCAGAAAACAGTTAGAGGCCAAGGGGAATGAGTTGATGGAGATCGAGGAGAGTTTACTGCACCATAAGACTAAAATAGCTGGTCTCAGGGAAAGTTTAACCCAGGCTGAGGAGTCCCTTGTGGCTGTACGATCTGAGTTACAAGATAAATCTAATGAACTTGAACAATCAGAGCAGAGGTTATTATCGACTCGAGAGAAGCTTAGCATAGCTGTTACTAAAGGAAAAGGTTTGATTGTTCAGCGTGACAATGTCAAGCAGTCGTTGGCCGAAGCCTCTGCTAAACTGCAGAAGTGCTCAGAAGAATTGAATTCGAAGGACGCTAGGCTTGTAGAAGTTGAAAAAAAACTGAAGACCTATATTGAGGCAGGTGAACGTGTGGAAGCATTAGAATCTGAGCTGTCATACATCCGAAACTCAGCTACTGCATTGCGAGAATCGTTTCTTCTGAAAGACTCTCTGCTTCATAGAATTGAAGAAATTTTGGAAGATTTGGATCTCCCAGAGCATTTTCATGCCCGAGATATATTGGAAAAGGTGGAGTGGTTAGCAAGATCAGCTAACGGCAACTCTTCGCGCCCCTCTGGTTGGGATCAGAAGAGTTCTGATGGAGGTGCGGGATTTGTTCTCTCAGAGCCCTGGAGGGAGGATGTACAAACTGGCACAAGTTCTGAGGATGACTTGAGGATCAAGTTTGAGGAGCTCAAAGGAAAGTTTTATGGATTGGCTGAACAGAATGAAATGCTGGAGCAGTCCTTGATGGAAAGGAATACTTTGGTTCAGAGATGGGAAAAACTCCTGGAAAATATTGATATCCCTCCACAGCTACACTCCATGGAAGTGGAAAACAAGATTGAATGGCTTGCAAGTACAATTACAGAGGCTACACATGACCGGGATAATCTCCAACAGAAGATTGATAACCTTGAAGTCTATTGTCAATCAGTAACTACTGATTTGGAAGTCTCACAAAAGCAAGTAGGTGATGTCGAGGGAAATCTTCAATCATGTGTTAGTGAGAGGGTGAATCTTTCTGAAAGGCTGGAAAGTTTGATTGGTGATCATGAGAGTCTTTCTGCAAGGGGCATTCACCTTGAAGTTGAGAATGAGAAACTGCAGAATCAAGTGAAAGATTTGCATGAAAAATTGGTTGAGAAACTTGGGAATGAAGAACATTTTCAGACTATTGAAGGAGACTTGTTAAGTTTGAGGTACATGATTGATGATGTTATACAGGAAGATGGCTTGCAAGATTTGGCTTTAGCAAGTAATTCTGAGAACTTGGATGGAGTGCTGAGAAAGCTGATAGACTATTATAAGAATTTGGTGAAATCTAGTTTGCCAGGTGAAACCGATGACAACGTCTGTGAAACTCGTCCATCAGATGCTGATGTTAGAAGCGGAGAGTCATTGGGTGCACATGGAGCAACTTCTCATGGGCAACATTTTGAATTGTCTGATTCTAATGTAGTTGAAGCAACAAGTAGAGACATAGCAGTCGTAGAGACACCTGATGTAGCTTCCCTAACAAAAGATCTGGATCAGGCACTGCATGTTCAAAAGCTGACAAGGGAAGAAAGAGATTTGTACATGGCAAAACAACAATCCTTGGTTGCGGAAAATGAGGCACTTGATAAGAAAATAATAGAACTGCAGGAGTTTCTTAAACAAGAAGAGCAGAAGTCAGCTTCTGTAAGGGAGAAGTTAAATGTAGCTGTTAGGAAAGGGAAGGCTTTGGTCCAGCAAAGGGATAGCCTGAAGCAAACTATTGAAGAGGTGAACGCTGAGCTTGGTCGCCTGAAATCAGAGATTATCAAAAGAGATGAAAAGCTCTTGGAAAATGAAAAGAAATTTAGGGAGTTGGAATCTTATTCTGTGAGGGTAGAATCCCTAGAGTCTGAGTGCCAATTGTTGAAAATTCATTCGCAAGAAACAGAATATCTTTTACAGGAAAGAAGTGGTAATTTGAGCATGACGTTGAATGCGTTAAATAGCATTGATATTGGTGATGAAGGTGACATAAATGATCCAGTCATGAAGCTTCAACGAATCTCCCAACTGTTTCAAACAATGAGTACAACCGTGACTTCTGCTGAGCAGGAGTCGAGAAAATCTAGAAGAGCAGCTGAGTTGCTACTTGCTGAGTTGAACGAAGTTCAGGAGACAAACGATAGTCTGCAAGAGGATCTATCAAAATTTACATATGAAATCCAGCAACTTTCCAGAGAGAAGGATGCAGCGGAGGCTGCAAAGGTTGAAGCCATATCTCGTTTTGAAAATTTATCAGCAGTCAGCAACGAAGAAAAGAATAAGCTATATGCTCAACTGCTATCATGTGGAACCAGTGTGAACTCTCTAAGGAAAATACTCGCAGGTACCAACAGTTGCCTAGCTGATATTTTCATCATGGATATGGAGTTTCTGCATCATCTGAAGGCAAATATGGAATTATGTGCGAAGAAAACTGGAACTGATTTGTCTGGCTTGCCTCAACTCAGTACAGAGAATCTGGTAGACAAGGTATTTAAATAATTTTAACAGCTTATTATGGTATATATACTTTCAAGGTTTTTCTGCCTCTGACTATTTTCTGAATATTGTTTTTCCTATTTCTGCGTAGGAAATCTTTGCACGCTTGAGTGCTGCTTGGTCTAACATTAACTTGCATGAGACATCAAGTGGTGGAAACATAGCCGAAATTTGTGGTTCTCTCTCCCAAAACCTTGATCAATTTGTGGTTGGTGTTAGCCATCTCGAAGAGAAAGTAAGCAAGCACTTGGCCACATGGCACGACCAGATCAATATTGTATCCAACAGTATCGACACCTTTTTCAAGTCAATTGGAACAGGAACGGACTCTGAAGTTGCCGCTCTTGGTGAAAGAATTGCCTTGCTTCATGGAGCATGTTCTAGCGTGTTGGTGGAAATTGAAAGGCGTAAAGCTGAACTTGTTGGAAATGACGATTTTAATATGAGTCTCCACCAAGTAGATGAGGACTTTTCGTCTATGGAATCTGTCAGGTCCATGGTAAATAGGCTATCGTCAGCTGTTAAGGAGCTTGTTGTAGCGAACGCTGAGACTCTGGAGAGAAATGAAAAGGAGATGAAGGTAATCATCGCCAATTTGCAAAGGGAGTTACACGAAAAGGACATCCAAAATAATAGGACGTGCAATGAACTTGTGGGTCAAGTTAAGGAAGCCCAGGCTGGTGCAAAAATCTTTGCGGAAGATCTTCAATCTGCAAGTGCCCGGATGCGTGATATGCAAGACCAGCTGGGTATTTTGGTTCGGGAACGGGATTCTATGAAGGAGAGAGTAAAAGAGCTGCTAGCAGGGCAGGCGTCACACTCAGAATTACAGGAGAAGGTCACATCTCTTAGTGATCTACTAGCTGCGAAAGACCTAGGTCAGTTTTTCTCTTTTACCCTTTTGTTTTTGCACCGCCACATATATAGCTGATACCTAATTGCTTCCTGCAGAAATTGAGGCCTTAATGCAAGCGCTTGACGAGGAAGAGTCTCAGATGGAGGATCTGAAACTCAGAGTTACAGAATTAGAACAGGAAGTGCAACAGAAGAACCTAGACTTGCAGAAAGCTGAAGCTTCTCGTGGGAAGATTTCCAAAAAGCTATCAATTACTGTGGATAAATTCGATGAGCTCCATCACCTCTCTGAAAATCTTCTTGCTGAAATCGAGAAACTTCAACAGCAAGTGCAAGATCGGGATACAGAGGTTTCTTTCTTAAGACAAGAAGTCACTAGGTGCACCAATGAGGCTCTTGCTGCTTCTCAGATGGGCACTAAGAGAGATTCAGAAGAGATCCAAACTGTACTGTCTTGGTTCGACACGATAGCTTCACTACTTGGTATAGAAGATTCGCTGTCCACTGATGCTGACAGTCATATAAACCACTACATGGAGACATTTGAGAAAAGGATAGCGTCTATGCTATCTGAAATAGACGAATTACGGTTGGTTGGACAAAGCAAGGACGTTTTGCTTGAAGGCGAGAGGAGTAGAGTGGCTGAGCTCAGACAGAAAGAAGCAACTCTTGAGAAATTCTTACTTGAGAAAGAATCCCAACAAGACATTTCAACAAGCTCGACGTCAGAGATCGTTGAAGTGGAACCTCTGGTAAGCTTTGAGCTTGTTAAATAGTTACACCATTCCAGATGCCTCAAGATGATAAATTTTTAATTGTGGATTTTTTTTTGTTGGATATCACAGATAAACAAGTGGACAAAAACATCGATTCCATCACAAGTCCGGAGTTTGCGTAAGGGAAATATGGATCAAGTCGCCATTAGTATAGATGCAGATCAAACTGATCAAAGCGGTAGCTTAGAAGAAGATGATGATAAAGGTAATTAAACTTGTCTCTGAATATTTAGTACTTTTAACAACATTTCTTAGTAACATTCCCATTTGTATTTTTTCTGTTTTTTAGCTCATGGTTTCAGATCACTCTCTACGTCAAGAATCATTCCTAGATTCACAAGACCCATCACTAACATGGTCGATGGTTTATGGTCAGACTCTTTTCATCCATGGATCTCGTTCAGTGTAAAGTTCTTTAATTATGATCTAACAAAAAACGACCCTTTTATTTGGTTTCTGAACTTTTCAGGGTCTCTTGTGATCGGACGCTCATGAGACAACCTGCTTTACGGTTAGGGATCATGCTATACTGGGCGATATTGCATGCTCTTTTGGCTGCTTTCGTGGTCTAACCAAACTTCCAATTTCGTAAGCTCATTACTGACTTTTTTTTTTTTAATCCCAAAACAAGTTGCAAAGAGTAGCTTGATTTGCTAAGCTTTTAAGACGTGTTTTAATCGTATATTTGCAGCTGGTTTCTCGTTATAGCATGCATGGGCTCATCAAAGTGGTGATGTGTTGTCGTCTCCAACACTAATTTTTTTTTTTTTTTTTTTTTTTTTTTTTTGTCTTTGTCTTTGTTTTTAATTCATTGTTTAGCTTATATTAACCAAGCAAACTGTGGTTTCAGCATTTTTATTGATCCGAATCACAAACTGCTTGGGTTTTCAAACGAATAAGAAAGAAAGTTTATTTAGTAGCTGTGGAATGAAAGTGTGATTTAACTAGAGAGACTTGAAGTTCTATTATTTTTCTTTTTCCCTATTCTGCTATTCATTATTTTCAGAAATACAAAGCAAAATACGTGAAATGATCACATTTAAGTATTTAACAAACTATACAGAGAAAAAATAAATATCACCGACACTAACATATTATTGAAAAAAGGCATGAAAAGGCTACTTTTAAGCCCAATAAATAGGCCCAAATTGTATATTTACTAAATTTTGTTAACGCGCTTACAAAACCCTTTGGAAAGTATTTCATCAAATTTCAGATTCAGAAACCCTAATTTCTTCACAAAGCAAAACACAGAAAAAGCCATTCTTTTTGCCCCTTGAGTGCTTTCAGCTCTTCCCACAAGGTAGGTCGCAACCAAGTTTCTTTATCTCCTTCTCACTCTTAATTGTGGTAACGTTGATCCGATCTGTTCAAATTTGATCGGGTCACTTGGTGGATCTAGTGACTCTGTATTTTTTCTCGATGAATTCAAATCCTTTCGAATGTCTTACTAGAAAAGATTTAGAATTCCTTTATGTTGACCTTGGTTTATTGTGCCATTGACAGGTTACAGAAGTAATGTCACGTGTGTACGTCGGAAATTTGGACCCGCGAGTTACTGAGCGTGAACTTGAGGATGAGTTCCGTGCCTTTGGAGTTGTCAGGAGGTAAGAATCAATCCAATCAATCAGTTCGCGCTACAATTTTGTCACTTTTGAAGTTAAAAGTATCCAATTTTGCATCTCTCTAATGTTCATATGTAATGTGCAGTGTTTGGGTTGCCCGTAGACCACCTGGTTACGCTTTTCTAGATTTCGAAGATCCTAGGGATGCCCGTGATGCTATCCGTGCTTTAGATGGTAATGATGCATTCATATTCTTTCTATTTTGCTTTGTTCTCTTAGAAGTTGATGTTTTGATTGGGATTGGAAAATAAGTTTGGTGGAATCTTTTAAAGGAGAGAAATTTGAGGTTTGCAATTACTTTTGACTTGAAACTTCACAATTTGACATGGATATTGTGATAACGGATAGGCAAGAATGGCTGGAGGGTTGAACAGTCTCACAATCGAGGTGAGCGTGGTGGCGGCGGTCGTGGTGGTGACCGTGGAGGTGGTGGCGGCGGCCGTGGTGGTCGTGGTGGCTCTGATTTGAAATGCTATGAATGCGGTGAGACTGGTCATTTCGCACGTGAATGCCGTAACCGTGGTGGAACTGGAAGGCGTCGCAGCAAGAGCCGTAGTCGCACTCCTCCAAGATACAGAAGGAGCCCAAGCTATGGACGGAGGTCAGTGATGCTTTTTATTTTGTTACCTTAGTACCTTATTTTGAACGGATTAAGTAACCTTGCCTTTTTCTGGTTTTAGGAGTTACAGCCCTCGTGCAAGATCTCCCCCTCCTCCAAGGCGCCGCAGTCCTTCTCCTCCTCCTGCCCGTGGCCGCAGCTACAGTAGATCACCACCTCCATACAGAGCGCGTGAGGAAGTGCCATATGCTAATGGGTAAATTTCTTTTTCCCAAGTCTCTATATCATTATCAGTGTTTAGGTTTTGGTTATAGTTCTTAGAGATAAACATTTACATTTTCTTCAGATGCTAATTCAACATCTGTTCTTGTTTCTTCAGAAATGGACTGAAAGAAAGACGCAGAAGCAGGAGCTGAGTGAGTGATTTTGCAAGAAAACGAGTGTGTGGGAGGATACTTTGGAAGAGAAGAAGAGAGGGACTAAGGGAAGTTACTATCATCTATGAATTTCAGTAAGAGAACATGTTTTAGGTCTGCTGGGTTGGATAAAGCTTGCTACTTTTGCTTTTGGATATGAAACGTACGTAGTTGTGTATCTACCAATAGGTAAAAGAACACTTGATTCGTACCCTAGTTTCTTAAAGACATAATGTTTGATTGGAAATTCTGCTAAATGCCTAAGCGTTTCTTGTCTTTTTCCACCGTGTCGAGGTTTCTTCGGGTCTACTACTACTACTACTGCTTCATTGCTTATCTACTTGCTTCTCTACTCTTCTCATATGAAGCATCTTCCTTAGTTTCTTGGCCTACTTCATTGTTTATCTGCTTGCTTCTCTACTCTTCTGCTATGAATCATCTGCATTTAGTTGCTCGGCCTGGTATGGGAAAAGTTAAACCACGGTTGTGGATCCCTAACATCATCTTCATTTAGTTGCTCGGCCTGCTTCATTGTTTATCTACTTGCTTCTCTACTCTTCTGCTATGAATCATCTTCGTTTAGTTACTCGGCCTGCTATGGGAAAAGTTAACTACGGTTGTGGATCCCTACATGGCTTGCTTCTACTTCATCTTCGACCCTAGAGATGCGCTATTGTTTGAAAACTTCATCAGCTTTGAGGTTACCTTCTTTGCATGAACTTGAGCTGCATCACTCAGAAGCACCTCTTGTGTGGTCTGAATGTTGTGCATTAGGTTTAGCATAATTGTAGCTATGTGATAGTGTTTAGTATGCACATTCTTGTCCTTGGATAGATTTTTGTGCATTTCACGGTTTATATAGGCAAGTCAAGAATTTGTAAATGCGTATCAGTTGCTACCATTTGGTACTTGTGTTCATTTCACTTAAGCATAGTTGTGAAATTGTTCACTTTTATGAAGGTGAAGCAAAGTAATTGCCTAAGAGGAAGATTGAATACATAATCTGATTTGCTCTTATTCACGTAACAACTAGCTATGGTTTCGTTTCAGCAACTATAAATCCCAAATTAAGTGAAAAAATAAAAGTATACTTGCGAAGTAGACATGGAGACGTTGTTTTGGCATGACAACAATTAAAAGCCTAGAAAAGCAAGAGAGACAAGATCATGATCCTAGTTCGGTCCCAGAATCATCAACAAACCCACCAAATTAAAATCTGTTTGGTCCCATTCTTCACTTACACATCATTGAATTGATTGTTATGTGACGTAAACCTCTCTGACCTCTGCTTTTTTTCTGCAATTATGCTTCTCCTCATTCCACTTCCTCTGCCGACACTTTTTTTGCTCCACGTTTCTTCACTTTTCACCGACACTAAGTTGAGAATGTCCTAAGATCCTCAGAGAATACAATAAATATTGGTCTTTCTCTTGTTTCAGTTTAGTCAGAAAACTGGTTCTTGTTAGTTATTTACAGTTACAATCTCTTTCCACAAAGGTTGGACTTTAAATTACATAAATTCTCTGCAGTGATTTGACATGATCCTTGAAATTAGTTCAAGACAGAAGCTCTTTTAACTGCCAACAACATGTTCCAACTTTACAGATATTGTATACATGTATGAATCTCTGGCTCACACTCTATCCCTAACAATGGAGGAATCAAACCAACATAACAAACAAACAAACGAAACGGAAAATCAATTAATGCCTACCACTATGGTTCCAACAATCTCATTACAGAGGATACCACTGAACATAGAGGAAGTGGAAATTCAAACTCACTGATTTATTGACCCGAGTTATGAATCTTCTTTTGTTCTTCTCAGCTCATCTGCTCGCCTATGAGATCGAGACCCACAAGAAGAAAGGTAACACCTTGGAATAACAGGAAGTAGAAATGCACTCCTTGTGCTGCCAAGAGACTCCTAAGCGCTGCAGTGAGCAAAAGAAAGGCCAATGCGAGCTCTTTGTGGTATATCTTGTTGGTTTTCTTGACAGGTTTCTTTGAAACCGCTTGTTTCTGTTCTTCAAGTTGGCTCAGCTCCAAAAGTTCGCTGTCGGAAACTCCCCTAAGCAATTGACTTTTCTTGGTTGGTGTCTCTTTCTCGGTGATAGATAAAAGATCTGACTCTGATGATCTTCCAGCTTTCTTTGTGACAATCCACTCGTAAGAGCTACCCAATTGGAATAATCCGGACACCATCGCATTGAACTTGGTGACAGACATTGTGTTCTCGAATAAGAGATAAGGAACGATGAAAGGAAACGATTTTGGAGATGGAAGAAGGTTGAGGAAAGACATGAAAACTGGTATGTAGCAGATGACCCAAACAGGGAGCTCAGCTTCTGGAACAAACATGGTGAGTGGAAGGATTATGCAGAACAAAGTGAAGGAGTAGAAAGGAAGTATGAGTTTCCTAAGAAGAAAGAAGAGAAGTATCAGATTCGCCTTCTTCCATATCGCTATCTGCAAGAGTAACCAATGAGAACCAGAAGAAGTCATTAACATGATGATTAGCAAACATTTGAACTAAAAGAAGAAAAAAGCTGCACACTACCTTAGAGGTCAAGATTGAACCAAGACACAAGCGGAAAAGCTGCATAGGTCCCGAATGCCAACGGTGTTGCTGCTTCTTATATGCCTCGTAGGACTCAGGAACTTCGCAAAGGACCTATAGATTTGTTTCTATCCAGTTTAATTCATTTTGTTACATAAATAAGGCTTTTTTTAGAAACAATCGATAAAAAGTAGTACCTTGACGTCATTAAGATATATGAACTTCCATCCATGAAGATGAGCGCGGACTGCTATGTCCATATCCTCCACAGTAGTCCTTTCAAGCCAACCACCAGATTCCTCAAGGGCTTTGATTCTCCATACTCCAGCTGTTCCATTGAAACCAAAGAAGTTCAAGAACACGCCGTTCACTTGCTGCTCCACCTCAAAGTGAAAACACAGATTGATGTTCTGAAGACGGGTCAACAAGTTCTCGTCTTTGTTCACAAATGTCCATCTAGCTTGAACTAGACCTAACTCTGGGTTATCCTGAAGATTAAATCACATTTTTAACATGTTAGCAATCTCTCTCTCCACTTTTCAATGATAGAAAATTGAAACCAATGTTAATACCAACCTTGAAATGTGGAACTGTTAGTTTAAGGAAATCCGGAGTAGGCTGGAAATCGGCATCAAAGATTGCGACATACTCGTATGCTTCAACGTAATCACAGCTCATTGCTGATTTGAGGTTACCAGCTTTATATCCAGTTCTAACCAAGCGATGCCTGTAGATTATGTTGACTCCCTTTTGGCTCCATTTGGCAACCTCAGCTTTAATTAACTGTTGGATGCTTTCATCATTCGAATCATCGAGAACCTGAACCAGTATTCGATCTTTCGGCCAGTCAAGTTGACACACGGCAGATATAGATTGTTCATACACCTGAACAAGAAGAAGACTAAAGCTCATTACACTGATACCAAAAAGGTTATATAAAGCAGGAGAAAGATGAATACTTTCTTGGATATACCAAAGTTGAATGAGCATACCTCTCTCTCATTGCACATTGGAATCTGAACAAGAACCATTGGATACTCAGATCCAGATCCCTCAGCATCATCATTACGGAAAGGTTCCTCATCAAATCTCGGCTTAATTTTCTTATACTTGATCCAAAAACAACCCAAGCAAAGTACCAAACGATCTACTGACTGTATAAGGAACAGCACAATACAAAACTTGGAGAGAGCTTTGATGGGAGGAGCAATATAATCAGCTCTAAGGGTTAACCAACCAACATACACAAGATGAAACAGGCTCTGGATCTCAAGTGTGCTAGTGGGGATGTGAAGACTAGGGCTTTGAAAGTAATGCCATCCTCTAAAATAAGCAACAATCTCAAAGCCGAGAATCACTAAGGAAACAGCTAAGAAGAGCTTAATGGCAGTGAAAAGCCATCTGTCTCTGCCTAATTTCTCAGAGCCAAGTGGGTGAGTGAAACTAAGCCGTTTCTTGATGGCACCAAGGAGAGACCAAAAGACAGTGGCGAGCCAAGTGAGACATCCAACAGCTCTATGAGCTTTGAGAAGCAAAACCCAAGTGACTTGCTTAGCGTTCTTGCCTCTGCTCTTCTCCACTGGTCTAAAAGCCGAATCTGGACCGTCGATTTCAACTACAGAGTAATTAGGATTCTCCATTTTCACCACAACTGGTGTTCCTTTCCTCGTGTCTTTCGCCCACCAATCTGAAAAATCCAACCTTGGAGCCATCTTTTGCCTCTAAAATCTCCTCTGAGAAGTAGAGAAATCGAAAACCCTAGCTGAAATTTCTAAATGTGGTAAGAAGGATCCCAAAATAAACACCCAAATCTCAAAGTGTGAGATTTCAAACACAACCCATTTTCAGGAAAACAAAAAGGTAGAAACTTTGAGTGAAAGGAGTGAGCTTTCTCTACTAATAATGGAAGAGAAAGAGATTAATCTAACACCCAGATCCCAGAAATCTGAAATCTAGAGACCCATTTTGTTTTTTATTATATTCTAAAAAACCAGACAAAGAAGCATCCACAGCTCAAGGCTCATTTATAGTGGACCTCTTTTTTTAGAGAATGACAGAGAGAAGGATGGGTTGGTGAGAGAGTGTAGTGACTCAGAGAGAGAAGCAAAGGCAGAGGAAGAGGAAGAAAGGTATCATCAGTGAGAGAAGTTGTAAAAGATGTGTCACTTGCACTTTCATGTGTGTGTTACTCTTTCAGCTACTTATTTGATTGCTTCAGCATGCAAAATTCATCCCCTTTTTATTATCACTCTTTGTAATCTTTCACAAGCACTTGTCATGTCATGGATCTTCATTACAAATATTTGTATTTTCTTAAAAAAAACAAATTTGTTATATATTCAAAAGAAAGAAAATTGAGGAAAATCCATTGATGGATGGGGACCATATGGGTTGTTTGGCAATTTGAGGTGAAGACAAATTCAAATTTGTATTTGTGACCAACTATGTACTAGTTACATTGGAACATGTTTATAAGAAAAGATACTACCAAATCGGTTTCAAGTGAATCACTCTATTTTGCTATCACCGCTTCTCCTACGTGCTCCCCATGTCATGTTCCATGTTTTTTCCAAATTATATATTTTATACATTTAGTCAAATTCTCTTTGTAGTCCATTCATATTTGTTAAAAATACTATATTAACATGAGTTAAAAGTTTTCCTGATTAATTTACTCAAAGCATAAGCATTTTCATTATTATATTCTTGTCAAAAAAAAATCTTGAGTGTTGATCATACTTGGTAATTGGTATAATCACAAACGTAAGTCAAAGCCTTACTGTTAAAACAAAGGGATGCAACTCAATATTAACTATGAGTTCTATAATCAAAATATATATTATACATTAGGAGAGTAAGGAGGGAAACATTATACTTTGGTTTATTGACAAAGTGCTCTCTAACAATCAAAATTGGTCAAGTGTTGACGTAAAATATTGCCGCTAATTTTGGTCATTTTGTAAAACAAAAGATAATTTAGTGGTGCATGCCTTTGACAAAGGGAAGTATTTGACAAAAAAAAGAAGAATGTGATTCATTAGAAGGATAATGTCAATTTTTCAGTTTTAAAAATTCTGAAAGTTCCAACCAACAATTAGGTTACCCGAGATACTTGTCGGTGGTGATATCAACACATGTAGAACACTAGAAGATAAGGATATTCGTTGGCATTTTTAAGGTTTTATTTACTATACAATACCTAACGTTTTACGAAAGTATCATATAAACACTAATAAGAGAAAAGGAAAAGCTAAAAGGAGAAAGATCAAAAGAATTATAAATAAGTAATTTTGTAGGTTAGTACTATTTTTTTGTAATACCTTTTTTTATTTTGTGTTGCTTGTGACATGCATCTACAGAAACCAATCGGTGCTGAGTAATTAAAAATTTGTCATGTAGATTAAAGTTAGACTCAAGAATATATTCTATACGGTTTTAATAATTACTGGCTAGCTATTATATAACGTCATAGATGGAAAAAAACAAAAACTGCAGAATTTAGTGACATTTTTTAATGAATTTAGCCTCAGACACAGTTCTGCCCTAAACACAAATGGTTAGATAACTATGACAATTCTGATGAAATAATAATTCACAAATTATTGGACATGATATATTTTTAAGTGTGCTTTAAAATGAATCCAAATTAATCATGTATATATTAAGATGATCGATTGTGTATTGGTGAATGATTATTAGTTATGACTCATAATGATATTCTTTGAACTATGTTATCATAATCTTTTCATACAGTGCTTTACACCCTCTACTTTATACATATTTATTTCAATAATTGTAATTAGTGGATACAATCATTCAATAATTCATTTAATCGATTAAAGTTTTCTATTGTTATGTTTTTTGTTTTATAAGTTTTTCAACTCTTCCAAAGTAATGTCCATTTCTTTTATAAATTTGAATATTCTGAGCAAAATCATGGAATAAATGAATGTACTACTAATTTCACGCCAAGAAAATGAACTCTATAAATGCTATAGCCTTTCGTATGAATTATGAGTCATTTATTTATCTTCATTTATTTGAAATCTCTAAAGTCCAACTAAAAACGTTTGCAAATTCAAAAACCAAAAATATTAGTTATGATCCGTATGCACAAACCGTAGATTTAAGGAAACGAATTAAGACTTAAACAGAGGTCACTGACGTTGTAATGACTTATGTGCTGTCTTTTTCTATCACAAAATGTCTTAATCCAAAGTATTAATTAGTAGTAGTAGTAGACCCATTTAAAAAACTTTTCCACCATTAAATAGAACAAACATTTCATGTGTTCTTGATAGTTGATAGTTGATACCAACACATGTCTAATGTTTAATATGGTTATGCTACAGCCACAACTTAACAATTATACATTAGCATGATTGCATCTACATATAAAAATAGGTATTGATTTTTTTTTTTTCTTAACCTAAACGAGAAATTAACTGATCAATGAAGTTTCACATCAAAATTAAATCTCACTCTAGGACCGATTTTCCTGGTTCAACTCTCAAATACATCGGTTCGTTCTGATCATTGATTTGAGTGGCAAAGTCTATAAACCGGGGTAATGCCTTCCCAAACGAAACCAAACCGGACCGAAATTCTCATTTTTTGTGAGCTTCCAAATCAGACATTAGCTTAGCCGGTTTAGCCTTTTTCTGTCGGTACTTGGCATATGAGTACCACACACCACCAGCTGTGTTGACCACTAAACCGGACACGTTCAAAGCATGTACTTCAACACCACCCAAGAGGACAAAACCGAGCGTCTAGGAGATTAAAAAGGAGGCAAAGATTAGTAAATGATTGCCTCTATAGATTTCATCTCGAAAGAGAGCCAAATGAGGGTTTATACTTACAGTGGAACCAACGCCTTTGAGAACACCAACGATGGTTGTTGTTAGTGCAGAGTTCACAATGGTGCAAAGAAACATGGTGAAGTTGAGGACAATGCCCATAACCAGTGAAAGAATGAGAATCACCAAGAACGGCAAATAAGAACACTGTCAAAGAAAAAAAAATTGATTTTGACATTTTGAAGAGACTAGTTTCTGAGAATAGCCGCAAGCTTGGAATGATGAAGTTTCTAACCTTTGCAAGTAATAGTGATAGAGAGTTTGGGAATTCGCCGGTAACTATGATGAGGATGGACAAAAATGGGAGAGAAAGGAAGCTGTTATAGAACATTATCTCGATGGAGGAAAGCCCGTCTTCTGCACCAGACTTCTCCACCAGCACAAGGTACATAGTCTGCAGCAATGATGAGAAACAATATTCATTTACTCGTATGGGTGAGTGGAGACTGATTTAAGAGAAGGAAAAGAACAAATGAAACCAACCTGGAAAAAGACAGATGTTAAAGCCAAACCATACCCAAAAAGATCAAAAGAAAAATCACCAAGAGCTGCAATTACACAGCCTGCAGCGGTAAGTAGTACAGATAGAGCAACCTGAAAATTAAACAAAAGATTCAGAGCTTGAAACATTATACAAATTCACAATAAAAAATCAACATTCTTATGGTAAGTACCTGAGTTGTTGGTTTGCCTTTACCAAACAAAACCCCAGAAATCAAAACAGCAAGTGGAGTGAGTCTCTTAATGGCGATATACATTGGAATGTTTACTCCTTTCAAACTTGCAAGAGCAAATGCAACATTAGCATTGTAGAAGATAGAAACCGGAAGAAGCTTTTTGGCCGTAGCCATATCAATTCCTTTAGCTCTTGTGTATCCCATTCGTCTACCAAAGTGTATAAGCAAAGAAGTAGCCAATTGCTAACACAACCAAACAAAAGCAAACGGGACCGAATTCATAATCAGCATTTACAGGAAGTGAATAATCTCTTTAGATATCTAGTACTTGAGAAATATGGATATCAGTACCTGAAGAGTAAGAACAGTCATGGAATGTGGATACTGCATAATCACAGCCTTGTTGATAAAAACCATTGCCATTGAAGCAATGCCATATGAAACAGCTGCGACTAAACTGCATCATAGAACAAACCAGTAAATAAGGTTACTTAAAATGTCTATAGCTTTGATTCTCTATAACTCTCTAGAGATCCAGATCTACCCAGATGAAGAACCGCAATTCAAAGTTTCAAAAATCACAACTTTAAGAAGTTATCGAATCCTCTGAACCAATAATTATCACCCCTACTAACTAAATCGATCAGAAACATCCCTAATCGAATTGAATTTGAAGAAACAGAGCACTAAAGAAGGAGACTACAGTACCTAATGGACGAGGTAGGCTCCATTTCAGCTTGAACCTCCATGGGGAAAGAAGAGTGATTTGAGTTATAAATCTTTGGAAAATTCCTCTCAGGGTACACGTTTCTTGGCAGATTCAACGTGATTTAGACGCATTTCGAGAAGAAAGAGCGATTAAAAATTACTTCTTTATCAGATTTTCATTTCAATTTACAGTTTTTTTCCCTTGGATTGAGGATCTTAGTTCTTAAGCGAGGTTACAGCTTTTTCCAGTGGATTACTAAATTGGACGAGAGAGTAATAGTCAACACTCAAAAAGTCTTTAACCTTCTGTCGGAACAAGAAGGGCTTGCTGTCCGTTGCTCATCTCATATAGTAAGGCCCAAAAGGCCCAAAGGCTTCTTTTTCCAATTAAAACTAATTTTTGTATAGCGAAATTATGATGAAGAAAATCGTTTCATGGCACGTCAAAAAACTTTCGCACAACAATTTTTTTTTACAAAAGGGTCACTTTTATCAGAACCTAATCTATCATAGAGTTCCCATCAACAAAAAACCTATCATAGAGTCTAGTCCTGTGTTAACGTAGGTGATGGGTTGGTTTCATGGTTTACATGGACAATTATTATGGTGTAAGAAAAAGATGATGGGTACACATATTCCATTTAACCAATGTGAAAGATTCACATCACCTTTTTCGATTTTTAATAGATTCGGTTTTACCTTCTCGTAACGTAATTCTAAGAAAAGAAAACGTCAATCATATTTACTAGGAAAGATAATTATAATTTATTGCTTTTTCTCTCACTCTCTGACCTGAAATCTCCTACTGAGATTTTTGAAGTGTATTCAACAATGGCGGATCCACCACATTTCTCTCTGTTTCAGCAAAAATTTCGTACCGGAGACAAACCATTTCTCGTAACTGTTTCTCTCCTTTTATCTTTTTGTTTAAGTTACTGTCTTTGTCATCGTCAAGAACTGGTTCCTTTTTGTTTTATTTTGCAGACTCTTGATGCTGACTTCTTAATGAATCACACGAAAGTGTTACTAAAATCGGATGCTTCAGACAAAGTTTGGAAAGTGAAACTGGACGGCGGTAGGCTCTCCGAAGGCTGGGAAGAGTTCGCCTGCGACCAGAAATTCAGAGACGGTGACGTTTTGGTTTTCAAACATCATGGAGACGAGGTCTTTCATGTAGCTGTGGTGTCCCCATCTGTTTCCGGCGACATACGTAACGCATCTTCTAGCCAAGTTATTACGGAAGATACTTATATTGATGTTGACGATGTTGATGATGATGATTATGGACAAGACGACGAAGATGATGATGATGATGATGATGAGGGCGAGGATAATATAGGTAAGGTGTTTCATGAAGTATTACACAATCTGTTTTTTTTTTTTTAGTGTAACCGGTATGTTAGTGAAGATTGTTGTGATTCAGAGAACATATCGGAGAAGACGGATAAAAGACAAGAAGCAGATTCTTCATCAGACCACTCAGGTTTCATCACAGCACGTGTCACTCGTTATAGCCTCCTTCATGACCGTTTGGTGACTACTTAAACTCCATTTTAGCTTTGATGTAACATTCAAGATTATAATATTTGTTGAGTGATGTGACTTCTTGATAATGTTTTTGCAGGATCTTTCTAGAAATTTTACGTTGTTGTTTGGTGGGCACCAAAAAACATGTGAGATCGATGTAGTGGATGAGCAAGGGAGAAGATGGACAATGAAACTTGCCAAAAACATCTCAAGTGGTGTGTTTTACATCAGACTAGGCTGGGGAAACTTCTGCTGCGCTAATGGGCTAACTCAAGGAGACTTATGTAAGTTTAAACTTTTCCAAAATGAGGAAAGGCCTGTGCTTTGGTTGTGTCCACAGGAATCTGGCAATGGCCGTAAAGAGAAGAGGACGTTTGATGAAGTTTCCAAAGGAAAGGAGAAGAAGACCCCTTCACCATTTCTGATAGTAAAGTATACACCTAGCCGTGAGACTACCGGGCAACTAGTAAGTTCAACAACTTGTTGTCATAAACGTTTTTTGTGAACATCGTTACGAGTTTAAGCTTTTGATACTGATCATTGAATCTTGTTCAGTCACTTCCAGTGAGTTTCACGAGGAACAATAGCATTAATAAGACTGGGGAGGTAATTCTGCTGAACCAAGATGGAAGAAAGTGGTCATCTTATCTACAGATAACAGGACTTGGAAGAGGCGCCGGAAGTGAATGGTTTTATTTGAGAAGAGGTTGGAGAGAGATGTGCGAAGCGAATGGAGTGGGAGTAAATGATTCTTTCAAGCTGGAACTGGTGTGGGAAGGAGCTAATCCTATGTTTAAGTTCTGCTCCAAGGTGAAACCAAACAACACAACTTTATGTATATGCAAAACATTTTGCCTTTCTTAGTTAGACTTAGATGCAAAAATGTTTCTTTCAGATTGAAAACCATGAATACAAGGGAAAAGGAAACCAAAGAACTCGTAAGAAGAGAGCTTGTGAGACTGCTCCACAGCCAAGGAATGTGAAAAAGACTCCAAGATTAGGAGTAGAGGGACCAGTGTATCAAGTTGATGAGGAGAGAGGACACACTCAGGTTTCAAACAGAACCAACACCATCTCAGGAAATTTACAGCGCTTGCTACCACCATCGTGCTCAGTCTCCGATCAGGTGGCTAATGTGAAACAGGGCATTGTAGATAGTCTGAACACTGTGAGACAATGTCGGACTGAGCTTGAGACAAGTGAACAAAATCTGCAAGCCTCTTTGCTAGCAATTGACGCCTTAGGTTTGTTCTAGAATCAAGATGTAGTTGTTTTTTCTTGATAACCGATATTTTTGAACTTGGGTTTCTAATGTTGTGATGATGAAACAGGGGAGAGGATATGGGGAATCAGCAAAATCCTCAGCAGTAATCTGGTTTGAAGTGAGACTGAAGATGGGGAAAGAAACAAAGAGTGATTTTCACTAAACTAGGTTTATTCTGTATTTGAGACTTGCAAGTTTTAGAGACTGTACTTAAAAGTTTGTAGTTTGGAAGGGCCTTCTTCAGTTGTATCAGCAATTTGGACTACTTCACTATATCGCTGAGAAACTAGTAATATTGTAATGCATTGTGAGTTTCAACTTTTGTTGTATTAGTGATATTGTAATGTTATTTGGTTTTGACATATTTTATTCTTGAGGATTAGAAAATCAACTGTCATAAGACTTGATGAGATAATGCTATACAAAAGGAGTTCTCTATGGTCAACTAACTCCTTCACTCCATTGTTGAACATGTGGGAAAAGAAACAGACTTTCATCAATTAGAGGGATTATGAGATCAATCTCATTCTCAGGAAAGTTCTAAAGTCTAGAATGAGCTAACGTCGAGATACAAACAAAGTTTGCAAAAGAGTCCATGCTCCATTTCCTGATCTTCAGTCACTTTTAAACTTGATGTTTACTTGAGGATTTTGTTGATTTCCGACACTTTCTCCCCTGTTTTTTCCAACACAAAGAACCTAATTAGTAAAGAAAATAAACAAGTGTTCATCGGTTATTCAGATCATACCTAAAGCATCAATTTCCAGTATCGAAGCTTCTAACTTTTGTCCCTTTCTTTCTAGCTCTGACCGAATCCGTTTTATCCCGGTTAAAGTGTCAACAATAATCTGTTTCACCTTTTGCACTTGATCAGAGATTGAGCAATGTGGTTGCCCAGGCTGCAAGTTTTGTGGATCAGCATTGGGTTTATTTGATGCCTGATTGCGGCGAGAAGATCCTCTTTCTGCAGAAACTCGAGCTCTCTTTTTGACCCTAGTCTCTGTTTCTTCTTGAGTCTCCCCTCCTTCATCAAATGGTACTTGTTCTATCTGAAATACAATTCATTAAAAAAATATTCAATACAGCTCATTTTAACACAAAAGTTGACTTGATACGCAAGTTGATTTTTCACCTTGTCCTTGGACTTGGAGCAGAACTTTAGCATTGGAGTTGTGCCTTCTCCTCGAACAAACTCCAACGTGAAGGTCTCTCCCGTCTTTAACCTATTGGCTGCACAAAAACTTCTCCAACCTTTTGCCAAATAATACTTTCCTCCTTGACCATCGCCAGAAGCTACATAGGATGGCCAGTTTCCTCCATTTTTGTCCACTAGTGTTATATCCTCTGCCTCCTTTATTTCATTCTCTATTGCAAAGGGTCTCGAGAGACGCTGCATAAGATTCAAATCATCCATAAAGTATTGCACGAAAATGCATAATTAAACCCTAAACCTAAGATATTAAAAACTTACAAGTTGACCTGACTTGAGCATGTAAGGCTTAAAGGTCATTGTCAGAAACTTGCCCTGCTTCATTGAAGCACTCTCTGAAAGATTAACTTTTCTGTTTCCTTTGTAACAGTCTTCTTCTGGAATAGTGTCGTAACACAACCGTAGTAAAGGCCTTTCCCCGTTTTGGACAAGCTTAAACCTGTAGAATGATCCAGCTTCTAGCCCATTTACTAAGCAGAAGTCTCTCCAGCCTCCACTGATACTAGCCTGATCATTGACTGTACTGTATCTCAGACCAAGTGTCCATGATTTTCCATGTTTATTCATTAGATCAATCTCACAGCATCTCTCGTTCAGGCCATTTGACCTCGCAAAAGCCTTTATAAGATACTGCAAAAGCGTAACGCTTAATACTAATTAGTGTGAAGGTACGAGACTATGCTCTCAAATTATAAGAAGAGAACAGTCAAGTAATTTACCAATCTATCTCGGCTTAGGTTCGAAGGCGTGACATGCGCAACAAGATAATAGTTTTTGGATGAAGACTCTGCTTCTGTTCTTGGCTTCTTCTTCGACACAATGTTCTTGGAATCTGAATACACGTTCCATGCATCATCTTCATCAGCCCTATCTTCGTCAGAGGATATGTACTGTAACTTACAGAAACTGCGACCGGAGGCTGTGACGTGAAAGGTCATGTCCCCGATTTCCCTGAAAATCACAACGTCGTCATCTTGGAGAGAGTGTACGGTGGAGAAATTTTCCCAGCCGCCGGCGAATCTGCGGCCGTTCAATTTCACTTCCCAGGTTCTATCGAAAGCGTCCGAGGTCAGTTTCAGTTTTGTAGACTGGTGGTTTTTACCTTCCACGTAAGTCGAAAAAAACTCAGCAGGAATCATCTGCACGACACCAACATTAACAAGGATGATATATAAACCAGTTATAAGTTTTTTTGAACAATTGTAACAGAGAGAAACATAAAGAAACGAATAGAAGAGAGTAATTACGGGACTGGATTTGTGTCCATGAAGAACTATGACGAAGAAATGCTTGTTGGTTGGAGAGGAAATTGCTGGATCATCCATTATTGAATAAAGTAATCTCCACAACTCTACTAATAATCTCAGATATATGTGAGTCTGATCTTGAAAATTTTGTCTTTTCCAAGTCTTCTTCGAATTAAAGAAATGTTTTAATTAAAGAGCATGCAAGTTCTTTCTCGAAAACGCTGAAAGAGACAGAAGCAGTAAATCTGGCAAGGAGACTTTACGTTGAAATTTGATAGGTCAGTAAGGTGGGGGCCACCACTGTCACGTTTGAAATTTGATAGGTCTATAAAACTGACCTTAATTATTATTTTTTTTGGATTCTCAATTCACTTTTCTACTACCTACCAATCATCCCACAAGCACACATCTTATCGTTAGACAATCAAACTGATCCCTTTAAACAATCTCACGTCCAAAGGCTATTTAGAAATCAGCTTTACTACAGAGTTTCGATTTTCACAAACACGTAAATCATATATCATTTACTAAAGAAACTACTTGTCTTGATTGTTGAACGAGTTCCAGATGGCAGATACTAACAAGATTTGCAAAAGTTCATGTTCCATTTCCTAATCTTCACTTCCCTTCTAGACTTGATGATTACTTGAGGATTTTGTTGATTTCCGATACTTTATCCCCTGTTTATTTTCAACATTAAAATTTTAGAAACAAAGAAACAGAATAGTAAAAGAAAACAACTGTTCATCAGTGTTTAGATCATACCTAAGGCGTCGATTTCCAGCAGCGCAGCTTCTAAATTCCGCTCCTTTAACTCAAGCTCTGACCGAAACCGTTTTATACCAGTTAGAATGTTTACAATACTCTGTTTCACCTTTTTCGCTTGATCAGAGAATGAGCAGGGTTGAAGTGGTTGCTTGCGCTGCAAGATTTTTGGATCGTCACTGGATTTGTTTGGTGCCTGAGTGCGACGAGAGTGTCCTACTTCTGCAGACACTCGAGCTCTCTTTGGTAACGGAGTCCCCCTCTCTTCTGGAGCCTCTTCTTGCTCTATCTGAATACAATTCATTTTAACAGTCTAAATATAGTTCATTATAACAAAAAAGGCGACTTGAATCACAAGGTGTTTATTCACCTTGACCTTGGCCTCGGAGCAGAACTTGAGCATAGGAGTTGTGCCTTCTCCTCGAACAAACTCCAACGTGAAGGTCTCTCCCGTCTTTAACTTATTGGCTTCACAAAACCTAATCCAACCATGTGCCATGTAAAACTCTCTTCGTTGTTTGGAAGAAGATACATAGGATGGCCACTCTACTCCATTTTTGTCCACTAGAATTATCTCTTCAGCCTCCTTGATCCCGTTCTCCCTCACAAATGATCTCCGGAGACGCTGCATAAGCATTCGTGAAGTATTACAAGAAAATGCATAATCAAATTAACCCTAAACCTAAGACGTTGAAAACTTACAAGTTGCCCTGACTGGATCATGTAATGCTTCAAGGTTACTGTCAGAAACTTGTTCTGCTTCGTTGAAGCACTCCCATCTTCCCTGCTATACTTTTCAGAAACATTAGCTTTTCCATTTGCTTTGGAATTGGAACAGTTTCCTTGTGGAATAACTTTAAAACACAATTGTAGCAAAGGCCTTGTCCCATTCCGGACAAGCTTAAACCGGTAGAACGATCCGGGTTTCAGCTCATTTGCATGGCAGAAACTTCTCCAGCGTCCACGGATAAAAGCCTGACCAGTTCTTTTGTTGTGTCGCAGACCCAGAGTCCATGATTCCCCACTTAGATTCATTAGATCAATCATACAACATCTCTTCGTCAAACCATTTGCTCTCGAAAAATGTTTTGTAAAACTCTGCCAAAAAAGAACAAAACACAATTTCAATGTTCACATATATATAAATAACTCATAAACAAGAACTCTAAAGAATTTGATGCCAAGTAGTACTAACCACTCGATTTAGGCGTAGGTTGGAAGCAGTGAGGCCGAGAAGACAATATTTTTCCGATGAAGAAGACTCTGCTTCAAATCTTGATTTCTTCTTCAACGAAATGTTCTTCGAATCTGAATCATCGTCCCCTGCTTCATCATCATCATCATCACTGTCGTAGTCGCCGGAGCTAGAAGATGTACGTATCTGTGAGAAACTGCGTCCGGAAGGTGTGACGTGGAAAACCATCTTCACGTCGAGTCTGAAAACCAAAACGTCGTCGTCTCGAAGACAGTGTGCGGCGGAGAAATCATCCCAGCCGCCGGCGAATCTCCGGCCGTTCAGTCTCACATCCCAGATTCTATCCGAAGCATCAGAAGTCAGTTTCAATTTCGTTAAGCCAGTTTTACCCTCTAAGTGAGCAGTGAAAAACTCATCAGGAATTATCTGCAACAACAGTGACAACTAAATTTGAGTTTCTTGGTAAGTTGAGAGAGAGAGAGAGAGACAGAGAGAGGTTACTAGATTTGAGGTGTGTCCAGCAAGTGATCTGACGAAAAAAGGTCGGTTGGATCGAGAAGAAGATAGTGGATGATTCGCCATTGTTGAACTCTTTAAGTTATTTCTTGAGGTCTTTATGGATTTTTGGTTTTATAGCCAAATTTGTCTTTTTTTTTTCTTTTTTTTTGTTTAGTCTTATACGTTTTGTTAATAATTTTGTAAATTTAATTCTTCAACCAAGATATTTTTATTTTTGTCAGCATTATTTAAATATCATAGCCAAATACCTAATGATAATGTTATGGAACCCATTATTTAAACCCGTTTGATTCATACTATAAGAACGAATCGTTTAGATTGGTTCGTAAAAAAAAGAAAATATCCAGTTTAAATTAAAAGTCTATCTTACCATCATTACCAAGACAGACATGTCCCGTTCAGTACAACAGTTCAATCACTGGGATACGAATCTAAAGACAATGTCAGTAACTTTATCTTGACGGAGACGTGAATGAGATAAAGGCTATGGGATAATTAATATCCAAGACAAGTGGAAACGGAAAAGTTCCGAAATATTATCCAGTGACATACTTAACTCCATGGTTGCAAACATAAAGTACCTGGTCCATTTTCTAATCTTTATTTCTGAATTAAACTTGACTAATGTTGAAGATTTTGCTGATTCCCATTATCTTTTCCCCTGTTTTTGTTTCCAACATCACATTATCAAAAAATCTGGAACCAAAATAAACCACACACACAATTAAAAGTAGTGTTCACTGGTATTCAGATCATACCTAACGCATCAATTTCTTGCAATGAAGCTTCTAGATTCTGTTCTTTTACCTTGAGCTCCGACTGAAACCGCCTTACATCGGTTAAAGTATCCACAATACTCTGTTTCACCTTTTTAACGTGATCAGATATTGAGCAAGGTTGCTTTTGCTGCAAGTTTCCCGGATCAGCCCTAGTGCTGCGAGATGGCCCTCCTTCCTCAGTAACTTGAGCTCTCTTTTCGACCCGATTATCAGTTTGTTCTTCAGCCAGTGGTGCTTGATCCGTCATTCGGGGTTTCCTATCCGCAGTCTTATGGCCATCAGATGATGCTGCTTGTTTCACCTGAACACAATTCGTTTTAAAACAACGATTTCACAATAGCAAAAGCCAAGAACAAAGACTGTAACTGATTTTATGTTAACCTTGGAACAGATCTTGAGAATTGGAGATGGTCCTCCTCGAATAACCTCCAATGTGAAGGGATCACCAACATTCTTTACGCCATTAGCTACAAAGAAATCTTGACAACCTCTATTGTAAAACTGATCGCGTCCCTTGATGTTAACTAGATGCGACTTCCACTCTATGCCATCTTTGTTCAATACAGTTACCTCTCCTGCTTCCACGATCCCGTTCTCTCTTGCGAACGATGCAGGAAGAAACTGTACATTTTCAACACATTTAAGCGAATGACAACACAAAAAGACTTGAAAAACACCTAGAACAAAGGTCTTGAAAACTTACAAATTGACATGACCTGAACACGTAAGGTTTAAGATCAAACGTCAGAATCTTGTTCTGATTCAATGGAATAGTCTCTGAGCAATTCTCAGATTCTATCTCATCACCTTCAATTTCAGAAACATTTCGTTTTTTTCTTGCTTTGGAAGAGTTTCCTTCTGGAATGCTAGAGGCGTTGGGACACAGCTGTAGCACAGGTTTTATTCCGCTTTGGACAAGCTTAAACCTACAGATAGATCCAGCTTTGATCCCGTTATTACGACAAAAACTTCTCCATCCTCCACGCATAAAAGCCTGACCAGTTTTTTTGTTGTGTCTCAAAAGCAGAGTCCAAGATTTTTCATGTTCATCCCTCAGATCAATCTCACACTCTCTCCTGTCCAGACCATTTGACCTTGCAAATTTGCTTAAAACACACTGCAAAATCACAACTTCATATATATTGTAGCAAAAGAATAGAATGAGAATTGTATTAAAGATTCCAGCGAAGTAGTAATCACCATATTATCTCGGAGTAGGCTTGAAGGTGTGACGTGTGCAACAAGATAAGATTTGTCTGATGAAGACTCTGTTTCTTTTCTTGCTCTCTTCTTCGACGAAATTTTCTTTGAACAAAAATCATCTTCGGATATCGAATTGTCATCATCATCTCCTACATCGTCGTCTTCATCATCATCAAAAACAGTGCGTTCATCATCATCATCGTCAGAGGTAGAAGAAGAGATTAACTGTATCTGAGAGAAACTACGTCCGAAGGGTGAGACGTGGAAGACCATGCCTCCGTCGTGCCGGAAACTCAAAAGGTCGTCGTCTCTAACAGAGTGGGAGACGGAGAAATCTTTCCATCCGCCGGCGAATCTCGCGCCGTCCAATTTCACGTCCCAGTTTCTGTCCGAAGCGTCAGAAGTTAGTTTCATATTCGTTGACTGAATCTTACCATTGAAGTGATTCCAAATGAACTCAGTAGGAATGATCTGCAACCACAACAATTAAGAAAAACAGAACCGATTGATGCATTGTAACAGAGACATGGAAAGAGACGATGAGATAGAGACAGTGGAAAAGTACAGGATTGGATTTTTGTCCAGATAGATCTATGATGAAGAAAGCTTTGTTGGTTGGGGAGGGAATCAGTGGATCCGCCATTGTCGAACAGCTAAAGTAATTATTCTCTGAAAATTTGCCTCTTCGAATTATTCTTCGCTGGCGTTATAGTAAGGTTTATAATCTAAAGTCTAAACTCCGTTATTCATTCTCATTAAACACCTGATTTATTGTCATTAACTAAATAATGACTGTGTTAAAAAAAAAACTAAAAAAACTAAATAATGACTTGGTGAACAAAATTATTTAATGACAAAGATATTTCTTGATAAACGCATTAATAACCGAAGGCTTTTTTTTTTCTTCTGATTTGATCGATGTAGGACTGAAAAGTAAGTCAGAAGAATAAGTTTCAACCCAATTTCTAAAAATCTAATCGTTTGATTTGATTATTTTTTTCCCAGGATTAAAAACTTTATTTTATTCTATTTGATATCTATATAGTAAAAATCAACACTATTCAATAACAAATTTTTGTTCATTCATAACTGATATCAAACTATTAATGTATTAATTAAATGAGTCAACAAAATAAAAATTCATATATTCTTTGTAAAGTTTAAGTTATTTGGATCTTTATGTTGTTGATTCATTTAGCTAACACATTTATATCTACATTTTTTTTTGTTCAACCCTTTTTTTACATTTATATCTAGAGATATTGGAAGAAAAATGTAATGAGTTTATTGTGTTACTTCTTCTTTTTTCATATACAACAGATTTATTTCTTTTACGTTAAACTTTATATATTGACAGATAAATTTTGATAGCAACAGTTAACATAGTGATTTATCTTTTTGTCAACCATTTAATTAACATGCATAAGATTGGTCAATTTATTCCCTGCTTTATGTGATTTAGTTAGTTTTTTCATAAGTTGAATAACAGAGACTAATGAAGACACTGTTTACAAAAATTATGTAAGTTTTATTCACATAGTTAATTTTATTGAGGATCCCATTACTGTTTCTATTAGGGCATGTCAGAAGACTTCGAAGTAAGCAAAACCAAAAGAGTAAAAACTATCTTTTCGCTTTTTGCATTATTGGATTTAAGTAGAATTGTAAAATTAAAGAAGTAAACAGAGTAGTACTCTTCCAAAGCAACTCAAAAGCTCCAAAATTTCTGTGAATCTCCCCAAGAACACTTTTTGGATCTTTAATTCGAAGTGATCGGCAATGAAGAATCCGACACTCTTTGCTCCAAAAAGTCCACACTTTTTCCAGCCTATTCTTCCCGGTTTCAAGAGCCACATCGTAAGTAATCTCTCTGTTTCTCTCTCTCTGAACATATAGACTCATGTCACAGTTCTACTCGTTTGTTGCAGAAAATCCCTGTGAAGTTCTTCTCCAAGCATATAGAGGGAAAACACGAGGGAAATACTGTCTATTTGAGATCATATCCTTCGAGGAGAACGTGGAAAGTGAAGATGGAGGGCCATAAACTCACTGAAGGTTGGAAAGAGTTCGTGGAGGCACATGATCTTCGAGTCGGTGACTTCGTCGTCTTCAAACACAAAGGAGACATGTTGTTCCATGTGACTGCTATAGGACCCAGTTGCTGTGAAGTCCAATACGCACCATCTCGTAGCCACGACAGAAACGAAGAGAGTGATGAAATTGGTATAACATAATCATCATTCAGAGAGCATTTAGATTTATCTAGACTCTTTACTATTTGTTAAGCGTTAGATTTCTGCTTCAGGGGAATCTTCAAGAAATGAGAAAATTATTGAGGAGAATGTGAAAACAGAACCTGATCAGTTTTCACCAGATCTAACATGTTTTAGCCAATCTGTGACCGCTTCAAACCTAACGAGAGATTTAGTGGTTAGTTAGTTATGATTGTGTTCCATATATCGATTTTAGAGTTTGAGTATGTGTGACTGTGTTTGTGTTTGTGTTTGATAACTACTGCAGGGTATTCCCAGAGATTTCGCAAAGCGATATGGTTTGAACATAGGTAGGCATGAGATAGTTTTGATGGACGAAGAAGGAAATACATGGGAATCAGAAGTTAAAAGTTACAAGTCTGGTCGGGTTTTTATAGCTGGAGGTTGGACAAGTCTCTGCACTGCAAATAAATTAGAAGTTGGAGATTCTTGTACATTTAAACTGCTCCGCAACCCGAAAATTCCCGTGTTTCGGCTCTGCAGCCGCCCAAAGGCTGGAGCAGAGGCTCGGCCACACAAGAGATCTCGAGTCCAAAGTAGCAGCGGGGGGAGTAGACAGAAGCATGACGTGAGGCAGAAGTTAGATGAAGAAGGAGGGCCATCTCGTTGCACTCGGTCATCTAACAAGGCTACTGGTGATCAAGAAAAGTTGCAGCAAACGCAATCTTGCTTTATCTTTGATCATGTGGCTAAGGTGAAACAGAGCGTTGAAGATACTTTAAATAGTATTAGACGGTTCCGGGCTAAACTCGAGACAAAGGAACATAATTTGGAAGCTTTGTTACAGGAAACGAAAACTAAGTTATGATTTGAAACATGATCTACGCATGTATGGAGCGTTAGGTTGGACTTTTTATAGCACTCTCCCACGTAATATTAAACTACTAGCTACAATGGGGGATCAAGAAAGCACATTCGTTTTAGGGTTTAATTTATTTTAGGGTTTCTTCAGTAAGAGTTTTTAGATTTTCTTTTAACAAAAAGGTTAAATGTTTAGATTCTTTTACCAATATAGTACTCACTAGAAATATACTCCACCTCAGGTAATGCAGAGGCCATAAATACTAGCTGAGTTCCCTGACTCATTAATGGAAAATAAATGTTGTGACTCATTAAAACAGGTAGCGGGATGTCTAATAAATAAGAGGAGCCATGAGATGATAACGAAAAGACACTGATCTTTAACTTAGACTTGAGTCATTTTTTTGTTGAACAATGGCGGATCCAGTTCTTCAATCTACGACAAACCCACATTTCTTTCAGCCTCTTCTTCCTTGCTTCGACTCCTACCTCGTACTCTGTCTCTGTCCCTTTCTACGAGCATTAGCTTATTGAGAAAGGTGGTTTCGTTTTAAAAACTCTTTTTCATATTTTTGCAGAACACTCCTGTAACCTTCTAATTTGTAAAGATTAAGTTATTTGGATCTTTATGTTTGTTTGTTTTTTTTTTTTTTTTTTTTTTTTTAACTAAAATATATTTATAGAATTGGGCTTCCCAGAAAATGGGCCTGGCCTTGAACAAATACAATTCAGAAAACAGCCACAAAAAGGGTTAAACGGAAAAGTCGAATGCTTCACCGGAGAGAAGATCCGGACCTGCTGATGGACGGAGGCAAAGAATGAGATAGATAACCCAGCAAACACAAGACCCACGGTTTAGTTACCACATTTGGATCTTTATGTTGTTGATTCATTTAGTTACCACATTTATATCAAGATTTTTTTTTTTCAACTCTTTTTTTACATTTATATCTAGAGATATTGGTAGAAAAATGTAATGAGTTTATTATGTTACTTCTTCTTTTTTATATACAGAAGATTTATTTCTTTTACATTAAACTTTATATATTGACCCATACATTCTAATAGAAACAGTTAACATAGTGATTTATCTTTTTGTCAACCATTTAATTAACATGCATAAGATTGGTCAATTTATTCCCTGCTTTATGTGATTTAGTTAGTTTTTTCATAAGTTAAATAACAGAGACTAATGAAGACTCTGTTTATAAGTCTGTGCTTAAACAAATTATGTACGTTAATTCTCTGTAAGTTTTATTCACATAGTTGACTTTATTGAGGATCCCATACTGTTTCTATTATTGCATGTCAGAAGACTTCGAAGTAGGCCAAACCAAAAGAGTACAACATATCTTTTTACTTATTTGCATTATTGGATTTAAAAGAAAACAGAGTACTCTTCCAAAGCAACTCAAAAGCTCTAAACTTTCTGTGAATCTCCCCAAGAACAACAACAACCTTCGGATCTTTAGTTCGAAGTGATCGGCAATGAACAACCCGACACTCTTTTCTCCTAAAAGTCCACACTTTTTCCAGCCTCTTCTTCCCGGTTTCAAGAGCCACATCGTAAGTAATCTCTCTGTTTCTCTCTCTCTGAACATATAGACTCATGTCACAATTCTATTCGTTTGTTGCAGAACATTCCTGTGAAGTTCTTCTCCAAGTATATCAAGGGGAAACACGAAGGAAAGACCGTAAAATTGAGATCAGATTCTTCGAAGAGAACATGGAAAGTGAAGATTGAGGGCCATACGCTCACCGACGGTTGGAAAGAGTTTGTGGAGGCACATGATCTTCGAATCAGTGACTTCGTCATCTTCAAACACAAAGGAGACATGTTCTTCGATGTCACTGCTTTAGGATCCAGTTGCTGTGAGGTCCAATACGCACCATCTTGTAGTCACGGTGAAAACGAAGAGAGTGATGAAATTGGTAAAACTATTCAATGAGCATTTAGATTTATCTAGACTCTTTACTATTTGTGAACCGTTAATTTTCTGCTTCAGGGGAATCTTCAAGAAAGGAGAAAGAAATTGAGGAGAATATAGAAACAGAACCCGATCAGTTTTCATCAGATCTAACATGTTTTAGCCAATCTGTGACCACTTCAAACCTAATGAGAGATTCAGTGGTTAGTTAGTTGTTACTATATTCCATATATTGATTTTACAGTTTAAGTATGTGTGAGTATATATAATCCCCAATGCAATTTGATGACTGATGCAGGGTGTGCCCAGAGATTTCGCAAAGCGATATGGTTTCAACATAGGAAGGCATGAGATAGTTTTGATGAACGAAGAAGGAAAGCCATGGGAATCAGAAGTTATAAGTTATAAGTCTGGTAAAGTTATTGTAGCTGGAGGTTGGAAAAGTCTCTGCACTGAAAGTAAATTAGAAGTTGGAGATTCTTGTACATTTAAACTGCTTCACAACGCCAAAATGCCCGTGTTTCGGCTCTGCAGCAAGCTCCCAAAGGCTGGAGCAGAGGCTCGGCCACTCAAGAGAGCTCGAGTCCAAAGATGGAGCCAAGAGAGTAGATCGAAGCATGACGTGAGGGAGAAGATAGCTGAAGAAGGAGAACCTTCTCGTCGCAATCGCACATCTAACAAGTCTACTGGTGATCAAGGAAAGTTGCAGCAAACGCAATCTTGCTTTATCTTTGATCATGTGGCTAAGGTGAACCAGAGCGTTGATAACATGGGTAAAAGGCAATGTATAAATGAGTCTTGTTGATTTTCAAGAACATCTACAAGGTCTAGCTAACTTGTCCAACTTTTGTGAAAACAGGAAAGCTTCTGAGAAAGAAACATGTGAACAAGAGGATTCCTGAAACAGAAGCAAAGTCTTTTTCATTATACAAGTCTTGTTTCGTTGCATATGTAACAGATTGGAACCTACGAGAGGATACACTGGTTGGTACTTCAGATCTACTGTTGATTCCTTTTGAGAGCCGTGAAGGTTGATTACTCATGTTTAAAATTTTACTTTGCAGTCTCTTCCAAGGAATTTTGTTAGGTCCGATGGTCTGATTAAAGGAAGTAACAAGATTGTTCTAATGAATGAAGGAGCAAGGACATGGACGCTTATTCTGAAGTTTAGGGATTCACGTAGATCGTTTTACAGTAGGGGTGGCTGGAGAAGTTTCTGCCGTGAGAATGGGCTTAAACCTGGAGATTCTGTCACGTTTAAACTGGAGAGTAGCAACACAAAAACGCCTCTACTCCTTTTCTCCATTGCAGAATCAAAGAGTGCTTCCACAAAAGATAGGACCCGATTTCTGACACTAACTGTCACACCATCCAGTATCCGCAGTTCCAGACTTGTAAGTTTTGTTCCCTTGTTTTTGGTATTGATGCTTTGTGAAGTGCACAGAGTATATAAGCTAATTGTCTCCCTTTCTTTGCAGTATCTTTCGAAGAAGTTTATTAGTGTTAACAAGATGGAAAGGGCAGGAGGGAAGAAGATAACTCTATTGGACAAGAATGGAGAAGAGTGGCCAGTGACCTTACTGATGGATAAAAGATATACAAGGATGGTTTTGGGTTCAGGGTTGAGAGAATTCTGCAATGCTATTGGCGTTAAGGCATATGAATCTGTGGTGTTGGAGTTGGTTTGGGAAGAGACAACAACTCTTCCTATGTTCAAATTCTGCTCCAAGATCAAGACTTGACTCTAATTTGCACCCAAGTTATTATAAGTAAGAATGGTCTGTTTTAGTGAGCTCACAACCTATGCAGTATGAATCCAGTGTAGTCTTTCTATTTATGTCAACAACATTTACTCTAATAAGGGTCTTGAAAACAAGTAATAACAATATATAAGTTCTATCTATTATCACTATTCTGTAATATCATCTGCGTAAGTTAGAGCTTAGAAGCTTTCTGCATAACAATTGATCAAAACGCTAATTACTCTAACTGGCCATTTCGGTTGGTTCTTGATTATTCTGATGCACAAACCTGTTATGATGTTTACATTTCTCTTAAAACTAACTTACACTATATAGATAACTATACTCTGCCTCAGCTAATGCAAAAGCCACAAAACTAGATTATATCTCCAAATAGAAAATAAAGAAAAAGGAGCAATGCCACCAAATCAGTAAACGAGATGTTAGCACCAATCTTTTTTTGGTAATGAATTTTCCTTCACCAAAAGAACAAAAAGTAGTGACTCATTTAATGAAAAGAGAATAAAAGGAGTGTTCATTAATGAAACAGGTAGCTGGAGCTCTCATTAATAAGAGGAACCATGCGAGGATTACCAAAAGAGTAAAAGACACTCATAAACTTAGACTGAATCATTTTTTTGTTTTGTTTTCTAGGGCTTTCTTTTCTTGGAAACGCTTTATCTAAATCTTTTGAACAATGGCGGATCCAGTTCTTCAATCTCCGAAAAACTCACATTTCTTCCAGCCACTTCTTCCCGGCTTCGACTCTTACCTTGTACTACTCTCTTATACGAGTAAATACAGCTTATGTTGAGAGAGATGGTTTCGTTTTAATAATCTCTTTTGCATGTTGTTGCAGAACATTCCTGTGAAGTTTTTCTCAAAACGCATACAAGGAAGAAACGAAGGAAGGACAGTGGAGCTAAGAACCGACGCGTCTGAAAAAACTTGGCAAGTTAAGATCCAAGGTCGGAGACTAACAGTGGGCTGGAAAGAGTTCGCCAGCGCGCATGATTTCCGAGTTGGGGATATTATCGTTTTCAGACACGAAGGATCTTTGGTATTTCATGTCACTGCATTGGGACCCAGTTGCTGTGAGATTCAATATGTACCGTCTTGCAATAATCAGGAGAACATTAGTAAGTTGTCTTCTGTTTTTACCTTCCCAGGAAATTCACATTTTGTTTTGAAGATTCTAACTTTTTTCTTCTTGTGATGCAGGTAACTTGTCGATGAAGCAGAGCATAAAAACAGAACTAGAGTCTTCACTCGACGAAGACAAAGTTAACATGGGTAAGTCAATGTACAAATAACTCTTGATTTGTTGGCGTTTTAACACCATCTACATGGTCTAACTTTTCCAACTTTTATAAAAATAGGAAAGTTTCCAAGAAAAAAACATGTGAAGAAGAGGATTCCTGAAGCAGAAGCCAAGTCTTTTTCATCAGACAAGTCCTGTTTCGTTGCACATGTAACAGATTCTAACTTACGAGAGGATACACTGGTTGGTACTTCAGATCTATTGTTGATTCCTTTGGAGAGATATGGAAGTTGTTACTCATGTTTAAATTTTTTACTTTGCAGTTTCTTCCAAGGAAGTTTGATAGGTCCGATGGTCTGATTAAAGGAAGTAACAAGATTGTTCTGATGAATGAAGAAGCAAGGACATGGACGCTTATTCTGAAGTTTAGGAATTCAAGTAGAACGTTTTACATGAGGGGTGGCTGGACAAGTTTCTCCATGAGCATGGGCTTAAACCTGGAGATTCCGTCACGTTTAAACTAGAGAGGAATAACACCAAAACGCCTCTTCTTCGTTTCTCCACTGCAGAATTAAAGAGTGTTTCCACTAAAGATTTCAACAAAATAAAGAGAAAGGAATCTGGTGACAGTAGCCAAAAAGTTCCATCATCGTCATCTTCAGTAAGTGAATACCGATTTTTGACACTAACCGTCACACCAGCCGCTCTCAAAGATGGTAGACTTGTAAGTTAAAACAACTCTCTAGGAGGAGTTTTGTTCCCTTGGTTTTGGTTATCATCAATGCTTTATGAAAGTTCACTTAGTTAGTGTAAGCTTATATTCTCCTTTGTTTGCAGCGTGTTCCAATCAAATTCATTAAGGGTAACCGAATGGAAAACCTAGGAATGAAGAAGATAACTCTGTTGGACAAGCATGGAGTAGAGTGGCCAGTGAATTTAGTCATGTACAAGGGAAATACACAGACGCGATTCGGTTCAGGGTTGAAAGAGTTTTTCAAGGCTAATGGCATCGAGGCATGCAAATCTTTTGTGTTGGAGTTGGTTTGAGAAGACAAAACAACTCTTCCTATGCTCAAGTTCTGCTCCAAGGCCAAGAATTGACTCTAATTTGCATCCAACTTGTTCACAAGTATAATCTTTTATATTGAATTCATCACCTATGTGGTATGAATCTAATGTAGTTATGAACTTTTTAGGTAAGAGTCAATGCGTCTATTTAAGTCAACAAAATATTTACCTACTTATGGGTCTAAATGAGTCTGTCACATGAATGGCAAACAATATGGCAATTCACGAACATTTAAATTCTACGTATAATCACCCTTTATTACCATAGAAGTCATTGTGTAATAGTATCTACATCACTATTGTAACTTTGTAAGCTAAAAAGCTCTGCTGATTTTCAAATGTTGTAACATACCACATCACTGAGCGTCGATCATCTTGGTGTCCATATCTCTCACCGGAGGTTTGGATTTTGTACAGACCAATGGAGTTGAAGTTGTAGGGTCTGACCAAGAATCGGCAGCCTGATATTTTACCTCTGGATCTTTGTTCCCATTTGCTACATCCTCTTGATGATCTGTTGCAGAGTCATCAATCGAAGAGTTGGACTCGGAATCCAATGTATCAATCCTTTCAACCTCACTACAACATTCAGAGGCCAATACTGATGGTGATGGTGATGGCGATGGTGATGGTGATGGTGATGGCGATGGTGATGGTGATTGCTCGCATACAGGGTCTTCAATGGTCGCATGGGTGCTGCTTCTGCTTTCAATAGCTCCTACCATTGAACTCTCAACTAACTCTTTTACGCAAGATTCTGTGTCCAATGTGTCTGTTTTCTTCTCGTCTTTAACTTCTGATCTAAGACATGAAGATGACGACCGAGCTTGAATCCTGCATGACAACAGAGAAACATAAGAAACTCACAAGCTCAACAACATTAGTCTGTTTATATTTTTCATCATATACAATCAATTTACGCAACTCTTAATGATGAAGTAAACACCCTCAATCTTGTGGTTATAGATTAGATTTACACGGAGAGCTGAACAACAAAAGACAGGAGGAAATAACAGCTTACCTGCTGTAGAGGAGCATATAAGCTCTTTGAGAAAGGACATCTTCTAATTCAACACTTTCTATCTGAGAGTATTTTCGATTACGGTTAGAGATTGCTCAACATTTATGGAATCATCACAATTTCATGCTAACAAGAAGAGCGGAAAGTAAATGAGTGTTACCTCGGAATCATCTATTCTATACCAGTTTCCGCAAAAATCCTTAATGTAGCATATGTAATGGCCGAAGAATGATGCATTCAGCATATCTAAATGGACAATCACTGCATAGAGTTTATATACATCTGATCCATCTCCGCCTTCACTCATGTAAGGATTAAGATCCAATGTCTCGGGAAAACTTATTCTTTTGTTCAATTTTCCGTATCTTCCTCCCTGTACATAATAATTTCACAGATGTATTTTAAAGACAACTTCTTCCAAGAAGAATCTAGCAAAAGGTAGGGGAATGCCACAAATACCTGATATCTTTTTAAGGCAATAGTAAGAATATTTGGAGCGCGTCGAATCGTAAGACGCTTACATGCTTTTACATAGTCACTACACCTGGACAGAAAGAATAGTATCGGGTTTAAGAAACTTAGTCAATTTGTCAACTAATCAACTAACACATTGCTTAAGAAACATAGCTTTTATACCTATCACATTTGTACATATTATCTCCATGAAGCCACTCTTCGGCTGTAAATTGATCAAGACATTCCTCCAAAGACCCCGCATCCCCATGCATCTCAACGATTAGATCCATCATATTTTCATATTGGTCAGAAACATGATTGCAAACAGTACATTGAACCTGGAAATTTGAAAATGCAGCAAATCAGGGAAAAAGCTCCACACACAGAGGAACATTAGAAGTTAATGTAAGTTTATCACAGGAAGGATCTTGATCGTTTTTATCAACTGAAATCAAGTTACATATATTCTCAATGGAGGCAGCCAGCTAAAGACAAAATAAGTAGCATGTTGAATTCTAACATGTATATGTATAACATGGAATTTCGTAAGATCCCAATAATTCTAGAGAGTGGAATTTCATCTATTGCTCGCTTGCCTTAATAGATGGACATCTGATATTTAGATCAGGAAATATCACCTGTGATTGAAGGAGACCTCCAAATATATACTGAATAAGTGTTGTTTCTTGTGAACGAGGAGGCACTATTTTTTCTCCACCGAATTCATCAAGGCAAACAGACTGCATCATATCAATCGCATACCTGCAGTATGTGAGTTGTATAAATCCATCAGTTGGGAGATTCACAGACTAAACACCACTAGGAATTAGCTATTTTCATGAGCAAGAGATACTGACCTCATGAACTCATGAGCATCCTCCTGTCTTCCATATCCAAGAGTTCCACCAATATTAGTTAACCGTGAAATAATGTTCATTGGTGAAAAAGGGAACCGACTTTGACTCGCTCTCTCAACATGGGTTTGAAATTCACAGAGGAAGCACCAATCGTTGCGCATACCTGTCAAACAAAACGTAGAATCAAAGCTAAAGCGAATACAGAAAACCACAAACGAAAGAGTTTGAAGCATTAGTGCAAAAATGAAAAGAAAGAAGTTTTACATTCTCTCTTGTGGCCTTTCTCCAGCAGATATGCAACAAGAGGACGTGTCCAGGAAAGGCATTGTAGAATCACATTGGCGAAACAACTGAAAGAGGAGTAAAGAAGATCATATTCAAGGGAGAAAAAAAAAATCCATTCCTTCAACTGATACTGTTAAGATATACTAGAAAGTAGATGAACACAAACCTATTTCCACAATTCATGAGCCCACAGGGAGCCAATTCTGGATTGTCCCAGTTAAAATATTCAACAAATTCTTCATATGGAAAAAGAACCTGCAGAAGATGCAAAACAAAAGTACAAGTTAACACAAAGACTCTATCAAGAGAGTGTCAACATGAGGAAAAAGAAGACACATTACTTCTCTTGGCTTGAGACTACTCTTGTTTTGGCCCCGTTCGGAAATCAGTGCAATACTAGACGCAGAACTATCCCCGAATGGAGAAGCTCTGAACCTTAAGCCATTCTTTGCAGATGGTGTTAATGTAGTAATCCCATAATCCCTGCAGTTTCTTTGATGACCCGAACTCCAATCTGACCTTTGGCACTCTGCTGAGCTGATAGCAAACAGACCATTCAGACAAAGATACTCAATTTCGAAAATATGCACTAAAACCAATTTTATTTTTTTGGGTAACAATGTGAAAAATTTATACCATTTTCGAATTTGTGAGAGAAGTTACAAAGAAAACAAGTAGCTGAACAAAGAAATCTACAGAAAATAAAGAAACAACATCACAGCTCAAACATCAATTGAACACTAGCGAAAACTCGGAGCAAAGCCGCGGGAAGAAACACCAAGATAATCCAAACTATCTGAGCTCATACAAATTAAGTTCACAAAAGTATCTAAGCAACAACTTCCAAACCCATGATTCTTCTATTGAAAAGCTCAAGACTTTGAAAATTGAAAAGAATTACACATCGCAAGCTCAAAGCAAGCAAACTAAATCAATCTTTCAATTACGCTAAGCTCGAGATGATCCCAACAAAGAGACTGAATTTGAGGGCATACCAGTATCGAACGGATTTGCAGCGGGAGCATTTCTTGGTGGAAAAATTCCCACAGACAGAGCAATCCTCAGCATCAACCGCCATGAAGTCCCTGTCGAAACCTCCGGCGGCGGCGGCTCCGATGTCGAAGTACTTAGCGGCGGTGTTTTTGAGAAAGTAAAAAACACCAACGGCGAGGAAAAATAGAGTCGCTATAAGGCGAGTGAAGACAGAGAGATCCAACGGAAAACCAACCTCATGCATCTAATTCGCTTCTCAAAATCATCGATCTCTTCTCCCTTCTCGTGTCTTCTGTATCTTTTATATATTTCAAGTATTCACCTTTTTTTTTTCTTTGTCTGTTCAAGAATTACCGCTTCGTTGATTTTTGTTACTTAGTAGAGAAGACAGTGTTCTATGTTGTTGGGTTTGGGCCTTTCCAATGCAATTACAAAGATTGGGCCTTTATATGCTTTTTTGTTTTCCTTTTTCAACTACGTTTTTTGTCGTTACCTTGTAATAATTCCTTTTTTTGGCTATGATTACTTTTCTTTTCCTTAATAAAACTATATTGGTTACGACAAAAAAAAAAAAAAAACTACTGTATATTGGTTTTGTATTGTTTTTGGCTATGGCTTGTTGCAGCAGATAAAGTCATTTTTTGTTTACCATTTCAATGCAGTGATGCAGATAAGGAAAAAAAAAAAACCATTTTAAGTTGTTATCACTTATCAGATACTAATTAATAAATATTATGGAAATACGACATTAGTCCGCCAACAGAGAACAAGAACATTATAAACTTTACGATTAATTAACAAAATGAAAAAAGGGAAAATAAAACAACTACATCTTAAACAAAGTCATATAATAAAAACAGAGGTTACAAGAGTCTTCAGTTTCACATTTAAACTTGATTATTACTTGAAGATGTTATCTTCTCCTCTCTCTGTGCCAAATTCAAATTGTTAGAAATTTGAACAAAACCAAAACCGAAACTAAAAGATTGTTATAAGAATGATAATATTACAGATTACAGATCATACCTAACTTAACTTGTTGATTTCCTGCAATGAATCTTCTAATTTCTGTTCCATTGTTTCAAGCTCTGCTTGGAACCGTCTGATACTAGTTAAAGTATCTACAACGCTCTCTTTCACCTTAGCCACGTGATCTGTGACAGAGCAAGCTTGCGTTTTCTGTAAGTTTCCTTGTTTACCACTGGATTTGTTAGATGCTCGAGACGGTTCTCCTTTTTCAGCTGTCTTCTCCCTTTTCTCAAGCTCCGGTCCCATTTTAGTTGCTCGAGAAGGTTCTCCCTTATCTGTTTCCTGGCTCCCATTATGGACTCGAGCTCTCTTGTGTCTCCTATCCTCTGCTTCGAATGAGGGTTGCTCTATCTGAAAACAAGTCGTTGTTTGATTTAGCAAAACCTAAAACGTGGACTGCAAGCTATTTGAAATACTGACCTTGGAGAAGAACTTGAATAAAGGACTTAAGCCTCCTCGAATCAACTCCAAAGTTAGTGACTCCCCTGCGCCTACTTCATTTGCGGCACAGAAACTTTTCCAGTCATTACCACCAAATATATGCATCCCTCCTCTATTATCAACCTGAAGCTTCATCGACCATTCAACTCTGTCTTTGTCCACCAGAATTATCTCCCCCGGATGTATGAGTCCATTCCCTTTCGTGAAACTTACCGGTAGATGCTGCAAAAGTATTCAGAATTAAAAAGACACTGCACTGAAGAAACCAGAGATAGAGGTTTCGAAAAGTCACCTGTTTGCCAATCTCAAGGCTGTTTAGTGTAGGAGTTAACTTCACAAACCGACTTTCTCCGATGCGGCTACAGAGCTGAAACACGGGCGTTTTCGCATTTTGCAGCAGTTTGAATGTGCAAGAATCTCCACCTTTTAATTTATTTTCGCTGCAGAGACTTTTCCAACCTCCAACAATAAAAACCTGACCAGACATTCTACTCCTTACTTCTGATTCCCATGACTTTCCTTCTTCATTCATCAATACTATCTCATGCATTCCTTTGTCTAAACCGTTTCGTTTTGCGAAATCCCTGGGCAGAGTCTGCATCAGTCATCAAATTGCATTGGGACTTATATACACTCACACAGATTTGAACTATAAATAAACATAACAACACCAAAGAAACCGTTAATCTGACTAACCACAAGATCATTTGATATGTTTGAGTGCGTTACGGATTGGCTAAAACAATTCAGATCTGCTGAAGACTGATCATATTCTTTTTGCAAATTCTCCTCAACTTCTCTCTCGGATATTTCTGAATCAGAAATTGAAACGTTTCAAGAATAGAAAAGAGTCTAAATAAATGTAAATGTGGTCACTGAATGATGATTCAATCATACCAACTTCACCACTCTCTTCGCCTTCTTCATGGCTGATAGACTGTGGGTATTGGATCTCACAGCAACTAGGTCCCAAAGCAGTGACATGGAACACCATGTCTCCTTCGTGTCTAAAGACAACGAAGTCGCGGATACGAAGATCATGTGCCTCCACGAACTCTTTCCAACCTTCGGTGAGTCTGTTGCCATCCATCTTCACTTCCCATGTTCTCTTCGACGCATCTGCTCTCAACTTTACAGTCTCGCCCTCGTGTTTTCCCTCGATGTGCTCGGAGAAGAACTTCACAGGAATATTCTGCAACAGAGAAACAGAACCGTGAGACTATAAGTTCATACAGATTGAGAGAAAGACAGAGACAGAGAGATTCCGTACGAGGTTTCTCTGGAATCCGGGGAGAAGAGGCTTGAAGAAGTGTTTGTTTGTCGGAGATAACTGTGATGCATTCGCCATTCCGATCACTCCAACAAAGCAAAAAAGTTTTCTCGGCGACTTAATGTAATAAAATACAAGGAATAGACTTTCTTGTCTACTTCATTATATAACCATTTCACAATAAATGAATTGAGATGAAAATCTCTTTCAAATTTCAAAATTTTCTACAGAAAGATACTTCATTTGTTCTTAAAAATAATGATTTTTGTAAAAGTTTCACATAAATTAAGACACATTATGACAACACCATTCACTGAATCAGTGACATTAAACATTTTTCTGTTTTCCATAACTCTGAACCAATAGTATTCATATAACTAAATTCAAATATTTTCAATCAATGTTTTTTTTTAAAAAAAAGATTTTAATTTATTTTTCCAGTTTCAAAATTTTCAAGATTAAAGATATTCCTTATGTTCCAATAATAATGATTTTCTAAAACTTTCACACAAAATTAAGAAACAGTTAATAAATTATGAAGGCACCATTCACTGAATCACTGATATTAAACACTATATGTTTTCTACAACTTTGGACCATAGTATTCATATAATTTCAAATATACAATCAATGATTTATTTTAAAAGACTTTCATTTTTTTGAAGTTTCAAAATTTTCAAGATTAAAGATATTCCTTATGTTTCTATAATAATGATGTTCTAAAACTTTCACACAAAACAATTAATGAATTCTAACTTCACAAGTTACTCATACTAAGCATTTTCCCATATCTATGAACTATAATAATAGAAATTTAGATATTCTCAATTAATATTTTTTAAAGTTTACATTTTATTAACATTTTGTAAGTTTCATAGAGATTTTTACTAAACAAAAAAAAGAAGAAGATTCATAGAAAATGTAGATAATTAATTTTTATAGAACAAAAAGAGAGAGAGAAAAATCATTGTTTTAGGAATATAGGGAGAACAATTTAATTGAAAACAAAACTAAAATCTGAATAAAAAGGACAAAAAGGATTGGGGTCATGAGACTTGAAAGAGGGCAAAATAATGTTTAATTAACCCATTATATCTGAAATGAAAAGGGAAAAATAAAATAACTCCATCTTAAACAAAGTCATAGAATAAAATTATAGGGTCTTCAATTTCACATTTAAACTTGATTATTTTACTTGGAAGATGTTGTCTTCTCCTTTCTCTGTGCCAAGTTAAAAAATTGTTAGAAATTTGAGTAAAGCCAAACCTAAAAGATTGATATAATAATAATAATAACAACGTATCAAATTACAGATCGGACCTAGCTAGTTGAGTTCCTGCAATGAATCTTCTAGTTTACGTTTCATTGTCTCGAGCTCTGCTTGGAACCGCCCGATACTAGTTAACGTATCTACAACGCTCTCTTTCACCTTGGCCAACTGATCTGTTTTGACTGAGCAAGGTTTCGTGTGCTGCAAGTTTCCTTCAATACCACTAGATTTGTTAGATGCTCGAGAGGGTTCTCCCGTTTCAGCTATTTTCTCCCTTATCTCAACTTTCGGTCTCATTGTAGATGCTCGAGAGGGTTCTCCTTTTTCAGTTATCTCAAGCTTCGGTCCCATTGTAGATGCTCTAGAAGTTTCTGCTCCCTTATCTGTTTCCTGGCTCCTATTTTGGACTCGAGCTCTCTTGTGTCTCCCATCCTCTGCTTTGAATGAGGGTTGCTCCATCTGAAAACAAGTCGTTATTTGATTTAGCAAAACCTAAAACGTGGATTGCAAGCTATTTGACGTTCTTACTGACCTTGGAGCAGAACTTGAGCAAAGGACTTACACCTCCTTGGATCAACTCCAAAGCTAGTGACTCCCCTGCGCCTACTTCATTTGCGGCACAGAAACTTTTCCAGTCATTACCACCAATAATATACACAGCTCCTCTACTATCAACCTTAAGCATCATCGACCACTCAGCTCTGTCTTTGTCCACCAGAATTATCTTCCCTGGATTGATGAGTCCATTCACTTTCGTGAAACTTAACGGTAGATGCTGCAAAAATATTCAGAATTATAAAGACAGTCAGTGCATTGAAGAAACCAGAGACAGAGGTTTCCAAAAGTCACCTTTTACCAAGCGCAAGGCTGCTTGGTGTAGGAGTTAACTTCACAAACTTGCTTTCTCCAGTTATGTTCATACTCTCCACCTTTGTGCGGCTGCAGAGCTGAAACACGGGCGTTTTCGCCTTTTGCAACAGTTTGAATGTGCAAGAATCTCCAACATCTAATTTATTTTCGGTGCAGAAAGTTGTCCAACCTCCAACTAAATAAACCGCACCAGACATATAACTCTTTACTTCTGATTCCCATGACTTTCCTTCTTCGTTCATCAAAACTATCTCATGCCTTCCTTTACTAAAACCACTTCGCTTCACGAAATCTCTCGGCACACTCTGCATCAGTCATCAAATTGCATTAGGACTGATATAAACATAGAAAAAAACAAAGAAACCGCTAATCCGACAAACCACTGCATCTCTTGATATGTTTGAATGCGTCACGGATTGGCTAAAACAATTCAGATCTGATGAAGACTTATCAGATTCTTTTTGCACATTCTCTTCACCTTCTTTCTCGGATATTTCTGAATCAGAAAATAAACGTTTCAAGAATAGCCTAAGATAAATGTATAAAGGTTCATTGAATGATGATTCATACCATTTTCACCACTCTCTTCGCCTTCTTCATGTCTGCTAGACTGTGGGTATTGGATCTCACAGCAACTAGGTCCCAAAGCAGTGACATGGAACACCATGTCTCCTTCATGTCTAAAGACAACAAAGTCACCGATTCGAAGATCATGTGCCTCAACGAACTCTTTCCAACCTTCCGTGAGTCTATGACCCTCCATCTTTACTTCCCATGTTCTCTCCGACGCATCTGTTCTCAACGTTACAGTCTTGCCTTCGTGTTTTCCCTCGATGTGCTCAGAGAAGTAGTTCACAGGAATTTTCTGCAACAGAGAAACAGAACCATCATGAGACTATATGTTATGTTCAGACAGATTGAGAGAAAGAAAGATTGCGTACGAGGTTGCTCTGGAATCCGGGAAGAAGAGGCTGGAAGAAGTGTTGGTTAGTCGGAGACAAGGGTGATGCATTCGCCATTCCGATCACTCTAACAAAGCCAAAAGCCCAAAAGTTTTCTCGGTGACTTAATGTAATAAAATACAAAGGAGATTCTTGTCTACATTATATGTACGCCATTTCACAATAAATGAATTGACAAAAGACAAAATCTCTTTCAAATATCAGAATTTTTTAGATTAATAAAAAACAATATAAAAAAATGTGACAATACCATTCACTTGACAACACCATTCACTGACACTAAAGACTTTTGAAGTTTAGGAATAGAGGGAGTACATTTTGATAGAAAACAAAACTAAAATCTAAATCACAAAAGATAGCCTAACGAGATTTCTTTTTTTTTTTTTTGTGATCTTGTATATTGGCTTGTTGTTTAAGCCTGTAAGTTTGGCTGCTTTGGTTAGAGCATCATGGTTGTGTTTTTGATGCTTTTGTAATTGGCTTTCTGAAACTCTTTATCTAGATATATCATCAGTCGACAAAGAAAAAAAAACGATTCAGTTTCAGTGTGACAAGGAAAAAAGGAGAAACGTGAGTTTAAGGTTAGTTTGAAGAGGACAAAAATATATGGGGTGAGAGAGGCTCGAACTCTCGACCTCAGGATCACTCAATAGCTATGAGACCTACGCGCTAGCCAACTGCGCCACCACCCCTTTGCTGTGTTACCTCTCTCTGTCAACATATATAATTGTTTTTGTTCTTTCTCTGTTAAGTTGAACTCGTTTATGGGTCGTTTGGCCCAAACCACACATCACAGTTTTGATTCACCAGTTGTTGAGATAATCTTAAAACTTAAGAATGAGTTTTCTCAGAAATTTATCAAACCGTCATACAATGCTCCATAAATTTCAGTCAAAATATATACCTATTGTAATCGCCAGTACATGTGTTTAACATTATGTATGATTGAAACAGGTGATTAAAATGGTTTTCAATGGAGAAACGCTTTGATCAAAAACTGAGAAAGATAAGCAATAAAAATTGAGTTTAAAATGGTCTTCAACTAAAAGCATAAATCATGAAACAAGCCCAAAGCGATTGTGTACCCATGTCTTGGAACAAAAACAGCTGAATATGAACTCGAACTAACTTTTTAATAGCCGGAGAAGAAAAGAGAACAAAACTAGAAAGGTGACATCTTTGATTTGATTCTCAAGCTTTTTTAAGCTGTGACAGAGGGCTTGGCAGCAGCAGAAGAGAGTCTCGACCTCTTCTTTGCCAAACTCTCACTCCTCCTGTCACGCTGTTCCTTCAACCTCGAGGCGAGAAGCTTCTGGTAATCAGCAGCATCAGAATTAGCCTTAGCAATTTTCTTCTTCTTGTCAGCAATTCTAGCTCTCTTCCTCTGAAGAGTCAATGGGGTCACAAGCCTCTGGATCTTAGGGGCTTTGCTAACTTCCTTGCCTGTCAAAAATCCAAACAGAAGAAACAAGTTTCAGAAAACATTATTTCTCAAGTGTGATTCAGAAACCACTATTTCTCAAGTTCAGTGTCTCACCCTTCTTGTTTGTGAACTTGCGGCGGTAAGTGTTGACATAGGTCCTGACATCATCTTCCTTCTTGAGGTTAAACAGTTTACGGATCTTGGAGGCTCTCTTTGGTCCTCTCATTCTTGGCTTCTCAGTATCGGTAAGCCCAGGAAGATCGTTCTCACCCTTCTTCACAATGACAAGGTTCAGAACAGAGAGATCAGGGCTCACAATGCAACCACGAACAGACTTTCTTCTCCTCTCACCAGTTCTCCTTCCATGTCCTCTGAAGCAAGGAGTTCCTGTTCACCCATTACGAAACAATGTTAATCTACAGCAAAACACACACACACACAAATACAAATCCATTATAGATGCAAAAGTGTAAGAAAAGGTATTATGTTTAGTTACCTCGGTGAAGCAAAAGGCGAACACGGCCTGGAGTCAAAACTCCCTGCTTCATTGGGAAACCTTGCTTATCGCAACCACCCTTGATCTTGAAAACGTATCCTTTGAACTCCTGCAATAACAACAATTCATAAACAAAACATCATCATCTGCTTCGAAATGCTAATCTTCACACTCATTAGATCAAAGTAAGAAAAATGGAATCTGTACCTCGCCCAAAGCATCTCCACTGACTTCTTGAGAGATTCTCTTGTCGTAAAACGCACGTCTGCATCAACATAAATCAAGCTGAATAATATAATCCAGATATGTTTATGAGCAGATACGAAACTTATTTTAATGTAAGTATTAAACATAGAAGAAGATTCTAACTCTTATTAAGCTTATAAGACGAACATAGAAAAATTGACAATTACTGTTTACTAGACCTATCAATTTAACAGTGATATATACAAACACCAATCAATAGATCTGGCAACCTAGCACGAAATATCTATTAAAAATGAATGAAGATGAAACAGAGAAGCAAAATCTTACAGTTTCTGGTCATCGTCGATCTCGAGCTTCTTCTGGCATCCAGTAGTTGGATTCGCAACGTTGAACTGAAACGAAGAAACATGAAAAAGGTTAGCAAAGGAAACTCGAATACGAGCAAATGTAGAGTCTATTCGATTTCGCCGTCACGCACCTTCATCTTCGACGTCTAGGGTTTCTCTGTAACGCAAGACAGCATATTTATACCAAGAGAGAAGATTCGTTTGGTGGATTTATATGGGCCGTTTTCTGCGATTATGGGCCCGATGGCCCTTTTATCATTTTCTTCTTCCTAAATTCATGAAATAATAATTTCAAACAGAAAAAACATAGCATTAGTTTATTTTGAAGAAAATTTGATACATATATATATATATATATATAAACCTTCCGTGTTCAAAAAAAAATAAAAAATATATATATATAAACCTTTTCTCCTCAAAATAATGTGTAATTTTGTTTGACCTTTTTTTGCAACTTGGCCTTGATTAAAAAAGTTCGTGTTAAACAAATTTCTGCCAATGATTATTCTCTTAAGCAACCTGTTTCAATCACGGAATCGTTTTTTATTTTCTTTTCCGGGAGTACGATATCTGACTAATTCTTTCTTTTTGTTGTTTGACTATCTCTCTTCCTTACAAACCAAGTCATTTCAACGATATAAAATAAAATGTTTCGGGTCACGGGTGATGGTGAATGAATACTACGTGGTTACGCCTTACTGCAATGTCTTTTACTACTACATTCGTCTTGTTAATTAAACAATGTTTTTCTTATATCAAAACTTAAAAACTGTATGTTAGATAAGTAAAATATATTTGTCTTCTCTTTTTACATCTAGTTCTGTAATATTAGTTAATCAGAAACGGGGTTGCATGATATCACTTACAAAAGGCATATATATATGCTTTCTTTATTTAGTTTTACTGATGAAACTTATTTTTCACCACTACCCGCGACTTGCTGCATCTATAATTTTGTTACTTTTGTGTTTTTATACAAAACTGGATGGATCACGAAAGACTTGAGACCGAGGAATGAAAAGTAACCGTGTTAACTTTTAAGTTAGAACAGAAAATATGAGATACTGAAATTTGCGGCCACTTGAGCAGAGATTTAATTTGTGGCACATATAACATATGATATGAGTTTAATATGTTAACATGGGAGTTATAACGTCTACTATGTAAATGCATGCGTGTGTAGGGAGGTCCAATAATGCCCTTGTCAAGTTAAAATGGAAAAAAAGTTAATTTTGCAAAGGTACGTTAGTCCAGTACTGGTTAATTAATAAAAACCTATTTTGTTAAAATTTCAACCATATTATTAGTTATTTAATAGTTTAATAAGATAAGTACTTTATTGTATGCTGGTTTTTGACAAGAGATGATGTAAGGATTTATATCTTCAATTAAACAAAAAAGAAAAGAATGTTTCTTATGGAAATGTAACTTTTATATTACGTCATTAGCAGAAAGGGTCGTTAATATGTATAATTTACTTCTAAAAACAAAAACTTCTTCGAACCAAACACCTTTTGGCGTTAAATCTTATCCATTTATAAATATGAGTTCAAAATATTTTCAAGATGTATACATTCCACGGTACTTAACCAAAACCAAAAACAAAAGAAAAATGAAGAGACATCTCAACGACGTCGTCTTAGTGTTTCTCGTTTTTATCTTCGGCGTGAAATTGGGGAAGGGACAGAATACGACAATCCAAGTAATTAATGTTGGGGTTGTGACTGATGTTGGGACAACTGCCTCCAACTTGAGCTTGCTCGCCATTAACATGTCTCTCTCAGACTTTTACTCTTCTCGTCCAGAATCTCGGACCAGGCTTCTTCTTAACTTTGCCGACTCTAGAGACGATGTTGTTGGCGCTGCAGCGGCTGGTATGTTCTGTCTTTAATGATTCGATTGTTTCTATAAGTAAACGTGAAACGCAAATGAAAGCAAAAAATTTCGTTTGTGATTATTTTTTCCGTTTCCACGTTATACTAACTATATATAGTATAGCTCAAGAAATGTGAATTGTCCTTGTGGGTTCTGTTTTCTCGTTCATGCAACCGCTAATATTGTTTTTTGGAACAACTGATCATATATGCGTATCATATGTGGCCTTATTCACACTAATTATGCGCATCATATATGCACACGTGTAACATGTTCCTGGCTGGAAGGATAAATTTGAGAATATGAAATATAGGGTTGTTCGTTTTTTAATTCAGTATGAAAAATTAGATATTTTAGAATCATGTTTTCTCTCCAAAAAGCATAATCCCTGTTTTTCATCAACAACCGCACAATCACATGTTTTCCCTTTAAAACCGATTAGTCACATTTTTGTTGTCAAAAACCGCAAAAGTACGTTTTCTGTTAAAACGGTTGAATATCGTTTTTACGTGAAATGACGTCTTGGCATGCGTACATATATATAAAGGGATTCATATATATTTTCTTGTGGTATTGTTTACATAAGTTTAAATGTAATTGTGGTATATTGTGGACAATGCATCCTTCAGTACTGCATTTTCATGGCAATGAATTTATTTCGGCTCTAAACTATATAGAACTTGATAGTTTTCAGCTCCACAAAGATATAGTCATCACTACCTTCCATTTGGTCTTCTGTTTTCAAGTTTCTCATATAACACCACATGTCTTATGTTTGTTTCCGCAGCTCTTGATCTTATAAAGAACAAGGAAGTGAAAGCAATTCTGGGGCCAAGAACGACGATGCAAGCTTCTTTCGTGATCGAGGTAGGCCAAAAATCTCAGGTGCCAATTATTTCATTTTCTGCAACGAGCCCTTTCCTTGACTCTGGCCGTAGTCCATACTTCTTTCGCTCTACTTACGACGACTCATCACAAGTGCAAGCCATAAGTGAGATCATAAAGGTGTTTGGTTGGAGAGAGGTCGTACCTGTGTATGAGAACAATGCGTTTGGAGAAGGTATAATGCCTGGTCTTACTGATGCATTACAAGCGATTAACATCCGTATACCTTATAGGACGGTGATTTCTCCCAATGCAACGGATGATGAAATCTCTGTGGACCTTCTCAAATTGATGACCAAACCAACCAGAGTGTTTGTAGTTCATATGAATCGGTTCCTTGCTTCAAGAGTGTTTTCAAAAGCCAGGGAAACTGGTCTAATGAAACAAGGGTATGCCTGGATCCTCACTAATGGAGTTATAGATCATCTGGTTTTGATGAATGGAACAGATATTGAAGCAATGCAAGGGGTAATAGGCATAAGGACTCACTTTCCAATATCGGAAGAGCTTCAAACATTTAGATCAAGATTGGCAAAGGCATTCCCAGTTTCGGAGTTGAACATCTACGGATTGAGGGCTTACGATGCTACCACCGCACTGGCAATGGCTGTTGAAGAAGCAGGAACAACTAACTTGACTTTCAGCAAAATGGATGGAAGAAACATATCTGACCTGGAAGCACTTAGTGTCTCAGAATATGGTCCAAAGCTTATCCGCTCGCTTTCCCAGATTCAGTTCAAAGGACTTTCTGGTGATTACCATTTCGTTGATGGACAACTGCATGCATCCGTGTTTGAGATTGTCAATGTGATAGACGGTGGAGGAATATTGGTAGGATTCTGGACGCAAGATAAAGGACTGGTAAAAGATTTGAGTCCAAGTTCAGGAACTACACGTACTTTCTCTAGTTGGAAGAATCATCTTAACCCGATCTTATGGCCTGGGATTACCTTAACTGTTCCAAAGGGGTGGGAGATCCCAACAAACGGGAAAGAGCTGCAAATTGGTGTTCCTGTTGGTACTTTCCCTCAGTTTGTAAAGGTTACAACGGATCCTCTAACCCATGAAACCATAGTAACAGGGTTTTGCATCGACTTCTTTGAGGCTGTAATTCAAGCAATGCCGTATGATGTCTCCCACAGATTCATTCCTTTTGGAGATGATGATGGAAAAACTAACGGTAACTTCAACGACTTATCGTACTAAGTCTATCTCGGGGTGAGCCTGTGACTGTTCCTCAATTTTTTTCATTTTCTTCTTATCATAACTCAACCATTGCTCTGAAACAACACCTTCCTTGTCTATGAGGCAGGTATTTGATGCTGTGGTGGGAGATACGACGATATTGGCAAATAGATCATCCTATGTTGATTTCACTTTGCCATACACAACATCGGGCGTGGGGATGGTTGTCCCTCTAAAAGATAACGTGGCAAGAAGCAGTTTGATCTTTTTTAAACCTTTGACACCGGGGCTTTGGGGGATGACCCTTGGTTCTTTTTTTGTTGTTGGTTTTGTTGTGTGGATTCTTGAACATAGGGTGAACTCTGAATTCACTGGACCTCCCCAGTACCAGATCAGCACTATGTTCTGGTTTGCCTTCTCCATCATGGTTTTTGCACCCAGTATGTTCGCTTTCCCTCTAGTACTCTCTGTAGGCAACGAGTCTGTTTCCATAAGTTTACTCTCAAAAGTTATGTTTTTACAGGAGAAAGAGTAATGAGCTTTACAGCAAGGGTTGTGGTTATCACTTGGTACTTCATTGTTCTTGTGCTGACTCAGAGTTATACTGCCAGTTTGTCATCGCTTCTCACAACACAACAGCTCAATCCAACTGAAACGAGCATCAAGAACGTGCTTGCAAAAGGAGGACCTGTGGCATATCAGAGAGATTCATTCGTACTGGGGAAACTGAGAGAATCGGGCTTCCCTGAGTCCAGACTCGTGCCATTTACCTCTCCAGAGAAATGTGAAGAACTTCTGAACAAGGGACCATCAAAGGGTGGTGTTTCTGCAGCCTTCATGGAAGTACCATACGTGAGAGTTTTTCTTGGACAATATTGCAAGAAATATAAAATGGTGGAGGTGCCATTTGATGTTGACGGGTTTGGCTTTGTAAGTTCCATCACTTCTCTTTGGCTTGCATACAATCCTTCCTTTTAATGATGCATATAACTAGTTTCGATTCTGTAGGTCTTCCCAATTGGATCGCCTCTAGTAGCCGATGTATCAAGGGCCATTTTGAAAGTGGCAGAGTCTAACAAAGCAACTCAACTTGAAACTGCGTGGTTCAAGAACATAGACAAAACTTGTCCTGATCCAATGAACAACCCTGACCCAAACCCAACAGTCTCCTTCCGAAAGCTCAGCCTCGATAGTTTCTTGCTTCTATTTGTTGCTGCAGCCACTGTCTGTACCCTTGCCTTGTTGAAGTTTGTGATCTGTTTCTTGATTCAGAATCGGATTATTTTGAATGACGAATTCTACCGTGGCAAACGAATGAAGGAGATGTGGTTAAAGTTCATGGAAAGTGATGGTGAATCATACATTAGCCGTGTGAGATCAACATGTCCTCAGGTGTTAATACAACCCAGGGAAGAGGACATTGATCCCATTAACGGCTAAAAATCTTTGAACTTTTTTCTTTATCTTCTTCATGTAGCCAAAGTTACCTTTGTATCATCACAGCTCACTGATTCTAGTGCAATCCTTTAAACACACACTTACTAACTCCTAACCTTTTCCAAGTTACAACGAGACTTGACCATATGTGCATCTTTTCCCGGCGAGCCAAAACCGACTTTGAAGATTGTCGTCAATAGTATCAAATTAATGGAACTCAGAAGTCTTAAAATCCACCAACTTTGCATGCTTCTTCAACCATTTTGTATTAGTATAGAAACTCTTTCTCCTGTAAAACCAAGATATTTTAGCTAAGTCATGCGAGAAGAAATTGGACAGAGACTTTACATATTACAGACAAAAAGTCGGCATATAGAATCATTCCAGACAACGTTTATGGTCCTGTATACATATAAGGAGAATGTGCTCAGAAACCACAAGTACCTATGTCATATAAAAAACTTGAAACTTACCTTAACTTTTCAGCCTCAAAACATTTAAAACAAAACCGACTCTGAAAGAAAGACAGAAACAGAGAGAGACAGAGAGAGTGTGTACGAGGTGACACTCGAAACCGGGAAGTAGTGGCTGGAAGAAATGCGGATTGGTCGGAGACTGAAGTGGAGGATTCACCATTTCAAACAATTCAGGAGGAAAAAAACTCAAGAATCTTCAACTTTCTTTGTGATGAAAAAACCAATGTGTTCTTGTCTTCAATGTAGCGTTGTAAAAGCTGACGAAAGGTTACTAGATTTTTCAGATTGTTGTCTTCTTTCATGTATTTCTAGGTAAAGAATATTCGGACATGAGAAAGTGAAAAAACAAAACAGAACAGCTTTTTTCAATTGCTAAATTCCAAAAAGTAACTTTATTATTGAGATGCCGCGGTTACAAAGGGGGATTGTCTAAAGGTATACAACAGAGTGTGGCAATGTTTCAAGTTAGATCAGAAGCACTTAGGTTCATCATTGCTAGATGGAAAATATACTTTGTGGTTTTTCAATCCTACAGTATCCAGTTAATCACAAGGATGGATACTTATCTTATTTTCACGACTTGGAGACTTGCAAGAATGGTGGATAAGTGATGTAGAACCCCAAAAATCACCAGAGAACAAACAACAAACGAATATACATGTAATGTAGTAATTGAGGACTAGCAAGACAAGTGAGTTTTGTTTTTAACTGAAACACAACAGAGAATCAGGGATCTGAGACACATGACCGTCCTTACTAGGCAAAGATTTTGAGGAATTCCTGGTTTCTATTCGTCCCTTGTTGCAGGGTCCATTCCAGTCGAAGGGCTATCAGCAAAATATTCTGGATGCTTCACGTTCACACCATACTGCCAAACCGAGTTTACTCACGAGTTAGCTTCCCACTACTAGTTAAGACGAGACTGTAAAACCTTACCTATCTACCTACACTACTGCAATACACAATATTATAACCACTAACTCTAAAACATGTTTCTAAGCATTTTATGTTGATTCTGTGATACTGAATTAGTTTCATGCCATGTGTATTTAGAGTAATTTGCAGCTTAAGTAAAAAAAAACAAGAGACATCTACATTTTCTTCTCATACATTGGAGGTCTGAGGGACAACAATACCAGAAGCATGAACTTAGAGGAAGAAGCATTTACCTCACGCAAAGCTTTTGAAAGATCTTCCATTGTCAATACCAAACGCTTATCCTGTTAAGGAAACATTAATATTCATGTCATCATCCAAAACATATTTGTTGCAGTCTTGCAGAGGGAAAAAAAACAAAAGGGAGTCAGATGTTACCTTTTGCTGTTTTTTGTCTTTCACAACTGGTGCTGGTCTAGCCTTGCAATGCCTGTATATAATTGACAATTTTTATTATTCAGGAGCTTATATCAATGCTTTTAGCTTCTGGGAAAATCTAGCGTAGACATCTTTTCATCTCATCTACTCAGAATGGGCAGTGTCTTCTCTTTCTCAATTACAAGTCAAATATGAAAAAGGGTATGATAATTCGTTGTGAAGAGAATGAAAACTTACTGAAGGGCGTCACTGGCAACATCTGCAACAAACTTTTGTGTAGCCACAGCAACTAGCCTTATCCTGTCAAACAAGTAAACAAAAAAACAGAATATTGGCAAGAATAGATACAGGAAAAGATTATGACAGGAGTGAAAAACTCAAAAACTAAAATATACCAATATTCAGCACTCAATTTGATAGAAAGAGAAGAATCCCCTCATTATTCTACGCATTCAAACTGAACTCTGAAGTTTACATTCAAATTGCCAATCTTTTTCAGTGCTAGTCCAACATAGACTTCTTTATCATACCATTTTACAGGAATGTTAAACAGGGCAAAACCTTAATCCAAAATGATTTAAACCAAGCCATTGATCTAACTACTGGTCACCCATTCTAAGACCCAACAATGATTCCATTCAATATCAACTTATCTGCTCTTTCATTGTAAGTATCAGATATAACTTGTCGGAAATACCTACAATCGTACGTCGGGGCACTGAAATCCACTCTTAGCCAAGTAGTGCTCCACTAAATCATCAGGAATCTGAAAGAAAAATAAAAATCCAGAACTCAATCAATACCCAAATTTCAGTCATGTAGAGCCGAGAAAAAGTTGTAACTAGTACAAAGGAAAGTATACAGTAGGAGTATAATCCATCAGAGAAGCAAGGAACTCTGTAAGAGCAGCATCATCTTCATGCTTTGCCTCACCAGATTGTTGGCCGTGATTCATCTCTCCCACCACCAGAGTACTGAAGCGAAGCAACAACTGTAAGTAAAGAAAGGTTTTCAAAATCAAACATTAATAAAGAACCTCTGAACTAGTATCTACCTCAAATTAGAAACTTGTACGAAACCTAAGAAAGAATGTCATGACTCATGACACAATTATACCAAAATAAGTTTTACGAGAATTTTGACTACTGAAACTTTCCAGCTCAATTTACTAATTCTCTGTTCCAGATTTGTCTTCTCGTATGACATTATTGTTTCTAAGTAACGAACTATTCCTGATTTGTGTTGCAAAAGACCACACCAAGTTTTGAATTGAACGACGTGAAGTAAACTAAGAGGGCTCTGATTCATCAAGAAACAGCATTCATGAGCAAAATTCGATACCACCCAAGAGAAAATTCAACCGAAAAAAAGACAAAATTGAGCTGAAATTGAAACCAGAGACATAGAGGAAAAATTCAATAAAGTAAGCGATAATGCGAACCTAAACGAAGCAGCAACGGAAGAGAATTGAGCTGAGACGAGGCAAATCAATGGTAAAGAAGAGAAGTTTCGACGGATTTCGGGCGGGTAGAAGAAAGGATCGGAGATCGACTAGTGAGTCTCCGTTGAAACCCTAATCCTCCGACTGGTCCAACTCAGAGCCATCTCCGCCGGTCAGATTTTTAAGAGTTGAGAAAGAATCGTTAGATAGACTAATGGGCCTATTGATTTAAACTATGGCCCAAACTTAAGGAAGTATTCTTCACATATGGCCCAAATTTAGGTTTTTTTTTTTCCTTTTTCACAATCCATTTTTTATTCTCTTCCCATAAAATCAATATTTGAGTTTAGTGTATCTAAGAATATCGAAACGAAATTGTCAATCAATAAAATCTCAAAAATGTAACTTTAGTGTATAGTGTTGTACAATCTGCTGTATAGTGAGCTTTAATTTGATGGGAGACAAAGAATATGACAATGAAAGCACTAACTCCATCTAGACGGAATATTTAATGACCAACAAAAGCAGTTTTTGTTTTTCTCATTTGTCAACTCATAGTCATTAGAAAAAGACTTAAGGGTAGTTTTATATATTCTACGAGAAGCAGGTGGTAAATTCAGTGAAGAAGGATTGGACTAATTCTCTCCATAAAAACATAAAAGAGAGATATGTATATGATGATACTTTATTTCACGGGATTCCATTTGTTTGTTTGTTTTTGGTTAATGGTGGATTCCATTTGTAGGTAAATTAATGGATAAATACCAGATAAATAAATCCATATTTTCTCAAATATGCTTCTTAGACGCTACGTATTATGTATTTACATTTAAATCATTTTCCAAAAGCTTTTTTTTTTTTGTATAAAACCAAAATAAGAGACAGTTTATTCAAGAAGCTAGTTTACCTAGTTATATCAAAGGGGCCAATCAGAATCTAATGTAAACTATATCCAAGTCTCATTGTCATGGAAAAAGGTTTGATTTAATTTGACGATTTTTAAAAAACGGTTGTTCAATCGCGGCATAGGAATATTTTTGGCTATAGGCTAGGACAAGCTATATGGATTGATTTGAACTTTCTCTTTAATTCTTTTCATCAAATTATGGAATATTATATTAAAACCTAGATATTTTAAAGAAAAAGAAAAATTGTATGCAAAAATTTAATTTACTTTTGGAATACGGATTCTAAATTTTTTTGTTGTTTAAAATAGTAAAGAAAAATAAAATATATCAATGAAATCAGGAAGAGGCAAAACATGGTGGCCAATCAAATCGGTTTACTTCAGGCGATCGACGAGCATTTCTAACGAAGCAATGTTCATGTGATCTCAATGGAATATCGACTGTTGTCAATGTGATCGTAACCATACTTTTAAGTTCTGCACTGTATTCTAATTTCTACACAACTATGTTATCTCAATTTTTAACTACTTCCTTCATTATTTACCTCCAGCAAGTGAAAATTAAAAGACCGATAGACAAACAAAAATACATAATCTAGTAAAACAAGTACTAAAAATCTAACATGGTAGAAGAGAAATTGTGTATGTAGGTTCTTTGCAAATAAATCGTGTGTATACTGTATAGACTGATAGACTATTCCTTGTTTGGGGAAAAATGGCTATACACTTATAATATTTTAGAAGTGTCACAAAATAGAAAACTATTTTAAAAAGTAACTTTCTTGGATCGAAAAAATAATAATATGATATATGGTAGGGAAATTTTTACTAATTTTATTAAATTTAATAGGAAGTATCATAAGCACCCATATAGATATGCATAAGTTTGAAACAGAAAATTTGTAGGTACGGTTAGTCGGCTATAAGAGTGGCTTCAATTTGCTTGATGGATTTTTTGTTTTGATAAAATGGTTTGTAGATGGACTTTATTAATTTCAAACATACATTACACTAGTTAAGATAACACCACTTAATCAAGTAATATTTGTATAATTGTAGTTAACTGAAAGTCGTGACTCATGTGTTGTTGTAGGGTTGATTACTACTTTGGCTTTAGATTTCCTCTTTTTTAATCGTACTTTAGAAAATTTGTGGTGCATAATTAAGAAAATTTGTAGTGCATAGTTCCTTATCTAGAAGAAGAGAAGTTTGTACGTCACCAAACACCCCCCAAAAACTCAAGTTGCGAATATGTTCGTTTGCTTAATTAAATATATGTTTTCTCCCATCCAATTTAATATCATATTTTTGTCGCTAATCTTCAATTAACTAGATTACTTATGATAAAGTTGGAATATAAACAGCAATACATGTAATAATTATTTATGTGGATGTAATCTACACGAGCTTTCGTTGGTGATTGGTCGCCTCTTGCCAACAATTTCTGTTATAGTTGAAATGTATTTAACCATTAAAAAACATGAATGAAAGTTACTAGTAAGAAAGAACTGGCCGTTCAAGTACAAAAGTGGAATCCGATTATCCACCGAAATTGCAATTAAATATTGGAGATTTGTTTTAGGAAAAAGATTGGCATGCTATATTTATAATTAAAATTTTGATATGCGTAGAATAAAGTTTGTGGAGTATTTCATATCCAAGTGGCCTTGCCTCATACGAAACTTGCCCTTTAGTAAAGCAAACAACGAGCGTAATGGATATTGCTTAAATAATACCAAAGTTACATGTTTCAAAAAATCGTATTAGTTTTCTAAATGCCCTTTAATTAGCCATCACTAAATGTACTTTGAAGTAATGAACTCGTAAGTTTGATATGAGAAATCATAGGTTCATGGTCTGTAACCTCGATCACCACGGTACGGTCTAACATCTATCGATTAATTTCCAACTAACAAGTTCATCTTTCTCTTGCCCACACTTCACTTACACGATTTTCACTAGTACTAAGAATACATATTCAATAGGATATTTGATGTTTAGGTAGCGTCTAACAATTTTTGAACTTAATTTGTTTAAGCCATTCAGATTTTTGAACGTTTCCATTTATATGTATGAGAGGAGTAGGGACGAATAGTACAAAACGACGAGCGGTGATTGTCCGTGCAGAAAGAAAACGTACCCTCTACTGCTAAAAGGTGCGAAGTGGAAGCTGACGAAACGTGGGACACAATCACACAACAAAACTATACAAATATTATTTTCTCATGTTAATAGTGATTAGTGGAATGATTGCCAATGGACAATGCGGCCTTCTTATCCCTTGTTGTTTTTTATTGTTTTCTTTTTCTTGTAAAAAACTTTGATACTGTTTTAGAATTAAAAAAGAGGTAAAAACTTTTTTTCTTCTAAACGATGCACGAGTTCTTTAATGATGAAGATTGTGAAACTTGCTATACTCATATGAGATGGGACCTGTATTTTTTTTATTTATATATAAAACTATTATTCTCTCACTGACAAGAAATTCCCAATTTTGATTTTGATTTATGTTTTTAAATAACAATATCTTTTTAAAAATATCTCTCTATCTTGCTTTTTTAAAAACACAATTTTTCTGATTGCCTAAAAATAATTACCATAAAAATCAAACATGTCCCGGTCTTGTGGATCCAGTCCCATGATACTCATTTTCTTGCTTTGTTTTATGATTCTATTTTGTTTTCGACCGAAGTTTATGAATTAAAACATGACAAAAATTTATTTGACAAGTAAACGTTACATATTTTTCAAAACTATTACGCCAATGTTCCAAAGCTTCCACGCCGAAATTCTTGAGCAAATAGACAAAACATCAACGATTTTTCTATAGTATCTGTTATTTGAACAAATTGAATTTTTTAAAATGCTAGATTCCTAATTTTCTCTACAAACAAAGCATCAAAGATGAAAGCATAAAAGAAATCAACGTACATTCTTAAGAAGAGGAATCAAATTGTGGCTAAACAGTGGGAAAGTATAATCAAGAATTCAAGATGTGAGATAAAAATAAAATAACAAAAAGCAAAAATTAGGTAAAGAAAAACTAAGGAAATTAAAGGATAACCCAAGTTTTTCTTTTACCGTGGATATTGGATCATTCCACGGTGAAAAAAGAGATTCTAAATTTAACTGATAAACATATATATTAAACAACTGCAATAAAAAAATAAAAAAATTACAGGACTAAAACTAAAGAACTATAGGGAATCGGACATCAAATTACACAGAACCATCTTTACGATTGATGCTTCACCGTACCACATAAACAAAATGAGATCTTATATAAACTTATGATCTTCTTATCCATAGCTCTTAATAAGAAGTGAAAAATAAAAAAATGGAATCACCGCATAGTCTTGGCTAGAGGCAAGAAAAGAAGAAAGATAGACTAATTAATGAGTATATATGTCAAGTCAAAGCACCAGAGCCAAATGAAATTTGGAAATAATAATGAAGAAAAACAAAATGAAATTGTTGGCACTTTAACCCACAATCTCACTCACTTTCAAATAATCTTTGTTCGCTATTATCATCGTGAAAACATTGTCATATTCCACTACACCCCAATCTAAACTGCTCTTTCACTATGCCCTGATTCTGATTAGCTACAAACATTTTTTTTGCGTGGTATATGGATAATACATCGATTTCAAAAAATATGCCTCTATCTGTACGGACTATGTATATCTCAACTCTCAAATCACTGTATTTTATTATTTTCAAGAATGAAAAATAAAAGTGTTAGCTGTCTAGTTCTGTTGATATATTGAATGAAATTTAACATTTTCACTTGTCCAGCTGTAACTTCTTAGTTCTTACAGTATAAATACGTTATTTTCTTTAATAAAAGAGAGATACGTTGATGAGTTCACTATGGTTAAGAAATAAAGAGTTGGTTCCACTAAATTCCATCAATTAAATATGATCGTCACTTTCTTTGTCCCCAAGTTGCATATACCTATAAATACATCTCTTTACCTTCTCCTCTGTTTCCTACTCATCTTTCCTTTTTCCACATCAAGTTAGAAAAACAAAAGTAGAAGAAATTATCTCCAAAACACACAAGTCCAGAGAGAAACAAAAAGAGATTACACACAACAACAACAAAAATGAGACCATTGAGCGTACAATCGAAGTTTGAAGATGTGGCAACGTCAACCTCCGTTAATCACCACGGAGTGACGCCGCAATCACCGTGGCACTCGCCGGTTCCTTACCTCTTCGGCGGTTTAGCGGCGATGCTAGGACTAATCGCCTTTGCTCTTCTCATCCTCGCTTGCTCTTACTGGCGCCTGTCTTCCTCCGGCGAAGAAGATGGTCAAAACGTAGATGAAGAGAAAGAGAGCCGGTCTGGAGATAAGGCGGCGAACGGAGCTTACGAGGAGAAGTTTCTTGTCATAATGGCCGGAGAAGATTTGCCGAGGTATCTGGCGACACCGGCGATGAAAAAGTGTACGTGTGGTGGTCACGAGGGTAAAATGGTGATTTCTCAGGAGGAAAGTGTTGCCAAAGAGGAAGAGAAGATGAGAGAAGGCGAAGAAGAGAAAGTGAAAGATACCGGCGAGACAACTACTACAAGTCACTAAACTTTTCTTTTTCTAAATTAACGTCTTTTTGAGAGTTTTCTGGAGAATTGTCCTCGTCATGATTCCTAGAAATGTAAATTTTACTAGAGAGCAAAATTTTGGGGTTTTTACTTGTTCTGTAGTGTTTACCGTTTGATATATTAAATCGTATTATCCTAAATTTTGTAGTTTGAGGAAATATTTAGTCACTTCACCCCAAAAAGTCTAGTATATTTGAAACTGCGGTTTCTTACGTGTACATGTGTGTACATCCATATATTTAGGATTCGATTGTTCCAACCAATTCGTTTTGATTATATAACTTTCCACATTTTTGAGTGGAAATACGTGCTAATTCAGAAATTTCATATGGTGGTTAGGTTGATTACTCACGGTCACAAAAATTGTACTTTTTTAAAAACCTTGCATGTACTTCAAACTGTTGGCTGTCAGAACAGAGAAAGTGCTTCAATCTGTTGACAGCAGAGCTGTCTGATCCATATGCCAATTTCACTTTCTTTCCTCTTTTAATTCAGCAAGATTTATTTTCCTCACTCGAAGAGTTTTATGAGGTGTAATCATTTAGTGTTTTTACAAGCAGTTTAAGAAGAAAATTATCCGAAACACACGTTGACTACATATATATTTTTTAATCTCATTCGAATATTGTCATGAAAATACATCTAAAAGTTAGATTTATGAACAAAAACATACATCGCCGACAGTTTTATAATCCTAAAAATCATTATAACATAATGTTACTATTAGGATACAAGAAAAATAGACTAGTTCCACATGATTTTTGTTTATCTATATCGACCGTTCTCCAAGACTTTTAAGCCTAAATTTTAGGTTTACTACTACAAAATCTTTCAAGACTGATTATTACTTAAGATCTTTTAAAATACTTTTCGACTTGCAAATATGTCAAAAAATAAATAAAAATGGCTGATTATCGCACACAAAAGATTATCAATAAATTACACAAAAATATATCCAGTCAACGGATCTGGAGATCTTGTATTTGTAATTAACGTTGAGAAAATATTTTAAATAGGAAACTGTTATTCTCCATTATATTTCTTTTCAGCAAATTCATATTCTCCATTAATAAGAACAATTAGCAAATACAATAATTAACAGCAGAAAACAATATGTTTATATGTTTATATTAGCGAATATATATATACTGTATATTTTTTTTATTTTTTTTTGCGTATCTAGTTTAGCTAATCTGTGTGTCAAAGAGTTAACAACATCTGGGACACATTTGAGATAGTGGAGGGGTTGATTTTATTATTATAACTAAAAGAATTAGATTCTCTTTTGACATTTTTTACAGCTTTGAGCTGTCTTTCGAAGCGCCGAGTAGCCGCGTCTACTAAACAAACTTCCACACAATTCTCTTCCATTTTGTGTTTCTTCTTTTCTTTCTTTTTCTTTTCATTTGTTGTATTGTTATTTCAATTTAGCTTTATTATTAACCTTTATCGTATATATTTCCGTACGTTGTACTTTTTTTGTTTCATCTAACTTTTGTATGTATTTGTTTATACTCTAAGTAGCTAGATGCAAAAAAGCCTTAGACATACGAACATTGTGATTTAAAAAATAAAAATAATTAAAATATGATGCGAATTTTTTTTTGGTTTTAATGTGAAGATTATATGATGTGAATCCTGCAATCTCCTTTTCGTGTTCATAAATCTATATATACATTTCATATGATTGTGGACTAGTAAGAAGAAAAATGATTGTGATGAGTCACTCGCATCTTCCCGTACTCAACATGCACAAGCAACGTCTTCTTACATGTGCCAATTAAACCTAATGTTTCTTGGTTGCAAATTCTGGTTGGGTTTATTGTTGGGCTTTTGCTGTTGTGTATTTGGGCTCTGGTCACTTTGTACTCTTTCAAAATCAATGAAATGGTTTGACGACATAAAAAAAAATGATTGTGGACTAGTTAGATAAAAATGTCGATGTAATAATGAGCATCGTTATGTTGGCCCAAACTTTTACATCAATTTGAACTGTACATATTACTGGGCTCAGATTATTAGCAGCATAGACAAGAGCGAGCTTCTATCTGTTTAGAAAGGGAAGTGTACACAAATGGACAAGTTACGATTTGCCATCATGTACCTTCTCTCGTTGGAAACTATCAACCAGTCTGAAGTTGAAGCCGTGGAAGCGGCATTGCGTGAAGCTGAGGCTGATATGTAAAAAAGATCAAGTCGCTGAATGTGTCTTTGGCAGCCTCGGCAGACTCAGCAAGCAGAAGCAACATTGTTGACTGGGCTGAGAAGCTTTATGGTCAGTCTATAAGCGCGGTCACTCCAGGAGTCAAGAATCTCTTATCAAGTGATCAGCAACTGCCGGTGGCACGGACAGTTGAAGCCTTAACTGACGGAAAACCAAACCCAGAAACCGATTCATACCTCATACTGGATGCGAGAGCTTCAAAGTCAGGATCTATTGATAATAGCTATGTGAAGGGGCCTTTCGAAGAAGCCATAGTCTTCATGATTGGTGGAGGTAACTACATTGAATATAGCAGTTTGCAGGAGCTCTCGCAGCGACAGGAGATGGTTAATAACATTATATATGGAGCCACAGAGATCCTTACTGGAACTGAGCTCGTTGAGCAGCTCGGGGAGTTGGGTCAGAAGATGGGACTGAGATAGAGAGTATCTGGTTTTTAAGGTTGAATCTTAGTCAGGTGGATTGTATCCATGAAACTACAAATTTTTAAGACACAATGTAGAATGAATCAGAACTTGTACTAATACATTTATTCTCTCTATAGCTACATACCCAAGTAACAAATGTATAACAACAACAAAAGATACACGACACAGCAAAAAACGTTCGTGTGAGAGTTTTGTTTGTATATTCTTGAAAACCTTTCACCTTTTTATAACAATATATAATCTCCCAGATTCACTTGTTTTGAGATCACGAAACCCGAAAAGGATGTTACCAATGTTAGAACTAGGTTGATGAGTCACCGGAGATTCGGTCAGGTACGATACCATGATCTATTGGGATATTGGTGCTGCTGGAACCTATTCCTCCTGCTTGGTCTGAAAAGAAACGTACGACGACACAAGTTATGTTGTCTGCACTTCCTCTTTGGTAAGCTTCCATCATCAGTCTCTTTGCACCTTCCTCGGGATCTTCTATCGCCTTGATCATGCCTACGGCTTCCTGAAATAAAGATTTGAACAGAGATCAGTTTTTGAGTCCGAGGATTGGGAATGTTAAAAAGAGGAAGTTTAACAGGGAAGTTTAGAAATCAAATGACACTTCCTACCTCGTTAGATACAACGTCCCAGAGACCATCACTTGCAAGAATGAGAAACTCGAGAGAGCTATCAACTTTTTCCTCCTGAAATTTTCCATTTATGCTAATGAGTGAACGAAGGAAGTTTTGTAAAGTGCCATTCTAGAAACTAGTCTAAAATGTGGGTAATGATTGTATCAAGTAACACAAAACAGTCACTCTTTTACCAAGTAGCTAACTATTGAAATCCAATGCAGGTTATGTTCAATTGTTAATAACAAAGTGGCATTTTTAATATATAGGAGGAGATTTTGGCAAAAAGTCAATACCTGTATCTCCGGATCAGCAACAACATACTGCTTCAACAACCTATCGCCAAATGCACGAGAAACAGCAAGAACTCCTCCAACTCTCCATGTTCCTTTTAGTATAATTCCAATTAAGCAAATTATATAAGCACAAATAAGAAGAGAAATTTCAGTTAAATGTTTTCTTACCAGCCCACATGACAAATCCTCCTGCATCCTCAATTCTTTGGCGCTCGTCACTTTGATCAGGCTTGTGATCTCGGGATACAGCAATAGCTTTGACAAACAAAAAAAAATATCAAATTAGTACCATACAAAACAGAGCGACTTATTGCAAATTTCATGAACAAGGGCTATCATGTGATTATAAGTATGTGGAGTTAGTTATGACTCGAAGACCTGCATATACAGTTTGGCAAATTTATCATTTTATGTTTCCCTTGGGACCTCTTAATATTTAACCCCTAATGACTTGGTCGAACTGGATGATGTCTAAGCGTCAAAGCAGGGCCACTTGGTATAAATCACTTAGAAGCATCTTCTAATCTCCATTCTTTTTTTTTTCTTTTTTTCAACCTTCTAATCTCCATTCAAATCCCCCAAAAAAAAAGTTCTATAATAAAAATGAACAAGCATTACCATTGCCACCTCTGCATATTACAGCTCTAGAGTCCCCTACATTTGCAACAAGTAAACGGTCACCAACTAAGATGGCTGTTGACGCCGTTGAACCAGCATCTCTGTTCTGACTATTTTCTGATTTAAGAAACTCTGAGTCTGTTTGGTTGTATGCATCAGCTGAGATGAGGAGCAGGCAAATGAAAAAGTCAGAATTAGGCACCTTGCTAGGTCTATTTATTGAATCATCTGGCTAACAATATTAAAGGTGAAAAGCACCTATTGCAGCTGTGGTATCAGAGATGAACTTTGGATGCCTGATCAGGTTACTGAAGAGATTTTGCTTCACATATTCAGCTGCACGTGCACCTCCATGTCCTGGAAATAAATATTATCTGCATCACTATATTGCCCTCTTTAGAGTATTTTAACAAGTAGCAAATAAGCAAAGACGACATCATATTCACGTAAGATCACTATTTGATCAGAAGACGTCAATGAATTATGGTTCTTATAAATCAAGAGAAACCGAACCTACTACATCTCCAATTTACCATATCGAAACTCATAACTTCCGAGTTATATGTCTACAATTCTGCATATGCTAGAAACTTAAAATAGAACTAGAAATTGTTACATGCAAGATATAGTCAGTGACAGACTAGTTAATGTAATTAGAGAGGCATGTATACATACCATCAAAGACTCCAAATAGACCAACTATTTCCCCTTCAACGCCGTCGATCCTAGTTTCATAGAAGTCCTCCATAGAAGATCTTTTACCGGGAGAGCTTGCATATCCATAGCTGAACTTCCCGTTCTGACTGTACATATTAGAGTGTTCATTAAAATTAATAGCAGCAGCAGCAGCATCTACAGTCACATTTCTAGGAATGATGCCAATGCGCAAACATATAATCACACATCTAAACTGCAGATTTATATTCGAAGAACGATTTCTACTTTTGAGGAGTGACATGTATAATTGAGATATTATTTTGCACAATAACTCTTTAACTCACACCAACAGAGATGAGCTTCCAATAAAGATAAGTATAACGCAAGAGTTATCAGAAGAAATCAGCCAAGACAAGGTTTCAAATCAGTAGCTAGGACTTGAATCAGACATTAATAAAGGCTAAAAAGAGTATATGATTCTGAGCAATCTATAATCTGTAGTTGCATTCTTAATCCTATAACTTAATACTAAAAACCTGAGAAAGATTAAGCTGGGGAGAAAGAGAAAAGTGAACCTGAGGCCACCACCGCTAACAGGTCCATCGTCGGAGTGAACCTGGCTCGAAGATGACAAAACAGAATTCAGATATCCCATAACTCCTCAGAAATGCTCCAAACACCAATGCTTCTTGTCTCAAACAAAGATCAAATTCAATTCTGAAGCTGATTCAGCTACCTTTGTCCACCAATCAAATCCTAACACAACGTCGAAAAACATGTAAAACAATATGTCAATAATCACCAAATGCTCAACAGACATATCAAACCAATGACGAGACCGAGTCCTGAAGCCAGAACGACTATCCACAGCACAAATAATGAGCAGATAATTGGAAATAGCCAATGGATTGAGCAAACAAATTGAAATGGCAATGGATTGAGCACGATCAGATCGAAAAATAAGAGTAATTTGGGGGAGATTTGAGAGTAATTTGGGCGTACCAGAAGAAGAACGAAGAAGAAGAAGAAGATACAGGTATGACGAGAATCACTTGCAAATTTGTAAGATTCAACGCCCGACAAGATTTAGGGCTCGCTGTGGTCTTCGTTTTTGACAAAACTGGAGAAATTTATGACGAAGAACCAGCTAACTTTTTGAAATATGATACCCAATTAATTATGGATACAATTATATGTTTTCATTATTAGCAATTAATAATAATGATTTAATTACGGATAAGTAGTTGGTAATTTGAGAAATAAATATATTTGATGTTATCTCTATAAGCAAAGAGCAATCTCGTGGGCCTAAAAAGATGATTATTATTCCTTCCTTTTTTCTTTTTTTTTTGGGTTTGTCAACTTTACGGTGAACCCAAGTTAGAATGAATCAACCGTCCTTCTCACTAGATTTCGACACGTGGCTGTCACATGCAGCTGATTGTTCTACGCTTGATTTATCTCACGTCCTCCTCTGTACTAACTAGTAGTAGTAAATAATTTCACTTTACTTGCTACTCGTTTTCTTGTTTGTTTCCAAATCGAAAATGTGTTTCCCATATTAGACGCAACTTTAGAAAGAGGATCTGTCTCGACAACTAGAAGACGATTTTCAAGTACCAAAACTCGTCACAAATACAAAATTTAAGAGATAACATTACAGACTATCCAAAATGGGACAAATTAATTAAGAAGCGGACAATGTTTTTAATTGACGGAAGAACAAGAACGTCTTATCTCACCATCTTCACCAACTCTCACACCAACCATACTCAGTTTCACAAACGACTCACTCCATCTTTGAAAAAAGCTTTCCTCATCACTCGCTAATTCCTCCACCATTGTCCTCGTCCGATTATCCTCCATCAAAGCAGAATCCGTCTGAAACAAACCCTTGTGCGTCTCAAGATTCCTATAGTACTGATTATCGAATACGGCAGATGTCTCTGGATCGTTGCTCACAGTCAATGATGAGGATTCCGAGGACGAACACTTGTTCATTAGTGTCTCTGCGTAGGAGTTGTCGAGAGACGCATCAATTACCTCGAAGTTTCCTTTCGAGTCTCGTTGAAACCTTCCATTGAATGCGTTACAGTGTGATGCTCCAATTGTGTGTGCTCCTGAATGTAAATAAAAAAAGAAGAAGCTGAGTGTAACAGAATATGAAACAGATTTTGCTACAAGAATTGACTTTACCATAGTTAAAGAAAAAAAACTCTGTTTCATACTCTGTTTGCGTTTAGCAAAACATGTTGGTAAAATTGATTAGAAGTTTCAAGAAACGTTGATATATACCTGAGAGGACGACGAGATCTTGAATGGACAAGCCTTTGGAAGAGAAGGCATCGATCATTTGATCGAGAGTAAAATCTGTGTCGATGATGTTCGGTCTCACGTTTGCAGCCATCGATTCTTTCCCGTCTCTCCTCCCTGTCGGAATCTCAACCACCGGTCCTCCTGCCTGTCCCGCCAAAGAAGAAAAACATTCAAACCTTAATAAGGATAACCGGTTTAATGTATCTACAACTCCGGTTATATTTGGTTCATTGTGTAGTCTATGCGAAAATGATACAGAATTGGTTTGTTTCTTTTTTTCGATTTCATGTGTATGCTTTCGGTTCAGTTGGGATTGGTTAAACCGGATTAGAGCAATATAGATTGAAGTGAAGTGGGAGTGAAGTAAATGTTACAGCTTCGACGGCGTCTCTAGCAGCAAGTGCAACTATGTCAGCGCAAGAAACAGTGGCCGGACATAAATTCTCGATGGCATTCTTGGCTGTGTCTATGACTGAGAATCCTCCAAGAGATGCGTTTCCGGGATCGCTTTTCTCTGTGCTATTCCCTTGTATCAACACTGATGCATCACAACCCTTGCAAGTTCAACCAACAAACAAAGTTTAAGCCAAATTGTTTGAACTTTCCTCAGTAATTCGTAATTAGTGCGTGTTACCTGGACGAAACAGTCGTGGAAGAAAAGACGAAGGAGTTTCCCGGGGATCGTTGGATCGGAGGAGGTAGCTGATCTAACGGTGTTTCTGACTAGAAACTCGGCTACAGAACAAGAACTAGCATAGAAATTAAAGGAGAGGTTGGCGGAGGAAGTGAGAAGACTAGACAGAAACATAAGGAGATGAAGAAGAGTGGAACAGTTTATTCTGTAAGAGGACGCCATTTTTATTGTCTCTGTGTTTTGACTCGAATAAAGTGACAATGAAAATAGAAAGGAGAATGAGAGGAATCTTGAAGGTTGTTGTAATAAACTGCAACTGTTCACTTCATAATTTGCATTTGATGTTAGTGTCAGAGATAGAAAATTAGTTGAGGTGATGAAGTTGAGTCAACGCATTCAATGAAGAATCATTGATGGTCGTGTTTAGTTGAATCCAACATTCCCAGCATCATCCATGGTTTTAAGTGAATCCGACATACTTATCTATGGGTTTTGTCGGCGAGTAACTTCCCAAGCCAATGCATGCCAGAGAACTTGTGGAAGAAAAGGTGATCAACTTTCTTGAATACTGGATGAAACATTAATATCTAACTTTTTATTTCTCCAAGACATTTTTATGATTCACTTTTCTTTAATATCACAAATAAAACTTATGCTGATTCTAAAAAATGAACAAGAAAACTTGGTTTTCTAATCACAGAATCCCAACTAATGTGGTTGTTTTCCAGCTTGACGATGAAGCAGTCAGATATTAGCAAGATAAAATATATTCTGACCACTGGAATGGAGATATTCATGCATCGTCTCTTGTATGATCATCTGCTTTTGCTTCCTCCATCTCTTCTATTTCATCAATGTCATCAATTGGGATTTCTTCGCTATCATATGTCGGAAGATCTGCAATACACAACAAGACATGTTTGATTCTTGACACTGCACTAAACATCTCTGTCATTGGTGCTTGATGCAGTTTCATGACAATAGGCAGATAGAAAGAGTAAATGAACAACTTCACAGAATATGTATCTGATAATCCCAAACCAAGTCCTCATCTACAAAGAAAACTATCGTCATACCTGATGGAGCCAGTGAAGCAGGGATATCGGTTCTTTCCCCTGTTACTGGTGATGAATCAAGGAGATATGGGAGACCAAGGAGCTCTAACAAAGACAGCGTCTGGGGATTCTGCGGGATCTCTACAAAATGCCATATGAATAAAACACTTTTAATCGATCCATCAACTTTTTATAATCCTCTATATCCAGTACACTATTAACATACCAGGAATGGAATCAAATACACGTTGTGATGGGTTATATGCAGGTACTGTTCTCGCAAACTCAAAAGGTTTAAATTGCCTTTCTTCTAGCTTCTTCCTCACCCACTCACGGCTCTCTTGTATAGTTCCAGCAGTGCTATTGTAGTAAAACAATACGTAAGTGGGACGGTAGGTAGAAAGATAAATGGAAGATATATAAACATTTCTTAGTAGGTAGCTTGTTCGGGATGGTATACCTGACGTTTGTGTATCTCCTTGTTAGCGGGAAAATAGAATTGAACTTTCGTGTGATTGCTAGCCACTCTTCATCGTATAGGACCTCAAAGGGTCCAGGCTCTGATTCGATTTCAATAATCTAATGAACATCCAAAGAAATTAAAAGATATCCTTTTTGTTTCAAAAGAACAAAGCATAATGTTGTGGACAGGAAAGAAAGAGAACCTGTAAAAACTTTTTCCCTGGAAGGCATTTATCGAGGGCAAGAAATTTTGTCACTGACCCATCATTCCCGTGTTGAACAGCAGCAGCAAATTTGCAATGTAAATGAGCTGAAAACCAATATTGAGGCTTCAGTTTTTCTAGCAGTAGAGCCGCTGGTTTACTTCCAAGAGTTTTTTCCTCGATCTGTAATAAATTTTGGTCAAATCAATTGAAAACCTCTCAAAACCAAAATGAAGAAGTAGAATCATGTTCCCACAGATTTACCTCTTGACGAAAGTATGGTTTTTGCCGCATAAGTGATTCTGAGTCTCCATAATCAGTGATTCCAACAGGCCAATCATGTGATAGAAATATATCAAGCGGCTCTTCAAGTTGCATCAACTTCTGGACATCATAGTCACGAACATGATAGACCGATCTGATGGTGCTCTCGTTATATGGTGGCCGCTCAAAGTGTCCTACTCACACAAATGACTGATTCTCACTTTATTGACACCAAACAAATCAAACGAATTCCCTAATCTATACATTTCCACTATAGACACTAACTCAGAAATCCAACTTTCTCCCATTTCAAAAGCTGAAAAATTGGTACTTTGTCAGAGAGATGAAGAAGAAACAAACCTGAACGGTAATGACGCTCATTGTATATACCAGAAAGGCCACCAATTCGCACATTACCAAACTTGACAACTCCAGCAAAACCCAAAAAGTAAATATTGGTGGCAGCCCAACCCCCATAATACCTATAGCACAACAACCAGCAACCATCAAGAACACATTTTTTAAGCCTCGGAATCCTAAACTCAAATACTAGATAACTTACAATTCCCATAAGTAGTTAGAAGCCTCATGATTCCCACCAATGAAAATTGTGGGAATCGGAGCAACTTCTTGGCCGGAGTAGTACTTCCAGAAAGATTTCATCTCTCTGTATTTTCTAGGTACGTTAAGGCTATCCATGTCTTTCTCATTTCTAACAGCCTAATGTTTTCCACAAAGAACGAATCTTTTCAGACTTAGGAAGCAGAATCGAATGGATTTTTATTTTCAAGGTAAAAAAAAACAAACGATTACCTGAAAATCGCCGCAGCAGAGGAGGAGATCGACTTTAGTGTTGTGAATCTGTTCGTAATGTTGAATTGTTTTATACACATTGTCTAGGTCTCCATGCATACAACCTTCAATTGCAATCTTCATCTCTCTGCTGAATTCTACTATTCTCGGGTTTCACTAATTCGACGAGCTCAACTTACAAATTTGAATTCGTGCCGTGAGACGAACAAACGATTAGTGGACAAGGACCAAGAAAGAGGCAGAAGAATTGAGTAAGAAGAGCAGAGAAGAAGCGTGGATTTAGGGTTGTGGATTTTGAGAATCAAAACTGAGGAAGAAGAAGAACAAAACGATGTCGTTTCAATAAACACCAAAACCACGGTCGTTTCGAAGAGAAGAGTCAAATAAAGAAAAAACGCGGGACGGCGGCGCGGAATGAAGAAGAACAACCAAAAGCCCAAAAGCTAAAATTGAAAATAAATTTGGGTTAGGCCCAAAAGCCCACTAAACATTTTCCATGTGTACTGCGAGTTTTGATTTTAGTCCGTTAAAATAGGGCCTATTATAAGAAATGGTCTGTCTTTCTTTTTTTGATAATGGGTTAAAATCATAGTTGCAACAGTTGATTATGAGTTTGATATATAAATAATTTTTTGTCTGTTAATTTTTCTCGAAACTAAACGAATGTGAGGGATATCCTAGGTTTTGCACCTATATTTGTTAGATATTAGAATAATTAAATTCATGTTCGTCGTAGTTTCCTTGTAAAACACGTTTTGTTTTAGAATCTAAAGCATGTGAAAGGCATGCCTCGCCAACTTTTAGTTTTCACACCATGCGTGCCTTTTTCTTGTTCTTTGGTCGGTCGTAGTCTTCTTACTAATAACGAATTCTATTCCATGACGAGTTCCTTCCACTTTTCTCCTTTCTAATCTAAACCTTTTATAAATTATTGATTATATCTGAGTGAGTAGCTCAAATATAACTATAAATAACAAAAGTACCTCAAAATTATAGTATTAAGGTATAGGAACGAGTGGAGAATTGGAAGCATGAAACACATGTGCATCAGAATGCCAACGTTGACTCACGAGTTTTGAAATCTTAATGAATTCGATAAATCGTCTGAGTCGGATTATACTTCGTTTTTTCATAACTCTTTTTCAGATACAAGAATCGGTTGTTTAAGAAAAAAAGAAAAATCGCTGTTTAATGAATCATTTTACCAAAGAACCCATGTAGACTATCTATATCTATAGTATTATACCATGTGGCTTGGATCGGGTCCGAAGTACTATAAGCCTAAGGCGGAAAATCTTTTGGTTGAGAGAATTGAGCTAAAATATCAATCCAGTATATAAAAAACATATACCGTATCTCTATTCATTATAAGTTGGTTAAAACCATTCCCAAACTCATGATAATCACTCTCTCACCAAAAAACAAAAATCAAATAAACTGATATATATATATATAAGAAAAACTTGAACATTTCCTCACATTGTTACTCTAGATTTTAAAGGTGATAGTGATACAATGGCTGATAAATGTGCTAAAATTTGAAATTAATTTGTCCATTATGCCGACATCCATTTATAAGCTTTTAACATGATACTAGAATCAACAAATAAATATTTTTATTATTTTATTTGGAAACTATTAATGAGTACACGATATTTACATTTACATAAATTGGTTGATTGGTTACCTGAATTTTGGTAGAAATTGCCCACAGAATATTCGGATAAGTATTTCGGTTTAGCCAAAAGCAGTGTCGTCTTCTTACACAAAAACAACAAAACTCCAATCGTCCTCCCTCGTCCTGAATCCATCCATCATCCACTCTCCTCTTAAAAATCCTATCTTTGTGGTTTGCAATCTCTCCCACGACGCGCTTCATCATTCATGGCTATTTGAATCTCTCTTCTCTCTCTCTATCAAATATGCAAAACCCTTCAACGGTAACCCAGGAATCAGCCGCACCGGTCTTTGATTTCTTCCCACGGCTCAGAGGTTTAACCTCTAGAAATCGATCCCCGTGTTCGAATTCAGATGGGTATGCTCTCTCATCGTCCAATGCCTTGTACTTCAATGGTTTCCGGACTTTACCCTCCCGAAGGATGGGAAAAACCCTAGCTTCCTTGAGCTTCAACACTAAGAGCAGTGCTGGTTCGAGTCTCCGTAGGTTTATCAGCGATTTCAATAGCTTTATTAGGTTTCACTGCGATAAAGTGGTTCCGGAGAGCTTTGCCTCCGTCGGAGGAGTCGGATTATCGAGTGATGAGAATGGGATTAGGGAAAATGGGACTGGTGGGGTTTTGGGTGAGGAGGGATTGCCGTTGAATGGTGTTGAAGCTGATCGGCCGAAGAAAGTTTTGATTTTGATGAGTGATACTGGTGGTGGTCACAGAGCTTCTGCGGAAGCCATTAGAGCTGCTTTTAATCAGGAGTTTGGAGATGAGTACCAGGTTCGTCTTGATATTTCCATCCATCTTTTTGGGTAGAATCACGATTGATTGATCATTGATGGATTTCAGTTTGGGACTTTTACAAGTTTTGGTAGTAAATTGAAGTATCTGTTTGGATGTTCGGAGAATCTCTATTCTGTCTTCTTAGTTTTAGAGTTCTTCGAAGCTTCAGATTCAGTTTACTTATAAACTTGTAATTGTAGTCAGGTTTAGAGTTTCTTGAATTAGAGAAAATAGGATTTAGATGTTTGGTTCATGTAAGTGGATAGCATTGCGTTACATTCACTTGATGGCTTAGGAATGTTCCAGCTGAAGAGTGTGAAACTGACTTTAAATTAAATTTGGTTCTTGGAATAATTAACCAAATACATTTGAAAGTCTAGATCTTTGGTACTTTAAGTAGTGTGAGCCATTGTTGATTTTGTTCCGTTCTAAGAGTGCTTGCGCAGGTGTTTATTACGGATTTGTGGACAGATCATACGCCCTGGCCGTTCAACCAGCTTCCCAGGAGCTATAATTTTCTGGTGAAACATGGAACTCTGTGGAAAATGACTTATTATGGTACATCTCCACGCATTGTTCATCAATCTAATTTTGCTGCAACTTCCACTTTTATTGCCAGGTGAGGATTAAGGTCTATAGTTTGGTTACTCCTTCATAATTCATTTGTCTGTTCCAACTATAATTATGAGAAGATTCTAATCAAGAGTCTTTAAATGTTCCTATGAGAAAGGAGCATCATATTTAGCCTATAGCTTTTTTGGGTCTTTGCTTCTCTTACGGAGTTCTATCATGTCTTTTTCTTTTCTAATCTGATACCATTGTTTTATAACTTACAGGGAAATCGCCCAAGGGTTAATGAAATATCAACCAGATATCATAATCAGTGTTCATCCGTTGATGCAACATGTCCCACTTCGTGTCCTAAGATCAAAAGGCTTGCTTAAGAAAATCGTGTTCACCACGGTTATTACAGACTTAAGCACTTGCCATCCTACATGGTTTGTTGTTTTATCAAATCGTTCATGTGGTTCTCTTTTCTTAATATATTGTTACAACATGTTTGTTTTGATGTTTAGGTTTCATAAGCTTGTGACAAGATGTTATTGCCCATCAACAGAAGTGGCAAAAAGGGCTCAAAAAGCAGGACTTGAAACATCACAAATCAAAGTTTATGGCCTCCCTGTTCGACCTTCCTTTGTGAAACCAGTTCGCCCAAAGGTCGGTTTTGGAATCATTCCTAGCTGTTCTTTGTTGCTTCCGACTCATCCAAATGTAATAGTATCTGTCCGAAAAAATCGCAGGTTGAATTAAGAAGGGAGCTAGGGATGGATGAGAATCTTCCAGCTGTTTTGTTAATGGGTGGAGGAGAAGGGATGGGTCCCATCGAGGCAACAGCAAGAGCACTTGCAGATGCTTTGTATGATAAGAATCTTGGTGAAGCAGTAGGTCAGGTTCTTATAATCTGTGGACGGAACAAGAAACTCCAAAGCAAATTAAGTTCCTTAGACTGGAAAATCCCTGTCCAGGTACTCTACATTTGTCACTCTTCATACCAAATCCACAATCTTAGGCGTTTGATGTTAGTCACTGAAACTGTGTTCTTTATGTCATAGGTTAAGGGGTTTATAACGAAAATGGAGGAATGTATGGGTGCCTGTGACTGCATCATAACAAAGGTAAACCGAACAGAACCAAGCAAGCATATAAACTGATCTATATAGATTTAGTGTTACATTGGTTAATATTTTCTTGATGGGGAAAAATAAGAGTGATTTAAAAGTGATTGTTTCTTTATCAATGTTTGTGACTTGGCTTGTGCAGGCTGGTCCAGGCACTATAGCTGAAGCTATGATAAGAGGGTTACCGATAATCTTAAACGGTTACATCGCTGGTCAAGTAAGTTCCACTCTAAAAACTTCCCATTTATATGTTGGTTCAGGTTTTCAATTGTGAGGGGTTTTGATTGTGAGAGCAGGAGGCAGGGAATGTACCGTACGTGGTGGAAAACGGATGTGGGAAATTCTCAAAATCACCGAAAGAGATATCGAAGATTGTAGCGGATTGGTTTGGACCGGCATCGAAAGAGTTGGAGATAATGTCACAGAATGCATTGAGGCTGGCTAAACCAGAAGCAGTGTTCAAGATAGTGCATGATATGCACGAGCTTGTCCGTAAAAAAAATAGTCTTCCTCAACTCTCTTGCACTGCCTAATAATCTATATATGTTGTAACTCTATTCATTCAAATTCAATCACTCTAATCTCCTTTCTTAGACAAGAGTGTAATAAACATCACAATATTGTAGTAATTTTTTTGCCCTAAATGCAATAATCAGGGCCGATTACTACCAACTCTTTTTAATAATGATAAATAAGTATCCCAATTAAATTAGTTTATTATAACTCCAAAGAACGACATTGTTTCATGGGACTTAAAAAAAAAACAGCAATAAAGAAAAAAAACAAAGAGACACAAAAAGGGTTTTGAGTATTGACCTTCTTCTCTCGGCCGCTCGCTGAGGTTTATCAAGTGAGAGCCTTTTCTTTCGGAGTTTTCAACGCAATTCTTCAGGTAAAAATCCGATCTTTTGGTCTTTCAAGTCTATGGATTTGTCGATTTTCCTTAGATCTAAGTTCGTCAGCTTGTCCTTGTTCTTCTGATTGTCTGATTGAGTGATTAGTTCATGTTTTAAGGTTTTGTTTTTGTCTGTTGTCAGAGAAGCAGAAGAGATGTTGTACATTATAGGGTTAGGTTTAGGAGATGAAAAAGATATAACCTTGAGAGGACTCGAGGCTGTTAAGAAATCACAGAAAGTATACATGGAAGCTTACACTTCTCTTTTGTCCTTTGGTCTCTCTGCTGATGGACTTTCCAATCTTGTAAGACTCTCAAAGCCTCGTTGATTTAGTAGATTCATTACTTTCCCACCCAGTTTTCTGATTAAAGTTCTTTGATTGGTTTCTCAGGAAAAGTTCTATGGGAAACCAATTATACTTGCTGATAGAGAAATGGTGGAAGAAAAGGCTGGTGATATGATTGATGAAGCCATTGATAATGATGTCGCTTTTCTCGTTGTTGGTGATCCTTTCGGGTACATACACCTTTCTCATCCTATCTTGGTATTCGATTTTATACCTAATGTAGTTAGTTAGATAATAGATACAATACAGTTTAGATTGGGATTGATGTTTGAAATGGTTTTGTTGGAAATGCAATTTGCAGAGCTACAACGCATAGTGATCTTGTTGTTCGAGCTAAGACACTCGGTGTAAAAGTAGAGGTAGTGCACAATGCATCGGTGATGAATGCTGTTGGGATTTGTGGATTGCAGCTTTACCATTATGGAGAGACTGTTTCGATCCCATTCTTTACCGAGACTTGGAGACCTGATAGTTTTTATGAGAAGATCAAGAAGAACCGCTCTCTTGGACTTCACACTCTCTGTTTGCTAGATATCCGAGTGAAGGAGCCTACTTTTGAATCTCTATGCAGAGGAGGGAAGAAACAGTATGAACCGCCGAGGTATATGAGTGTTAATACAGCAATCGAGCAGCTTCTGGAAGTTGAGCAAAAGCATGGAGATTCTGTTTATGGTGAAGACACACAGTGTGTGGGCTTTGCCCGGCTTGGCTCTGAGGACCAGACGATAGTTGCAGGGACGATGAAGCAACTCGAAAGCGTTGATTTTGGAGCACCGTTGCATTGTCTTGTGATAGTAGGCGAGACTCATCCCGTGGAAGAAGAGATGTTAGAGTTTTACAAATACAAAAGTGGAAACTAAAAGACCACAAAACTAAAGAAGACTCTTCTTATCATTACTCGCAAAGCTTCAAGGCAGAGCAGGAGGAGGAAGAGATTGAAACTAGGAACTGATAGGTGAAATACTCTTCTTCATCTCTATTGACTTTCGAGGTTTTGGTAGTGAATTTTGTATAAGCATAGTTATGGTGTGACTTCGAATTGGAAAGGTGGATATTGAAATATTCATTTGGCTATAGATTGAGGTGGATTTTGTATCAAAGCTTTGTTTCAGAGATAATTTTATTTTGGCTTGGTTTGGTTTGGTTTGAGGATTTGAAACCAAACTAGAGGTCGTTTCGGTTTGTTTTTGTTCGGTCTGGTTCTTGAGGGTTGATTACCCTTCAAAAGATCATTGTTTAGTTTATGATTGTCTCCTTAAACCACCACACGTCCAAAGATTGTATTTTATTATTGCCCCTAAGTTAGAACTGAGAAAACTTTGTAACGTTCAAATATAATGATGTTTATAGAAATGGAAACGTCGGGTTAATCAGAATTTCTATGAAGGAAACGTAAAATAAAAATCTAACACATGGAAATATCCGACTTAGTTTTAGATGAATCAAAATCCGAGTCTTACTTTTTTCAAAGCTGGGATAAAGCTCTGGTCCTAATTGAGACCACAATTTAAAAAATCATGACTTCTTTTTTAACAATAATTCCACTCAAAAGTCATTTAAAATTTTGACAAGTAAGCCTTTTAAGGAGGCTGATGAATGATAGATGATGCACAAACGATGACGTAGGATTATTTACGTAACGAGGCTGATGAATCATGAACGTAACGTAGTTCACCACCATTCAGAAAAGAGAACATACATAAGGAATAATATGTCTGGCTAAATTGTCGCATGACTTGAGCAACTAGTCTATAGTTTTTACTTTTACTTACAAACAAATCGATTTGGTCCATTTTCTATTAGTTCTTGAAATCTCTAACAGATAGATTATTCCGTTTGGTTTTAGCTTTTAAATAAGCTTGACTCATCATCAACTTAAGTCTTTCTTAAAGATACTGTATAAAATATATCGCTATATTAATTTTAAATGGTTAATGTATCGATTTGTTTCGTACACTAATTACCAAGCATTGTATTCATTTCTATTTTTGTCATAATCATTTTTTGATTATTTTTTTTTTTTTCTGCAATTATATTCTTTCGGCTGAAGTCTTATGTTTAGAAATTTTAAATTCACGTAAACATTTGACCTAAAACTATCATAACAGATTTAAATAATTATCCAAAATTTTATTTTAGTTAGAAATTGAACAAGTAAAGTTAGTAATTTAACCGGTTATATGAATAGTTTATGCACATACGAGTTCATGATTAAATTTGAAGAAAATAAAAATTAATTCTCCGATAGGAAGAGATATGCAAATGAGAAAACTAAATTATTCTTTAGTAAACCGCTCTTACAAACCGTATTTTCAGATTAACAAAAGAGACAAATATAAAAACGTATCATGATGATACTTTCAGATGCTGATCGTAATGACGTCATCGTATCGACGTCGTCATGTAGAATATCCGAGAGAGAGTTTTACACGACGACTTAAGAAAGATCTTTGGTCGTCTTTCTTATAAGGTCTTATGATAAGACTTATCACTCCACATAGGATCAATAAACTAAAAACACTTCCTGAAATATTTTTCCAACCATGTTATATTTGTTTAATTAACTTTTCCATGAGCCCTAACTCATTTCTTCACTAATTATATTATTGTTATTCATCTCTTGTTAACAATATCCAACTTGACCAATATATCTTTATTGTTCGTCAACTGTCATCGATCTATATCACTTTACGTATAGGATTAATGTGGCGTAAAAAGATAAAGAAGTTTGGTCCAAATTTCAATATCAAACTTCTAGTGATGAGAAATTTCTATTTGGTCTACATCGGGGAACAGATCATTCCACTTATGAATCCCCATTACTAATTTTCCATTCCTATTACAGACGTTTTACGTAGTAGGGAATCTAGTTTATTAATATACATATCACATAGATTAATCTTGATTGTTTCGCAAATTTTAATGGTTTTCGGAAACAAAAAGGGGGTACAAAGTGAGCTTTCCGAAATAGTGTAGTTCCCAGCATCCAAATCTCTCAAAATTCCTTCCACAATTAGAACGATTGTTCGTTCGTTCGTTTTCACAATGTATCTCGACCTCTTTTAGCAAGAGTTTGCTACTAAACTCGAACCAAGTGGAAACATGTGGGTTTTGCAATCTAAATTGAATTTGTTTTGTCAAAAAAGGTTCTTATATTTAGTACACTGTAAAAAATTTCGTTTCTAATAACATAAATACCTAGTATAGTGTAATGGTGTTCAGAGTTAGCATGCAAACTTGTGTTAGGAAAGGATATCAAAAGTCTCTTGTTTCAACAATTTTTATTTTATATTCAAAAATTATTATGATTTGATCTTTCAAGTTGATTCAATTCATGAAGATCACATAAAGCTTCTTCTCTGAAATGAATGTCACATGGAATAATTATGTATTGAAGAGCAAAAACCGCATATAGTAACCTAGCTTAAACCGAATATACCCGAAGTCAAGACTTTAATGAGAATCAGACTAAATCCTGAATTTATTTGAAAACAAATCATATGATTTGGTCTTCGGTCCGGTAAAAAAACTCAGATAAGTTTGAAAACAAGTTTTAATATTTATACTATATGATTCCGTCTTAATCAAAATTGTCAACTTACATCAATAAAATCAAAACTCATTTTAACTAGATTCTAAGAATCTCATCGAACAATCGATCTTTGTAAATCTTCATGGAATAGTGGTTAGCATTTGTATCATTGAGTTTGAAAGAAACGGAATAATTAAAGATGACACTAAATTCACAACTTTGAACAAACAAACAAAAAAAAGTGACAAGAAAAATAGAGGTCGGTGTCGGAGCCGCCCAAGGTGGCAACTTGTTCACACCTCATAATAAAAGCTTCTCACAAGTTGGAAGTCGCGGTCGAGTCCAGTCAAGATTTTGTTGCCCTTTTCCCGTGTGGGCTCACCACCCTCTTTGTCTTCTTCTCCCCAAAAATTTTCCACGTTTTTTGTTTCACTCTCTCAATTTATTTATATTTTTTTTGTCGGCTCATATTTAATTTGTGTTAATTAACACTTCCTTGATTAGAAAGTTTTTTTGTACCGACTTAAATTTATCATGCAATGTGATTGGTCGCTTTCCCAAAACAATCTCTCAACGACAAAAAAGTAGTAATTAGTAATTAAATACATTATATTTTGTTGTTAAATAGTACTCATTCTATTTCAAAATATAAAATATTTAAGTAAATATCACACGGTTAATGAATTTAAATATATAACTCAAGTATAGTACTAAAAAGAATACTTTAACAAACAAACAGAAACCTATTGTACAGTAAAATATCAATCAGTGAATTATTAATCAAATAGTAAGGGAAACTAGGATATAATAGAAAAAGAATTGCCGACCTACAAATCAGAGTCAATGGTCAAGCAAGTCAAGGGAAAGTTCGTAATTGTTATGGATCTGGAGTCTGGACAAATTAAAAAAAATTTGTTAAATAGAAGAGGATATAAAGGGAACACAGATCCTACATATTGAAATTTATGTATGACGTCCAAATTTTTCTTCAGCATGGGACACTGCCCCGCCGAAATTATTGATTTTTCGGATCTTTCTTCTACTTGCTTCTTTTTTGTTTGCTTTTATAAGTTTTGCATAGCTAATTCTTAATTTCTTATCATTTATTTCTAGTTGGTAGAGACTTATAAATTGAACGTTTCAAGTCTTTGGACGGTATTTGAGATTTCTTGTAATTTCACTTGTAATTGTACCACCTAACAGTGACTAAAGCAGAATAAATTACGATTCGTATACAACAAAGTATTCAAATTTCTAAATGTGGATATATTATTGATTTTATTTTGGGAAACATGTTTATGATAATCACCTATATCTCCTCTATAGTCTACTAGAAACGATATTTGTCACCTTCATCGTACAAGACTATAATGTATAATTCTATCCATAATGAACGATCTAGTTTTTAACATGTACTATAGAGATGAATGATTACGACAGTAAATTTAACCCATGCATACGAAAATACATACCGATAGATATAACACAATTCAGAATGTTTTACACAATCCCATATTTTTAGCCAATCAGTGTGATTTTAATAGACAGCTTTCTATGTCTTGTTGTGCTTTTTCTTCTTCTTTTTTTCCCAAAGTCTTTAATGTCTTCTGGACTTTATAGAAGACAGCTTTTTATATGTTATCTTCACTTTCGAACGACTTTCCTTCCTAACATATCCCAAAACCTATCTCTTTAATTTATTCCTATCGTACTTACAGCTTTTATTAAAAAAACTTTCTTATTTTAATCACTAAACAATTAATAAAACATTTATTTATGATTTTTCATTTTCGTTAAAGCTCTTTTATTAAAAACTTAATCACAACAAATTTATTAATCTTAAATTTGACCTTAGGATAAAATTTATATATTAATCTTATATCTGTTATACATTAAATAAACTTTAATTTCTGCGCAACAAACTAATTTATTATTTATTTCTTGTCTCTGTCTTTGTAGTTTTAGTATAAATAAAGCCATTTTGCTCCGAGGAACTTCTCATTCAGTCGGACCAACTTGTGACCGAAGAAAGCAAATTGAGACTACGCACCAACTAGTCCTTTGGTTTGTATCTTAAGATAAAGGTTTCTTTTATGGACGGTTCTTCGTTTCTCGACATCTCTCTCGATCTCAACACCAATCCTTTCTCCGCAAAACTTCCGGTAAGTCCGGATTTCGTCTGATCCATTTTCCCGAAATCTAAGTTGATTTTTGTATCCCTTCAATTTCTATGAACTGGGATTTTGGGAATTAATCATGGGTTCATTTCAAATTTTCGTATTTCAGAAGAAGGAGGTCTCAGTTTTGGCTTCTACTCACTTAAAGAGGAAATGGTTGGAGCAAGACGAGGTTAGTTCTTTCGTCGAACACTTGGTGTGCACTACCTTCGACTTCATATACTTGTTCGAACATTCAGCTTTTATCAATTCTTTAACTTCACTTTAGTACTTTACGAATCAATTAAGATGGGTCTGAGTTTGAATGTCTTTGCATCGAAATGAATCGGTGATGATGTAGTTAGTATAAAGTCTGAAACTTTACATAATCAATCTTGTTTGGAACAAAAAGGAAGAATCTTTTTAGTAATTTGATCTTTGTGGTGGTAATGAACAGAGCGCAAGTGAGTTACGAGAGGAGCTAAACAGAGTTAATTCAGAGAACAAGAAGCTAACAGAGATGTTAGCTAGAGTCTGTGAGAGCTACAACGAACTACATAATCATTTGGAGAAGCTTCAGAGTCGCCAGAGCCCTGAAATCGAGCAGACCGATATACCGATAAAGAAAAGAAAACAAGACCCGGATGAGTTCTTAGGCTTTCCTATTGGACTCAGTAGTGGAAAAACTGAGAACAGCTCCAGCAACGAAGATCATCATCATCATCATCAGCAACATGAGCAGAAAAATCAGCTTCTTTCATGTAAAAGACCAGTCACTGATAGCTTCAACAAAGCAAAAGTTTCGACTGTCTACGTGCCTACTGAAACATCGGACACAAGCTTGGTAAGGGATTTTGTCTGTGAATCTTTTGATTAAAGAGTCATATGTTTGAAATTGCATAGAGACAAATGACTAAGCAGAGTGTAACTCTGCAGACAGTTAAAGATGGATTTCAATGGAGGAAATACGGACAAAAGGTTACAAGAGACAACCCGTCACCTAGAGCTTACTTTAGATGCTCGTTTGCACCGTCTTGTCCAGTAAAAAAGAAGGTAATTTACACACATCGAGTTTATTGTATTTATAGCTTCATTTGTAATTGTTTATCTCTGCTTGCTTCTTCAGTTGTCTAATGATCTGTGGTATTACTGTTCAGGTACAACGCAGCGCAGAGGATCCATCTTTACTTGTAGCGACATACGAAGGGACGCATAACCACTTGGGTCCAAATGCTTCTGAAGGGGATGCTACAAGCCAGGGTGGGTCAAGCACAGTGACTTTGGATCTGGTTAATGGCTGTCATAGACTAGCGTTGGAGAAAAACGAAAGGGATAATACGATGCAAGAGGTTCTGATTCAACAAATGGCGTCATCGTTAACAAAAGATTCGAAATTTACAGCTGCTCTTGCTGCTGCTATATCTGGGAGGTTAATGGAGCAATCTAGAACATGAACGTTTTTAGTGAATGTATTGTTTTTGTTTGTTTAGAATGATTCTTCGTTTTCGAATTGTGTCTTTCGATTAGGAGATAAAAGATGTATATAAATATTATAAGTAGATGAAGAAATCGTATAAGTATTCGAGAAACTTTAAATGTACGAATTCTATATAACCAGTTAGATGTCGTCTGAATACTGTATATGAAAATTTTGAAATAAATGATGTGGTTAAAAAAGGGTCACCATAAATATTCAATCACAATAGTCTCTTTCATTTATTGGAAATTTGGAGTCATTTGAGAAAGAAATAAGAATTGGACATCACTAAATAGTATCTTAAGTATTCTTTAATAATGTGTTACACAAGTAAATTATGTATTAAGTTGGTAATACAATGATCGGAAAAAGAAGCGCAAAAATTCAAATGAGAAAAATCAAAGTTTCCCTCCATAAACTCACTCTGCAAGTCTCGTGATTCTCATTTATTTCCTCTCCCCATCTGTTCATAGCTCTCTGTTACGACTCCGTCCCACCATTATCAATGTCTATCCGATCTTGGTCCCTCCTACGAAGCCTTCTTCCTTTTAAATCTCGTCTCTTGTTCCAAACCCAAAAACCCATGATTATTCGTTTTCTGTCTTCTCTTGGTTTTCAATGGAAGGCTCGCGGCGGAGGAGGGGAGATGGGTGCACTATCGTGCAGTGTTATACTCCTAGGAGATTCGTGGGCCGGTGGCTTTCGGGGTTGAGAAGTTCCAAGGGGAAGAGAGATGCAGGGGAGGAACAAGAAGATGACACCAGAAGGTATCAATTAGCGCCTATAAGGTGTTCGACGAGTTTAAATCAGCTGGTAATGCAGGACAATAAGCAGAACTGCCGCCTGAATAAGAGTAAAGAGCCGGAGACTAATACATTTGGTGAGAATCTTGTGTTTTTCTTTTTCATACACTTTTAATTCTCTGGAAATAGCCTAATGATCATTGAACGGTAAGATTGTCTTTAGAATTTGAAGGAGTTCCCTTTTTCTCTTATAGGTAAACAAGACTTGTCTTTGGTGGGTTATGTTTATAGACTTATACTTAGTTTTCTTTGTGCAGAGTCACAAAGCAGAGAGTCACCTTTGGAAGTGGGAATTGGTTCTTTTTTGCTCTATCTTGTTGTTGCAAGTAAAACCGAGCTTGATAAGATGACAAACCTGCGAATGCAAATGGAGATGTTTCTTCTTAATGCAAAAGAACAACTACAGAAGAAGGATACACCTATGTCTTCAAATGAAGCAAGCGGTTTCCAGTTTTCTCCTCAAGAATTCTCGAATTTGGCGTCATCCATTTTCCAAGAGTCATCATCGAGTGTTCTTCAAGAGGAGTACACCGAATTCGAGGTCTCAGAGCCAGAGGATTATCGTCGAGGAACAGACTGCAACTCAAAACTCCAGGCTGAGGTAGGTAGGTTACCTCTGGGTGAAAAAGCAGAGGATAGACAAACAAAGCATCAGATTCAGAGACAATGCAAACTTAAAGTACTTCAAAGAAAACCCTTTTATCTTCTTAAGTTGGGTTTCAACTGTTTAAGCAATTATGAAACAGGCTCTTGATTCTCAGACTTGTGGTTCTTTTGTGTTTGTAGGACAATGAGGTCACAAAGAGTCATATACCAGAGATGGTGGTGTCAGATGAAAGATATGGAGTGTGTCCGTACGAACTAGACAAAAAGCTGCATGAACTACTGGAGACAAGGCAACAAGAAGAGTTAGTGAAGCTTGAGACTGCTCTGAATCGTGTTGAACGCAGACTACAAGAGAAAGAAACCGAGGTTTCATGGTGGAAAGACGCAGCCCGCCTGCTTGCCCAGCGTGTTCCTGAATCTTCTCGGTCTGGACTAGAATGGTGCAACCCAGACTCTTCCACATGTTCAGAGCGATCTGTTCCAAGATCTTATGAAGCATGTTCGATACACCGCACCAGTTTTTCTAGATGAAAAAATCCTTAAGTGGAAGAGGAAGAGTTTAGATTTGCTGTTACAGTGTTTGCCTGAAGAGTTCTTAAGCATTTGTGTGAAGTTTACTTTTAGTTAAACTAGTAGCCACTACCCCTGTTTGGTGCAATGTTATACATACCACCTGAAAATCACTATCCACGGTAAGAATTGCACTGTACTGAATCCAATCAAGCTTATTTATTGCTGAAGAGAAGTGTTTGAACATTTTTTTATCTCAATCCATTAAGTGGAAGAGCCTAGATTTGCTGTTACAGTGTTTGTCTGAACTCTGAAGATCTTTTGTGTGAAGTTTACTTTTTTGTTAAACTAGTTGCCACTGTAACTGTTTGGAATTGCACTGTATCTTTATCCAATCAAACTTCTTCTGAATTCTACACTTTGGCCTTTCAACATTATAATGGAATCCTCTCACAGAAAACGAAGAAACTACAGGATAGTTAAAAACTTGACACTCCCTAATGAAGAAAAACAGAGTTTGACAGGATAATGTCATTGCAGAGATCTCATTTGCGCATAGATCGGTGGAATTCTTTATTGCAAGTAATGAGTGTCATCAGTAGGTTTTTCCTCAAAAATAAGGCTCTCGTTGAGCTGTTGGCAGCTTCAACTCAGAATCTGAATCATCGAGCTCTGAGGCTGGCGTGAAGTAGCAATCCACCATGTCTTTGCTCACATCTTCTAGGCGTGGAGGATCCCACTGCAAATATTAACAAACCACGAATTAGAACGTAAAACCTGGAACATGAACATAAGCTAAAGGAGTTGCAAACGTCTAATTTTGAGGCTGATATGTTTGTATGCACCTTTGGAGCAAAGTCTTTATCTACCAAACGGGCTCGAATACCCTATCAACAGAAAACAACTTCAATATGTGCAAAAAAATGATGCTTTAATTGACAAATTAGTGAAATATTTTACCTCGCAAAAGTCGCCAGAGACTACTTTTGAGACTCCACAAATGGATATACGGTATTCATGTGTGAGACATTGATCAAGGGTTTGGAATCTACCTTCTCGTATCTGAGAAGAGAAGAAACCGCCAGAGTCAGAAAAATGAAATCCTTTTTGAGAAAGGAGAAGAAGAAACTAAAAGGACTTACAGATTGCAAAGTAATCTTTAAGCTCAAAGGTGAAGCTTCTTTGATCTGTTTGAGAGTTTTCTTGCACCATTCATTGCACGAATTAGCAGCTTCATTTTCCTGAGGCACGGTTTAACATAAAAGCTTAGAACTTTACAAAACTCTCAAGCCAAGTCGATCCAAAGTCCTCAAAATTGAAAGATATCATGCTTATGTTAGGGAAAATTTTCTCACCATAGCTTCAATGATTTCTTCAACGGTATCAAGCCCAAAATATTTATCAATCAACTCTATCCTGATCAAAGAATATTGGGTTACATGATTGTGGGATATTCAAAGAGATTTGAAGATATGGAGAAAAGGTAAATGATTTACTTGTGCAGTACGCTGCTACTGTCAGGGTAAACAAGATCACCATATTGAGCAAGAGAATCCTCAATGACAGCAGGATCATCGGTCAACAGTTTACCAATCCTCTCTTCAATCAACGGAAGTCTCTGCCATAACAACTTATATAAGGAATGTGCTTAAGAGGAAAGAACAAAACATGAGACAAGGTAAGAAAAGTGCATCACACCGCGTTTAAGCAATAGTGGGTGGCAAGGCCACATGCTATCATTTCGACACCATTAAGTTTCTGCCCCGTTAGAGCCAAGTATTCCCCTGAACAAGAAAACACAGAAAACTGCTTCAGAAACACCAAAATATCGCAGTTAAGTATTTGTATACCAATCACATTCAAATCTAAAATTTGACCATCATTTTACTATAAATATATGCATAGAATATGGATCTAGTGATCAGCCTAAGGTGAAGTTCACCTAAATAACCAGGAAGCCGTGAAAGATAATAGGAAGCTCCTGCATCAGGATGAAAACCAATTTGGACCTCTGGATGGGCCAACACCTGCATACGCACAGTTGTTCAGAACATCTTCACCACTAAACTTCCAAAGTACAAGAAAAGAAACAGTTTCAGACAAAGAGAAATGGGCTACTGATAATTGACTAAGGCAACAAGATATTTAAAATACAGAGAAAATGGCTAAGAAATTTAACTACTTTTCTTAAGAGACTCTAGGATCTTATGTAGTCACTGACTTTGCTTTTATTACTGCGTCCACTCGAAGTAAAAAATCAGTGATTTGTAATAATAAAGCGAGCCACATACAGTTTTATCTGTAGCCACACGAAACATCCCTGGAAGTGAAATTCCACCACCACAACCCATGGTCACACCATCCATTATTGCTATCTGCAGTTAAACAAAACTCTTGATGTATAAGAGGCTTAAGAGCAAGAATTAAAGTTCAAAATATTTCAAACACTTGCCTTTTATCTACAAAATCAGTTTCATAGATTATCGAGTGGACACAAATAAGTAGGTTAGCTCTTTCTAGTCACACAAGGTCATACGAACCAATCCCATCTGGTATTAACAAATAGCATCGAAAAAAATGGCTAGGAATCTTACATTTGGTTTTAAATACGTTCCTTGGAGGTATACAAACTTGTACAAGTTCTCGAAAAAGAGTTTAGATTCTTCAGTATTTCCTGTGCAAACAAAAAAGTGACAATACATCAGCAAAGCTTCTCAGTAACTTCACCAAATTAACTCTGGTGAAAGGGACTTCAGGCTCACAAAACCTTTACAAGTATTTAACAACTGGAAACTAATACAAGAGATGGACCTTCATTGATCGAGTGATAAAGAGACAAGACATCTGCACCAGAGCAGAAAGTTTTACCGCTACCCTTCAGGAAAAATAAGAACAGTAGCTTAATTGAGTGAGATTTTGGTAAAAACCAGGCATCAGAAGGACACAAGCAGCAGCAATGAATATAAGTACCATACCTTCATCAAAACAAAGGAAATAGCTGGGTTCTCTTCCCATGATTCGTATAGCCTCTTTAACCGACCAACCTACCAAGGCAAAAGTTTTTGAAGCATAACTAAAAAAACTAAACGAGCTCAAGAAACGAGACTTCTTAATCCAAAAAGACTACTCTGGTGAACACAATACCATAGGCGCAGAAAGAGCATTGAGAGAAGATGGGTTATTGAGAATGGCAGCTCTTGATTTAGCTTTTCCTTCCACCAGAACCTTCAATTACAGCAAAATCTCAAATTGATAAAAAGGAAGTACAGATTTCATTTACACTCCCAGAAAATCAAGTGATTAGAATCCCATTTACGATCAATTTAGATAACAATGTTAAAGAGTTCCACAAACAGACTATCAAATTAAGCACATTTAGGGAAGATCCGAAACAAAAGAAGACGAAAAACCTGGTCTTCGAAATCTGCATCTGATGCGGAATAGTTTGGGAGAGCAGAAAAGCGTCTTCCATAAGAAACAGACCGAACCCATTGTAAGGGTTCACTCACTCTCCTCAAAGCTTTCACTGTTTGCATATCTCTGTCGCTCTCCGTCGAGAAGACGCCTCTGTGTTTCCGAGGGTTTTGGGTTTTGCCTCTCAAGCTATGGCCGCCGGTGATTCCTAGCCGTCAGATCATTTCCACAATCGAAATTGAACTAGTCTAAACTCTAAAACGTAGGATCACTTATGAGCCCAAGATTGAGCCCATAAGGCCCAAGAGATCATAGCTTAGCCCATAAGATCTGAGTTTTAGTCTCACTAATGTGGAATATTTTGATGACTAATGAACAATGATTGACAAACAAACAACAAAACATGTCGTCCATCACTTTCACTAATCGCTTAAAGTTAACGACAACAAATTCAAAACATTAGTCATGTAATGAAACAGTTAACAAATCTTTACGATTAAAGAAACACATAACACAACTTCATCAGTTTTAATTTTAACTACCACAAATCCTAAGATCACTTATAATAAGTTACAACCATAATAGCTTCTCTTTACAAATTCTGTTTCTCCCCACCGATTCACGATATCGAATGTCTGCGGCGTCGGGAAGACGAGCTAGAAGACTTGGCTGGCGGACTTTGTGAGCTTCCAGAAGAAACCTCAGAGCTCTTGTTGCTAATCTCTCCTTTCCCAGGCCATATCTTCTCAAAGATCCTCCTTGACCTCGACGGCATCAGCTGTGCACCACCACCACTCCTCGTGCTCTTGCTTCCTCTGCTTTTCTTGCTCAGCTCCACCTTCTTCGTCGCTTCTTCTCCTTTGTTCTCCTCCGTCTTCTCAACCGGCGAGTGTGACGAAGCCGCAACAGACGCCACGGGGCTGTGATTTGCTCGGAGCTGCTCAAAGTAGAGAACTTGCACCACCACTCGTAGTGGAAGTCTCTCGTTCTGTGCAGCGTGCGTTGATGCTTCATTTGTCAGTTTCCTCACGTCCATTAACCCACAAAGCCTCTTCTTTTCGGATTTTGTTAGTTCGGGATGTTCCTACAAAAACCAACTTCACCGATTACAAAAATGTCCAAAAATATTTCATTCTTTTCAGAGAAACAAGAAACTCTGTTTTACCTTCATGAAAGTGTCAATGGCTTTGTAGAGACCGTCGTGTATCGGCCTAGCTGATTCCGGGACTAACTCAGATAACTCAACAAAGCTAGAGAGTGTAAGTTCAGAGTTAAGAGCGAGATAAGCATCAATCAATCTTCCTACACTCAACAAAATTCCATTTCCTAAAACAAACTCCTTGTACCGGTCATCTTCAGATACACGTTTCTCATCCGCCATGAACTGATCAACAATCCGATGGACTAATTCGACTTCATGGATCAGCAAATCTTTAACGGACGCTTCATGAAGCTTCAAACTCACGTTCTCAACCAAATCTTCTCTCACCGTCTCATCAGCTCCAACCAAGATCGAAACTTTAAGGAGTTTTAGCAAGAAGCTGCAAGAAGAGTAGCTCATTGCTCTGTTTACCTTCGGCAACAAGAAAACAACCGTCTCAACGAGATCTTTGTTTGAAGAAGCTTCTGATGTCAAAGACTCCATAGATTCTGGTAACCACCTTGCAACATAGTATCTAAGAGCTTCAGCAATTACGCCATTATTCATCCTTCCACTAGATTTCACAACACTTATCACCCTCTTGAACATATCAATCTCTAGCTCACATACATCTTCGACCCACCAATCTTTCGGAATCACATTCTCTTCTCTCTTCTCCCGATGATATTCGACTATCTTATCAGGTCCAGATAACTTCCTGTTGAATGTATAAGACCAAGTGATAGTCTCAGGGTTCACCAAGATCTTAGCTGAAACAGAATCTATGCATCTACCAACAAGCTTCAGATCTTCAGACCAAGGAAGAAGAGATCTTGTTGTCTGAAGCACAATGATTGAGTCTTTCCAGCTTCTGAATATGCCTGAGTTGAGGAAAACTTCGATCTTGTATATGAGGTTACCGCGGTCAGCATCTTCAGTCATTTCAAGATACTCAGCTGCACATCGCACCGCGGTTATGTTGTAAGCATTGAGCGTAACAGTCATCCCATAGCAAAACTTGGCACAGATCTCAAACGCTTTGTATCCTCCTGGCATGTCTAGTATAGTGATCTCATCGGTTTTTTCCTCACTCGCCTCAAAAACCAGTCGCTGCATCCGATTGCTCTTCGATAGCAGCGGGAACTGAAAATGTAACATTGAGCATAAAAGAGACATCTCTAATAAAAAGTTGTACCACTTAAGAATCCCTCAGTAGAAACTACTTCTATTATCAGCATTACAAAAATGTACCTTATGGAGGTGAAATGTGACCTCGCCAACATGAATAGTAACATCGCTGTCAAGATCTGAAACGGCGTACCTGCAAGGTAGAAATCAATGGCCAGATTAAACATTGAAACTAAGAACATAATCAGCTCAACGAGAACTCTTACATATTAATTAGACATTTCTCTTTTCTTAAACATTTCAGATGTTATGTTTACATTCAAAACCATATAAGCACATGCATGTTTATCAAGTTTAACTCACAACCTAAGAAAAGTCCAATTGTTGCCTAAAATTCACTTACAAAACAAGACAAAGGAAACAAAGATTCTTAGCCTAGTTTAGAATATCCAGAGGTCAAAACTTGGAAGAGATGTCTTAGATATTTAGAGAAACAAAGCATAAGCAACAAAAGTAAAGAGAGATTCTTCACTTTCTAAATTAGAAGAAAACTCATCATCATCATCATTCCCTTTTGCTTTCCACTCTTTGCTCTTACAAATCAGGACCACAAAACAACAACACATAAACAAAGACAGATCATCTAATGGATGGACCACTCCTGAAACTCATATACCCCATTTCTTGTAACTTTTCTAGTATTTCCCGCAAAAAAAATATGATGAGAGAAACCAATCACAATAATGGTGATGATGATGACAAACTTATCCTGGTTTTCTATCTCTAAGATCAAAACCAGAGTATTTTAACTGGCAAGTAACAGTGTTTAAGCAAATCTTGACCAAGTTTAGCTATCTCTGTTCATATAGAGCAAATGAAAATTTAGCAGGGAAGTCACTGAAATCTGTTTTTAATAGCTTGTGTTAAAAAAGATAGGAACCAAGAGAAGATGGGACATATGTTTCTAGAAATCATACAAGAACTAAACAGAGGCAATACATGTGGAGATAAATGAATAGAAAAGAGAAGAGAGAACAGAACAAAAACACAGAGAACAGAAATAGTAGAAGATTCATTTGACCCATCAAATTAAAAAATAAGATAAAAACAAAATAAAATTATGCTTACTTGACGAATTTGCCATCAGATTCAAATGTATCGGGCTTAGACCCTAGCTTCATGAACTTCATATTTCTTCGTCTTGTTTACCAAAAGGAAGACACTTTTGTTTGACCCTGAAGCAGCTTTAAGAAGCTTCTACTCTCTCTCTTTTTAGAAGAACCGATCAAATCACAGAAGAACCAGAGAAGTGAGAAGAGGAGAAAAAGGCAGAAAATGTTTGTTAGTTAATAAAAGAAGAGGTTGGTGTTGGAAGAGGGAGAGACCATTAATGGAAAAGGGATGAATGAAAGGAGACAAGAGAAACCAAACCCATGTTTTGCCTCACTATCCTTTTGCAAGAAACCAAACACTCCTCGGACTACGGGATCTTTTTACCTCTCATCTCAACTAACCATTACTAACAGCATTTATTGGTCTCTCAACTCCAACACAGAAGAGAAGAAGAACCATAAAAGTTTTCTTTTTTAATTTTTCAGGAAAACAAAAAGCTTTAGAAAGATAATCCCATCATCATAATCACTCACACACAGAGAGAAGCAAAAACCAAAATGGCGAAAGATAGAGAGATATATATATATATATAGAGAAAAAGGCTTTGTCTTTGAGGGAATTAAAGAGAGATAGAGAGAGAGAGAGAAATGAAATCAGACGCCGCCAATGCTTTTAAAGCGGGGACTGATCCGCTGGAGATCTTCTCTTCTTCTTCTTCTTCTTCTTCTCTGTTTGGCTCAAATCTCAATGAAAGTTTATTTATTTTTATAGTTATATATGTATAGTAGTAGTAATAGTGGATCTCTTTCCTTAGAGCAGCTTCGGGAAGGGATGAGGAATGATGATGATTTATTTTCCTTCTGACGAACTTGTCTCGAACAATTATGTATATACTTATATTCTATATAAAGGGAAGCGAGAAAAAACTGTAGGGGAACAAGAGAAAAGGGAGTGGGAATCTAGCTTGCAAATATTCTAAATTAGCCAGCTAAGTTGTTTGAATGTTACTAATTAACAACTGTTTTTATTAATTATCCCCTTTCTTTATTCACTTCCATTTATTCTTTACGTCTTAAGTTTTAATGTGTGTGTAATAATGAAGTATGTAGTACTTTATTTTCTCTGTAGATTAGAGATCTCTCCAATTACTATATAGTCTATAGTCTATAGCATTGTACAGCTCAATTCTCGTCTCGTGTAGTCTTTAATTAACCCTATGTATCTGCTTCTATACATCTATATATGATAAAGGTAAGTAAGTACACATATGATGATAATATTCCAACACTACATAAATAAGTACATTGGCTAAACTGAGTCATAGCCTGGTTTTTGGTTTTCGCTCAAAAACTTAGGCACTAGATTAATTTTCCCAAAACATAATCTTTTGTTATATACTAGTAGTAGATAATAGTAAAAAATCTCTTAACAAAACAATATTTCCCTGCATCAGTCAATAGCAGTTTGCACCACCATACTTGCTTTGACTCATTCCCTACTCCGTTTGCTTTAGTTCCGCTACTTGTACATCAACGAATGAACACTCGACACGTGTAATCAGTGTTTCCCTTCTTCGTACTAGTTGGTGTGAATTGACGCGCCGGTACAGTCTTTTGTAGTCCGTCCCAACGGAACCCGCTAGCCGAGAGAGAGAGAGAGAGAGACACTTTGACTTTTGTTTCCGTTATTCTAGATGCTCACGAGTCGGTCAGACTTTGCATTTTCCTAACATTTGACTTTGCATGCAAAAAAGGCTTTTCTAAAACACGATTAGTTTCTTTATAATGTCATGGACTAATCTGCTACTGTACTATAATAGAAATATCAAACAAGTCAATAATTGTGGAACTAAAGTATGCACAATACTTATAAGGGGAATCACACTCATATTGCATGGCCACAGATAATAGATGAAATTAACTCGGCTCGACAAAACAAAACAAAACATCAACTATACTTCTAATTCTAAATAGTTGAGATGACTCTAATAATTGTATATTAGATTTTACTTTTTAGAAAAGCAAATGTCCTAATTTTATATGAACGTCATTTTGTCTGAATGGAAGCTTCATGTAAAGTTTCTCCTTTTGATGTCACTATGAATATTTTTCATACCCATGAATATCTCGTGTCTCACAAAAATCCCAAATTAAAATAATCGAACATATCAACATAGTGTTCACAACAAGCTACAGTATACTCAGTCGGTCAGTATAATAATCTAATTAAAGATTGTTGCTAAACCTTATGGATAGGATGGATACTTATTATTCGCTTTTGGATTATGCAGAACAAGTTATTGTCAACAAAATTGGAGTATATAAACAGACATATCATCAAAACATGTGTGTTCATTTGTTTGTTTTCTCTTAAAGAGAGGGTAAGGTGACCTGCTACTTGTGGTTTCAATTTTCTCGAGACATTAACAAAAATGGCGTAGTCAAGATCTTGATTGGACCCGATTTGGTTTAGAAGGTTTTAATGTTTTTAGCCATTTTTATCGGAGTATGTAACTTGGTGGGGTCTGCATGTCAATTTTCCTTACGTGCCGTAGCTGTTTCCACGTGATTAATTGCTCAATTATATAATATGAACACAAAACACGTATCGTAAGAGTCGCAACGTAATTATGGAGATGTAATGTATATTGGTCCCAAAGCTAAGTAGACTAAGTAGTAAATGAAGGTTGACAAGCATGCATGCTTCCCCCAGTGGCTTAATTATTTCAATGGTAACTAATTGCTGTGTGTCTGCGTCTTCGCTTAAAAGATAAGTACACATATATACAAATTTGACTTATCCTTATATGCCGGTCATATGTAACTCGTTATATGATCTGTTACCTCCGTATCTAAAGTCTTCGAGTTGGTTGAATACATTTGACATTGTGACTGCGACAAACATCAACTAAAGAATAATTTGTTTTATTTCACTATTCTTCATGTTATCTTTTCGTCTTCCAAAATACTTGATTCAGAAAACATTTCGTTCCACGCAATAAAAGATATATGGTCTCAAATACAGGAATATTAAAAGTACCTTATCCTTAATGCTTATGTGGCTCAACTTTTTTAAGACCTACATTGGTTTAAATATTACCAAAATAATCCAAACATGAACATTGAAATACAACGCTATATAGATATAGAAATGGATACGAGGTTTTCATCCGTTGTTTGAATCTAAAGTACGTAAACATAGAGTATAGTACTATAATGCACCATAGCTCCTCCCTAATACGAACCTTATTTTCTTATGACCAATTTCGACATTTGATTGACCATGCTCTATTCTCCTTTTATCAAGAATCTTAGAATTTTAGTCCATAATGCTTTCGAACCTAAATCATGGCAGACTAAATTATTCTGCTCGGAAAAAAAAATACAAAAAAAAAAAAATTATTCTGCTCGGCTACAATATTTATTAGTTGATGTATTCTTTACTTGCATGCTGCAGATTATATGCATGGTTACACAGAGTTCAAAACCTATTAAGATCTCACACTCATCACTCCATAATACGTATTAAAAACTTCTATGGATAATGATGAATCAGTCTCGCAAAAGAAGATTAGTGTCCTCGCCATCATACACGTAGCCAAAAGAGTTGCACGTACGGACATTATCATATGGGGTCTAAGAGGGGTCTATTATTAGAAGTGTAATTAAAACATATTTCCTCATTGGATGATATCTATAATACATAGATGCATAGGTGAGACGTTGAAAGCACAGAAGAAAAAGCATTGGCATGTGGTTTATGAGAAAAGACTAGACGTAGCTCCATTATTATGGTTGCATTATTTATATTTATACAGTCTACCTCTTTTACATTACATACAACTGCATCCATATTTAATGCACTCCCCATGTTATTATCCTCTCATTTACTTTGAGATTTCTTCGTTGCAAACTTTTTTCGTTGTTTTTATCTTTTTTCGAGATTTGTATAAAAATGGTAATGAGAGAACAGAAATACACTAAAATGTAATGGGTGTGGTCGTGTGGATCGGATGAGTGGAAAATCTTTCTATACAAAAAACAGAAATTTTTGATTTTAAATTGGTCATCAGTCTTAAGATCATACATGCTTCTATCACATCCCTTCAAGTTCGATTCAGTAACAATCTCACATGTATGTATGCTTAAGGTTAAAGTTTCAAATCCATGCTTAAATGGTTGAAAATAAATAATAGGAAAAATGTCAAAAAATGCGCTAATTTTCAAATTTGGGACGAAAAAAGCATGAATTTTCGAAATGTCATTTAAATCTTAAAGTTTGGGTTGACTTCTTAAAAAAATGTCTAAGTTTTGTTGACCTTGCATTTTAAAGCGTGCCGTGAAATTTCCGTTGAGCTAGAACCTTAGATCACTGGATCTGTAGTCAAGCATTAAACCGTTGAGCTACTCACGCTTTTGGTGTTTACTTAAGCTAATAGATATATATATTCGTACATGTAATTAATTGAAAAACACAAACCTAAAAGCTCCATTATTGCCTGCGTAATAAACAGCGTGAACAAGTCCAGAAAATAACTCTGAATCAGATGTAATCAAGAGTTCACAATACTTGAAATCGACAACATTAAACGGATCTCCAATTGTATAAATCCGAGAACGGTACTCTCCCCAAACAAACCATCATTGGACATAGACGAGCCACACGATCTCAACCTCACGCTCATATTTGACGTGATTCCACGCCACCTGCTCACGCTGTTTTCTTCTCAGGCAACAATGGAGTTCTATTAGTTTCAACTAGTTACATATATATAAGCTCAATCAATGTTGTTACAAGTTTACAGTAGCTCCATGGTTTACAGTAGCTCCGTGGTTTACAGTAGCTCCATGGTTGAAGGCTTAATTACAGCTGCAGGGAATCGTCGGTTTGACACTAGGTTGTGTCCGATTTTCTTCTTATTTTTAATTTTTAAAACGACGTCGTTTTGAACTGTTAACGGAAAGTTGACTCCGTTAATTTTCTGTTAACGCAAATTTCACGGCATGCCTTAAATGACCACGTCAACGAAACTTAGACATTTTTTAATAAGCCAACTCAAACTTTGAGATTTAAATGACATTTCGAAAGTTCATGCTTTTTTCGTCCCAAATTTGAAAGTTGGCGCATTTTTCAACATTTTTCCCAATAAATAATACATCAAATGACAAAAATAAATTGACTGGAAGACTGCAAATGGTATCAAATGAATATGTACCCTAAACAGAGAATTGATGGAATATACTGTAGTCAATATAGTATTGCGTTTGTATTTTTATGTCATAGAGAACATAAAAAGCATGGCATATACCTATAACACAAACGATTACTCTTAGTGAATAATTTAAGACGACAATCCGGAAACCTCACATTTAATCGAACCGTGGAGAATATAGTCAATCCAATCGAAACCAAATTTCGGTTCTGAGATGAGAATGCTTTTTATTGTTTGATCGTTGAGATATGAATGTTTAACGTCAAACGACTAATAGTAAAGGTTTAATGTTGAAAAATAATAGAAAGATAATTATAGACAGGCGTGAGCATAAGGCATCATAAACAAATGATGGTGAACACTGACTATGGGTCCAAACCTCCATAATTGCAACCTTGTGCTTCTTCTCTTCCTTTTCTCCTTTCTTCATAAATTTCTTTATAATTTCCTACTCTTTTTTTTTTAACTTCTTTTACCTTTTTATAAGTAGACGAAAATTAGTTTTTACCCTTAGTTTTATTTGTGTAAAACTTACTTGAATTATTTGGAATGTACAAATAGTTTCCGCAGAATAACTTTGGTCGTTTTCAGGTCTATCTTTATCTTATTGTTTTCTTCTTGAACATCATGAAATAAAATGATAGAAGACTCCACCAATATGGAGAAGACTCAATTGGATGTTTTGTAATAGTGGTGTGAGTTTCGTAATAGTAAGCTGTATTTGCCAAATGACGAAATGTTATCATATGGGTTTGAGGAATAAGTACACAAACCCTATTATCCAAGTAAAAAATAACGTGGCCATTTGTTTTATTTTGCACAAAACAATGTATATATATAATGTACGTATCTATTAAATTTGTAGCTCTAATTAATATTTACGAGTGAGAGAGTTGATTCTAATGACGTTACATACCAAACTTATGCAAAATCTCATTTAAGTCATTGAATTTCTATCTTTTTGTTATTGAAAAATTGGAAAGTGAAGATTTTAGATATTTAATTGTTAGTCATGAGTTATGGCTTATGGACGAGCCGTTAGATATGTTTCTAAGTAGTGGATACTTGAACTGAAGCTTTTAGTAGTAGTACTTTGAATGTTTTATCAGAATTGATTAGAAAGTAAACGATGATCAGCCTAATTTAAAGACGAAAATGTTGATTTATAAATAAAATGTGTGCAGTTGGTGAGGAGAGAAAAAAAAGTTTGTCGTCCAGGTTTTATGCTCATAAAGCAACACATGAGTGTTTCTACCTAACAGCCTATGTCAATACACTTACTTTTCTGGGCCATTAAGTGGACTCACCTAATTTTTTCATATTTATAACGTTACGATCTTATTTTATGCCAATCAACGTTTTTTAAAGACATGCGAATCACCAATTGTCTCATAGAATCAACTTGCTATTATTTTGTAGTTGACTAAAAAATTACTATTTCTTTCCTTAAACTTTTATTTGGCACTTGACAGTAAGTAATCAAGACCACATTGCCGATTCAAAATAATCACACCGTTCGAAATTTTCAAATTGAGTTTTCTTGTTAGAGAATTTACCCTAAAACTAAATCAAAACCAAACTGAATAAATTCCATAAACAATTGGAATTTTCTATTTTTCATTAAGACTGGAAATATAAAAACGTAATCAAAGTCATATCAAAAGACTGCAAAACCGGATTTGTAGTCTTTGAATGCCATGCATGATGATGCTCTACACATCTTTTAGGATATGGCCCAAAAATATTAATACGCAAAAGAAGCCCACAATAATGGCCCTACTTTTAAGCGACATAACACAGAGAAATGTAGAGGATTCGGTGATCTAAATTATACGCATGCATTTGCTACACAAGACTACTCTATTCCTCCCATTTTATTCTTCTGCTTGCTCTAGTAGTTGACATAAGCCATTCTTGGACACGTTATGTTATTTTATTACAAGTAAATAAGAAGTTCCAACAAGAGCATGAAGCAAGAACAAAATTACAAAAGCAAAAAAAGAAGAAGAAGATAAACCCTTTAATTCTTCCCTTGAAATTTTACTTTCTTGGATGTGTATCTTCAGGTTTAGCCGTCCCTGTGGCAGCCTTAGCTACATCAGTGGCAGTGGCTTCCGGCTTCTTCTTAGCATACATAACAGTGTACATGATGGCCCCCGAGATAGCTAATCCGGCTAGAGCCATCGTCGTGTAACTGTATGGCAAGTTACGGCGTTGATGAAGAACACCACCTGGATTACTTCCTGGCGGCCTCTTTGATGACTCAACGCCGGCAGCTTTTACTCCCTCCGAGCTCATCTTCGTCGTATCTGCTGTTTTTCTCCAGTCTTCTTCTCCGGCCATGCTTATGCCTTCTTCAGTATTTTTTTGGTTGGGACTATACTAATCATGGAAAATTCAGCTTTAGCTATAGGTTTTTGGATATAGTAAGAGTCACGAAGACACGTAGTGTCGTTGGAGTTTGTTAATGTGTTCAATAAGGGACACCTAGCTGATTCTCTTTATTTTCTGTAATAAACATATTAGGCAGGTGTCATGCCTTAGAATCGTAACTAAGCCAGGTGCCAAATTGGGTCTGGACTTTTAACTATAATCAAAATTTATGCCCAAAGTTGGAGGTTTTTGTCTTCTGCTTCTCATATGGGCTTTAGGCGATATGTCTTTTATTCATCTTTTATCAACTTCAAGGCCCAATAAACCCAGTTCCCACTAGCAAACAAAAAGTAAAGTACAAAAACAAAAAACAGAAACAGCTTAGCTTGACCAGTCTTCCTAGAAGACCGTGAAATCACTTTCTCTATCAGAGTTCAAGTTTTGTCGCTCAATCCTAACCGTTACGTTGCCTTTATCATCTCTCCAACGGATACATTAACATTTACCATTTTTTCCTTTTAATTTTTCGTAATTCCTAAACGGCTAGTTTCCAAGTCCTCTACCTTTATATAAACCACACAAGATCCACACTCTCTCCATCCTCAACACACTTTAAAACACATTACACACTCTAATACTTTTAAGGTTTTAGATTCTAATCAATGGCTTCTTCTTCTCTTTTGGTCACCATCTTCCTCTGCATCTCTGTCTTCTTCTTTTCGTCCGTGAATGCAAATGAGGTTACCGTCGGTGGAAAATCCGGTGACTGGAAGATCCCTCCTTCCTCTTCTTTCTCCTTTAACGAATGGGCTCAAAAGGCTCGCTTCAAAGTCGGCGACTTTATCGGTAAATCCATAATTTTCAACTTTTTTTTTTCAATTAGACATTTTGTGTGATCTTCAATATACTCTGTTTCTGACATCGTCACATGTTTATTACAGTATTCAAGTACGAAGCCGGTAAAGACTCGGTTTTGCAAGTGACACGAGAAGCATACGAGAAATGCAACACCACTAGCCCTAAAGCCAGCTACACCGACGGGAACACAAAGGTGAAGCTTGACCAAGCTGGTCCGGTCTACTTCGTCAGTGGAACAGAGGGTCATTGTCAAAAGGGTCAGAAGCTACGCCTAGTCGTCATCACTCCTCGTAACTCTGCTTTCTCTCCAGGTCCTTCGCCATCTGAGTTCGACGGTCCAGCCGTAGCTCCTACTAGTGGTGCCGCTAAGCTCGCCGGCGGATTTAGTGTCGTATTTGGGCTTGTTCTTGGATTATGGGCCTTCTTCTTTTAAAAGACAATTAGTCTTAATTCTATTTATTAATTTTGGAATATAAAGTAGAAATCTTTGTTATTTACTACATTAAATTTATTTTAATCTAAATTGTTCTTCCTCTTTTTCAATTCTGGATAAATTAGTTGGATCTATCAACAATCAACAAAGAAAACAAAACAAAAGTGAATGAGAATTTTGAATTTAGTACCCAAAAAGGTAATTTACAGCAACACAAAGAAACCTGGACTGTCGTGAAAAGAGGCCTAAAAATGGGCCTGAATTGGGCCTAAAGATATTTTGGGAGGGAAGCAAAACGGTAAGGATCGAGTGGAGCGAGTCTGATTTTATCCTCTCGGCAAGTTTTTTATTATTCTGCTTCGAAAATTCTTTCATCAAAAATCTCCGGTTCACCGAAATCGACTCCCTCGCGCTCTTTTCAGCCGGTGAACGGAGACGAATCAAAATGCTCATAGCTATTCAGCACGTGTTTGTGTTTTGTTAGTTATATCTGCGCCACTTGAAATGTGATGAATCATCATCGTTAATCTCTGTTTTCGTTTCAATTTTTGCCGGAGAATTGAATTGTTTTGCTTGCTTGGCTTATCTCTAGAATGGTCGCGTTACTCTGCTCTGCGAGTTTGTGTGGTGATATATCAGTTGGTGATGCTTGTCTTGTTAGTAACATCAAAGCAAAATGTCGCGATAATTTGGTTACTGGAGGATTAAAGTTCCACGCTTTGAAGATTGGGTCTCGGAAGAAACACTGGAGAAGGAAGAGTATGAGATGTAGTGTAGTCTCCATGAAAAGTTCTGACTTTTCGGGTTCTATGATAAGAAAGAGCTCAAAACCTGATTTGTCATCGAGTGAAGAAGTAACGAGGGGTTTAAAGTCGTTTCCTGATACTGATTCTTCATTTTCGTATTTCAAATCAGTGGCTGGGAATTTGAATTTAGTTCACACTACTGAGACTTGTAACTACATGCTTGAAGCTTTGAGGGTTGATGGTAAACTTGAGGAAATGGCTTATGTGTTTGATTTGATGCAGAAAAGAATCATAAAGAGGGATACTAATACTTACTTGACTATCTTCAAGAGTCTTTCTGTGAAAGGTGGATTGAAGCAAGCACCTTATGCACTTCGGAAGATGAGAGAATTTGGTTTTGTGTTGAATGCATATTCATACAATGGGTTGATTCATCTTCTGCTTAAGTCTAGGTTTTGCACAGAGGCAATGGAGGTTTATAGAAGAATGATCTTGGAAGGTTTTAGACCTAGTTTGCAGACTTACTCTTCACTTATGGTAGGTTTGGGGAAAAGAAGGGATATTGATTCTGTGATGGGTTTACTTAAAGAGATGGAGACTTTGGGGTTAAAGCCGAATGTTTACACCTTTACGATATGTATTCGGGTGCTTGGTAGGGCAGGGAAGATTAATGAAGCATATGAAATACTGAAGCGGATGGATGATGAAGGATGTGGACCTGATGTAGTTACTTACACTGTTCTTATTGATGCTCTGTGTACTGCTAGGAAGCTCGATTGTGCGAAGGAGGTTTTCGAAAAGATGAAAACAGGAAGACACAAACCAGATCGTGTAACTTACATTACTTTGCTGGACAGGTTTAGTGATAACAGAGATCTGGATTCAGTGAAGCAGTTTTGGAGTGAAATGGAGAAGGATGGTCATGTACCTGATGTTGTAACCTTTACCATTCTCGTGGATGCTCTGTGCAAAGCTGGGAATTTTGGTGAAGCATTTGATACATTGGATGTGATGAGGGACCAAGGTATCTTACCGAACCTTCATACATATAACACATTGATTTGCGGTCTTCTAAGAGTCCACCGGTTGGATGATGCACTTGAACTGTTTGGTAATATGGAGTCTCTGGGCGTGAAGCCCACTGCCTATACGTACATAGTTTTCATTGATTACTATGGAAAGTCTGGAGATTCCGTCAGTGCTCTTGAGACTTTTGAGAAGATGAAAACCAAAGGAATAGCTCCGAACATTGTAGCCTGTAATGCGTCTCTCTACAGTCTAGCTAAAGCGGGAAGGGACCGAGAAGCGAAACAAATCTTCTATGGCTTGAAAGACATAGGACTGGTCCCTGATTCAGTAACTTATAACATGATGATGAAGTGCTACAGTAAGGTTGGGGAGATAGATGAAGCCATCAAGCTGCTTTCTGAGATGATGGAGAATGGTTGTGAACCTGATGTTATTGTTGTTAATTCTTTGATCAATACACTTTACAAAGCTGATAGAGTAGATGAGGCGTGGAAGATGTTTATGAGAATGAAGGAAATGAAGCTGAAGCCTACAGTTGTGACTTACAACACATTGCTCGCAGGTCTAGGCAAAAATGGAAAAATTCAAGAGGCCATTGAGTTGTTCGAGGGGATGGTGCAGAAAGGTTGTCCACCTAACACAATTACTTTCAACACTCTCTTTGATTGCCTTTGCAAAAATGACGAGGTGACTCTAGCCTTGAAGATGTTGTTCAAGATGATGGACATGGGTTGTGTCCCAGATGTTTTTACTTACAATACGATTATCTTTGGTTTGGTGAAGAATGGTCAAGTCAAAGAGGCAATGTGTTTCTTCCACCAGATGAAGAAACTGGTTTACCCTGATTTTGTTACACTCTGCACTCTTCTCCCAGGTGTTGTCAAGGCCAGTTTAATCGAAGATGCTTACAAAATCATCACCAACTTTCTTTACAATTGTGCAGACCAACCGGCTAATCTTTTCTGGGAAGACTTGATAGGCTCTATCTTGGCTGAAGCTGGAATAGACAATGCCGTTTCATTTTCTGAGAGATTGGTAGCTAATGGGATTTGTCGAGATGGTGACTCTATCCTGGTGCCAATAATCAGATATTCTTGTAAACATAATAACGTCTCAGGTGCTCGAACTTTATTCGAGAAATTCACAAAAGATCTTGGTGTCCAACCCAAACTCCCGACTTATAATCTGCTAATCGGCGGGCTTCTTGAAGCTGATATGATTGAAATAGCACAGGACGTGTTCCTACAGGTGAAGAGCACTGGTTGCATCCCAGATGTGGCGACCTACAACTTCTTGCTTGATGCTTATGGAAAATCAGGAAAAATCGACGAACTGTTTGAGCTATACAAAGAAATGTCTACCCATGAGTGCGAAGCAAACACAATTACTCACAACATTGTCATCTCCGGGCTTGTGAAGGCAGGAAATGTGGACGATGCTCTTGATTTATACTACGACCTTATGAGTGATCGGGACTTCTCCCCAACTGCCTGCACGTATGGTCCCCTTATCGATGGCCTCTCTAAGTCAGGAAGACTATATGAAGCAAAACAACTCTTTGAAGGAATGTTGGACTACGGTTGCAGGCCAAACTGTGCTATCTACAACATTCTCATTAACGGGTTTGGAAAAGCAGGTGAGGCTGATGCAGCGTGTGCATTGTTCAAAAGGATGGTAAAAGAAGGAGTAAGACCGGATCTCAAGACTTACTCGGTTCTAGTAGATTGCCTTTGTATGGTCGGAAGAGTTGATGAAGGCTTGCATTACTTCAAGGAGCTGAAGGAATCAGGCCTCAATCCCGATGTAGTATGTTACAATCTCATAATCAATGGACTTGGGAAATCTCATAGACTTGAAGAAGCTCTTGTGCTTTTCAACGAGATGAAGACCAGCAGAGGAATCACCCCTGATCTCTACACTTACAACTCCTTGATTCTAAACTTGGGTATCGCCGGGATGGTGGAAGAAGCTGGGAAGATTTACAATGAGATTCAAAGAGCAGGTCTTGAACCGAATGTTTTTACATTTAACGCTCTGATCCGCGGATACAGTTTGTCTGGAAAACCTGAGCACGCTTACGCTGTGTACCAGACAATGGTGACCGGTGGTTTTAGCCCCAACACAGGAACATACGAACAGCTCCCCAATAGAGCTTGACATTTTACGCAGCTAATACAAGTAGAGCTCTACACTAAGTGAAGCTTTATGTCCATGTGAAGTGTACAAAACATAACGTTGTGTAAATGTCTTATTGTTTTGTTTATTTACATGATGATATGTTCTTTTAAGGCCAACAACATTTTTACACCAATTATTCCTTTCTACATTATGGGAGCTCATGAGACAAAAGTCTGCACACGGAGGAAATGGTGATATACTGAAATCAACGTCAGGTTGAGATATATAACTGTCTTTCAAAATGATTTACAATCTGAACCAAAATACTAGATCTAGAGGGATCTTCCGTGACTCTGAGGATGGGCCTAGTTTGATGAGCTCGGCTCATCGTGGTTTCCTTCTGCCTGGCTTGCTTCTGGTTTTAGTTCGGTCTCTGATGGAGTAGGGTTCTTGAATCGAACCAATATCATGGTCATGTTATCACAGCCTTCACCACCTGAAGTGTTTGGAGCCAGACATCTATCGAGAACTTTTTCACATACCACCGAGAGTTTGGTCTCCTGAATGTTACCAATCGAAAGAAGGAAACTGTAGCATCCAGAAAAGGATAGACTGGAAAAAAAACTGTAATCCAAAGGAAGAAAAATCAAGTTAGCTTACTGAATTCAATTGTTCATGTATGAAATCAACGAGTTGTTGGCTTGTCATGCAATCCCTGCAGATAAGAGATGAACCAAGACAGGTGTATCAATATAACTACCAAGAAATGAACTTCAAAACTTTTTCAAGCTGAAGTTTACCAAATTCCATCGCAGGCAAGAACAAGGAAATCATCATCATCACAGAGTTCAACCTGAAGAGAAAACAGAAAATTGTTACAAAAGATGTTTCAGGAAAAAGAGAAGTGGTGTCGTTAGACCACTCACAGTGTTAACATCTGGACTAGCGGTAACTATTTGCTTTTCAGATGGCAAAAACTTATTCTGCTTGAATTCCATGTCACCTGTCAAGAAACAATGAGTAGCTCCAATCAGAGATTGCATGTAAACAACTATACAAGTTGCATTGTTTAAAGAAGAGGTTACCGATAGCTCGTGATAGATTTAAGCTTCCATTGACTCGCCCTGCATGTATAAAGCCACCAGCTTTCAATATCCTTTCTTTCTCAGCTTCAAGATCTGGTTTGTGATCTCTAGAAAGATTATAAGCCTGTAGACAAAGGACACACGTTTTGACAAAAAAATTAAAGACGCCAAAAAGTCTTAATCAAACACTTCAAAATGGTATTTTACCTGATTCTTTCTGGATATCACACAACGTGAGTCACCTGCATTTGCAACAAATAGCTGCTTGTCTCTAACAACAGCTACGCATGCCGTGCTCCCAGAATTAGGTCCAGCAAAATCAGAATGAGGACCCTGTTTTGACAACAAAAGCACAAACCTTAGATCAAACTTTACTGTTGCTTAGTGATAGAAGCAGTAATGCAGGTAGGGAATATTTACTTCCTCAAACGCCCAAGCATCAGGTTTATTAGCACTGTCCCCACTTCTTGGTGACCATATAAGCCCTTCAATCATCCCACTGAACTTATTGATTTTGTCACCAAGTACTGCTAACTCTCGCCACCCTCTTTGTCCTTGCATCATCTCATCCATTCTACAATAGCCACAACGACAAGACTTCAATGCAGAACTTCAAACAAAAATAGACTCTTTTTGCTGTAAACTTACCTGAAAAATGCTTTTTGAAGAGAAGTCCCTACGTCTCCAGCTGCATACGCCTCATCACTAAGAACCTGCTGGTGTAGATACTTGGCACAGAACTTAGAAACAACTTTACCTACAATAGTAGCCAAAATCATTTGAGATTCCATGTACAACAAGAACATGAATCACCAAAAAGGTTCAGCTATATCAGTCTACAAGCTCTTAAACCAAGTTTTAAGCCGGAGAAAATACACCAAGAAGACAAATGTTTCCTTTTTTACCTCCATGACCATCATAGACACCCAAGAAGGAAGTGTTATCATCGAGATCAAGTATTGCAGCATGCTACCAAAGTTATAAAAAAAAAACATTCTTTGAATCAGTAAGGAAACAAAATCTGACAAAAAGAAGAAAGGTTTAAACTTTTTGATGATAATCACTCACAGCATCTTCCATGGACGCACGCCAACCTTGCATAGAGGATAAACCATATCTGAGTTTATGATTTTCGCCATCTTCTGAGAACTTGTCTGTTTTTGGAGTACTTAGATATATACCCATCTCTCTCTGCAACGAAAAAATTAGACATTTCTTCATGAATCAAAAAAAGAAACTATTCTTGATTACAAAAACAAAATCAAAAGAGAATTTTGACAATGGACCCCTGTGATCTTAATCTTTTAGAGCTAATTAAGAAATCAATCTACAAACAGAAACCAAAACAGAGAGGGCTGAATCGATAAGAGTTTTAAACATACCAAGATTTGAAAACGTCAAAAGGAAGTAGGTGATGAAGTTGTACGAGAAGCTTGGTTTCCTCACATATCTGGCTGGAGAAAGGAAAGACCTTTGGTAGGAGACAGTTTTGATTAGAGGAAGACGAAGAAGAAGAAAGTTTTGATTTGGGATCAAATTCAGATTGTCGTAGCCCCAAAAAGAAGAAGAAGAGAAAAAGTCTGTTTTGTTTTGCCTTAGAAAAGCAACGAAAGTTCTTAAGATTTTGTTCGTGTTCTCTTACTTGCCAGCACAACACACTATTTTTACTTAACACTAATACAATAATGTATTACCTGACTCTTTATGATTTGTTTTAGCTGTATTGCAATTTTCAACTGTATTATATGTTTCAAAGTCTTATGGAGTAAATTGATATATCAAACACACATACATGTCTTGTGTCTTCATTAAATTCTGAAAAGTTAAATACATAGTAGATTGTAAGACTATTTGTGGATGGATATATATATATATATATATATATATATATTTTCTTAAAGATCATAATGTCAAAGTTTCCTAAAATTTCAGTTGTATGAACGGTAACTTACTATTTTTCCTCCACACAAGGGTCCAAGGAGACATGTGCAAGTAATAAATGCAACACACATAGGAAGACACACGGCTACCATCTTCCACCATGGCAACAATGCGATATTTGGCAAGATTTGACGGACTCCATACATTACTCTACTACCAAATCAAAAGTATTGGTCTCAAGTACACCTAAATCACTTTGCAATTAGCCAGACCACTGTTTCACAACTAAACACGTCTTCACCCAAAAAATCGGTCTACAAACTTGGGACAGGTAAACTTTAGTAAAACATTCATGAAAATAGTGAGTATACTTGGATCCATATCTCAGGTCTAATCCAAACACTCTTTGTGAGTCTATGACAAGGGTATATATAACCTCATTTTGGAGTCCCTAATAGCATAATCTCCTTCCAGATTGATTCATCCACCTCTTTTTAGACGTGATGATTTACTCCGTGTTATCGTATTATCAATCATTTAGATTACTACTACCAAAGAGGGCTCGAGAAATAATATCGTATAGTTGCAACTTTGTTGCATGATAAGCTTTGACTAGTCTTCATCAAATCCATAGCTTTTGCACCGCTCAGCTTTTCCGTACAGCATTTTTGTCAAATGCCATTTTTACTTCTTTTCAAAATTAGTGAATATAATATGGAAAACGTGTTCTCCCTGTGACCTATGGACCTTTTATGGGTGTAATATTTGTGGATATGGAATTTAAAATTTCTTAATGAAGCTGCTATTTAGCGTTAATTTTTAAGTAGCTCTCCCTTTTCCTTAGAACGTGTAACACTTTTGTATATGTAGATAATAGTAGAACGAAAAAAAACTCTTTGTAGAGAGATTCTGCTTCTATATGGCTTTCTCTTACGCATCATTCTCTACACCCTTCAATGGTTTCGCTGCAAATCCGTCTCCGATTACTTCCGCTTTTCTCGGCCCATCATTGAGATTCTCCACCAGAACATCAAAAACTCGGAATCCGAGTAATGGGGTTTCAGTGAAATCGTCAAATAGTCATAGGTTTCTAGTCAAATCTAAAAATTTCAGTGTCTATGCAAGGGCTGCAGCAGAGAAGTCTGTTCACGATTTCACTGTAAAGGTATGTTTCTTTTAATTTATCTGAAGAAGAAAATTAGGTTTTTGTTTCTTCGTTATCGAAATTGAAGAATTTGTTCTGTCGTCAAAATATGATTTTTCTCAACCTCACTGAATTATGTAGTACATGTGAGAGCTTCCTAATTAAAACCTAGACTTTGGAGACATAATTGTGTTTTTTTGAAACAGGACATCGATGGTAATGATGTTTCTCTGGACAAATTCAAAGGAAAACCTTTGTTGATCGTTAACGTTGCGTCAAGATGGTGATTGTTTTTATTGTTTCTTCGAATTCTTTCTATTTGATAAGTTTTTGCATCTGAATTTTTTTTTAAGTTTATTTTTTAACTTCACGGTGTCAGTGGTTTGACATCATCAAATTACTCAGAGCTTTCTCAACTGTACGAAAAATACAAGAACCAAGGTGTGCTTGTTATAGTAAGCTTTTTACACATCTAAATTTAATTAAGGTAACACAGTGATTGTGAGATTCTTATTTATTGTGTCTCTCTCGTTTTTAGGATTTGAGATTCTTGCTTTCCCTTGCAATCAATTTGGAGGTCAAGAACCCGGTTCAAACCCTGAGATCAAGCAATTTGCTTGCACCCGGTTCAAAGCAGAGTTCCCTATATTCGACAAGGTATATAGAAAAAAAGAACTCTCGTTTTTTTGAGTTTAGGGAGATATCTTTTAATTAGTTTTGATAAGTTATGTTCTTCAGGTTGATGTGAATGGACCAAGCACAGCTCCAATCTACAAGTTCTTGAAATCCAATGCTGGTGGTTTCCTTGGTGATATCATCAAATGGAACTTTGAGAAATTCTTGGTTGATAAAAAGGGCAAAGTTGTCGAGAGATACCCTCCCACAACTTCTCCTTTCCAAATCGAGGTACCAAATTCAAAACTCTAATTCAATCTGGATAACTGGATCCATGGTTCATGTCGTGAACCAAACCACCAGTTGAACTTTTCTAATGTAAATAGAGAATCTATCAATTTTACGTTTTAACATTCCTAACATATGTAAAATATGGATTTAAATTTGATACCAAATAAGTTTACTAACATTATTTTTCCATGTGACACGGCGGAATGTTGAGTGGTCCTATAATTTAATACTAACAATATGTTTGTTTGGCAGAAGGACATCCAGAAGTTGCTTGCGGCTTAAATTTAGTGTTGGCATATGTGGTACACAAATTTCCAGGTTATTGTTGGTATACCAGAATTCTTTCTGTAACGTAAATAAAATTATACAATCGCATGATTTGTTCAATAACCATTCCATATAAACATCAAGCAGTGCCTTTAGGCTTATTCATAAACATCCAATTATTAGAATATTTACAACACACACAAACATATTCAATTCGTGGATAAATTTAAAATGAGAGTGCTTAATTATAAGACTAACGTTGGCGTCGAGAAGAAGAAGACTGTTTCCTTGACTGTGGGAGAAATCTATGGCGGAGATAAATCGGTCTAGATACTTGTGATGATCTACGAGATACTCGAGGAGGAGGATCTCGTATCTTTCGAGTCTTAATAAGAGGTGTCCGTGGCTCTTCACAAACTTCTCCGAGAAGAAGATCTTCGGGGTCGAGGAAAACTGAGTATACGGGCCAGTCGAAGGAATTTTCGATCGGTTCAAAGACCGGCCAGACGAAGGAATTAAAGGCAGTTGCGAGCTCCCGTCTCCTGTTAAGCAAATCTTCGTCAAAATCCAATATCAGGCGTCGATAACTCACTGCTGTGTCGATGGTCGATGTCTCTATGAGTTTGTATTTCTCTAACCTGCAGGCAAGACTCTCGCTCGTCTCCTCCATGTCTTCTTTCAGATATCAATCTGCAAAAGTTCTTTGTAAGACTTTATATACACTATTAAGGTCTTTATTATTGTTTTAAAGAATAAATTATTGTATTTTACCTTCATAATTGTCACCATTATCTCAAGATTTAAAAATTACAAAGACTCGTCAATGAAATTACTCGGAACAAGTTAAGCTAATTTTTTTGTTAAAATGTGTTGGCAAACCAAAAACTAGAACTTTCACAGAACAGCGCAACATTACACCCGAATTCAAAGGATTATTATAGACAACTTGCGATTTTTTCCCCCTAATTTGCTAGTATTAAACAAGTGCAACCACTATAATATGTCCCTAATGATATCTGGTTAATTTATTTAAATGGTAAATTGTCTAACACGTTCCGTGATATGTCTCAGCCCTAAACCGGCTCTTGTTTCTACGGCCCCTGTTGTCGGCGACAGCAATAAAGTGGATAAAACGGTTAGTACGGCTGACCAATGGTTAGTACGACTGACCAGTGGTTTCTCAATTACCGGTTGAGTCAATTATTGGCTCTTATAGGTTTTCTCATAAATGGGCTACTTTCAAAATTAAATTTGGGCTTGATTTCTGGATTTTTAAATTTCAATAAAATATCTTTTAAACTTCAGAGAATAACATCATTAACTTGATTACTGGGAAAAAAAAATATAAAAGGTATTCTTCTGAACTAGTCAACTAAAGCCGGGAAATTAAACAATGCTTTGGATTATCCATCTGTATAGGTCTCTAACAGATGTATAATATTATTGACAAGGCAAAGGTTTGTAAACGAGGAGAAGATATTTTCTATATGGATAAGTTTTGAAGGATCAATTAAATATGTAAATGACATGTTTTGACTTCTTAGTTTTATTATCCTCCACTTGATTGATAAAGACTTCTTTGACTTTGTATTTTTGAAATGGCCAATTGCTAGGAAAAAAGGCTAGTTGTATACCAAAGAGAGACAATTACTAGGATTTGTTTCCCTGAACATAACATTTCTAACTTTGTATTGAACTATTGGTACTACGTCAATTCCTTAAATCTTGGATAATTCTTGATTCAAGTTTCAATTCCAAGTTGTCATAATAAATCTGCAGTGGACTTGCAGAACACTCTAAACTACAACAATAACATATATGTGCAACATGACGAAATCAATTAAATAGATCAAAGCACATCAACTCTTAATCAGTACCACAGAATATTACAAATAGGTTACGCAAAAGCCCTGCAGTATTCATCTCTTTTTGACTTTGCATGACCAATTTGAAAGGGGTGGCTACCAAAATATCGATATAGATAATCCAAACCTGAAATAGAATGAATAAATATATATCAGAGAGGTGATCAATAGCAAAAGCCTGCACAGAACATGAAAAGCCTTCCGATCAAGACACAACTAGACTTATGCAATTTTATGATATGGAAACCAACCAAGTTATAAATGCATTTAAATGCGGAAAATATCTAATACCTTTGACAAACTTAGAGCCTCTTTGATCTGTCTTCCTAGCTCACCAAAAATGCTCTATGTCATTCTAAAACAAAACCTTAGTGACATCTTAATCACAGCAATAATGTGATGCAAGCTAAGTATACATATGAGCTCTGCAAACCATATATATTCCATTTCAAATGATGGCTTAGTATCATGAGACATTTCCATCAGACTAACTTTAGAATAACGAGAGAACTTGTAACTTACATATCGTTCTTTTAGACATGGCGTTTGAGGATTATCGATGAATGATTAATGCTAACTCATTTCACAAGCATCAAGAAAACACTATACTATTTCTCTTGAAGAAATTAAAAACCAATTGTTGTCAATTATTGCAAGAACAAAAGTTTGCATCTCATCTGGCTTCTTTTCGTCGGTTTGTAAACAATGAAAAACATGGGAACAATACAATAGCAAGAAACAAATCAGTAGCAAGAACAACACAAACGTATGACAATAGACATCTAGCAATACAATAGACACGATGAATGTTAGATGTTTTTATTGATTTGTAGAATATGTCTCACCTCTTCCCCCAGAAGAAAACCCCAAGATAACATTTCATACCTGCAATAAATATATATGAATTAAAAATGAAATTTTGAAGTGTTTTGGCGTAGAGAAAAAAAGTAAATGAGAAAAGGTCAAATTTTAATTTTCATCACAATCTAGACATGAAACATACATAAAGCAGTCAAATACTGGAAATTCCTTAATCATGATACTGCAAATGACAAATCGCTTCCTAGATCCAAAAATTCCCTACCAGGTTCAAATCACTTGAAGATTTTGGTAAAAAAACAACAAACAAATTTCAAACACTGTCTGAAACGTCGTTTTGAGGACCTGCAAACAACATGTTCTCAAATCAAGAAACAAACCAAAATAGCATGTTCTTAAATCAAGAAACAAACCCACGAGAATATTCTCACAAGATTCACAACGTGATCACATGGATCAATGATATATAAATTAGATACCATCTACAAGTAGTACAAAACACAATAAACTATATATAATAGACGAAATTAGAAACATAATTACATAAATGGAATCAAAACGTACGAGCATGCAATATAAATAATCTGCACAACAAACGACTAATCACTAGCAGTTCAAAGATCATGAACAGTACTTTGCAAGATCCATGACTATACACATAGATATGATCGTATGGAGCAAATAATATCTACAGATATTTATAAAGAGATCACGACTAGAAATCACGATTTAAAAGGGCTAATGAGAAACGAGATAAAAGAAAAAGATAAACGATTTAATATTAACTTGGATCGAGGAAATAAAGGGATTCAAAAGTGTTTGGACCAGCCTAAGAAAACTAGGTTAACGTTAATGGTCCCATGTTAATCTCACTTAACCACGCCTTAAACTCATAGATTAGGCTTTCGATACTAATGATCTCATAAAATATAAAGTTCAACAAAGGAAAATACAAAAAGCAAACTCGCATGCAATTGGGAACCAAATCAATGGCAGCAAATAAGAACAATCTTCATACAGATATTATCAGATCGTATTTAATTTACCTTTGAGAGATGAAGAACACATGAGAGAGAAAGTGAGAGATGGGAACACAATTAGAAGAAGAAAACGTGACCGGGACCGAATCGGAGCCGGAATCTGACAGATAGAGCAGTGAGCACGCAAGAGAAGCAAATGCATCGAACATGCAAAGTGCCTTTGTGTGCTCACTCTCTTCTGTCAGTTTCTATGCGTTTCTCTTAAAATTTGTCCCAAAACTCCCTCATCAGTCATCACTCATTATCACCTTTACCTTACCGACACAAATTCTGAGATTAGAGATCGAACAGAAGAAAGAAGATTGGAAAGGAGGCAGACTTTGAAGGTGTTGGAGTTAGATCTGAGGCTTTTAGGTTAAACAAGCAAAACCGGAGAGAATATTTATAACCGAAGGAGAAGAGGAAAGTTGTCCTTCATTTTCAGATATGCTTTTGGAAAACAAATCTAGGGTTTTGACCAAATCGTAACGAAAAATAAATATATTACCAAAAAAGAAAGAACTAAAGGCAGAGAAATATTCGGGGAGGAGGATTAGATTAATAAGAGGAGAGGAGAAGAGAGGAAGAATCTGTTAAAGAAGGAAACAAAAAACCTTATCTCTCTCTGTCTCTCACTCTCTTCAAGAAGAGTCTTATCTCTGTTTTTTTTTTTTTTGGCTTTTGTCTGTTTCTTATCTCTCTCCCTCTTACATGCAATGGGACAGATGTCTGAAGAGAGAGACATTTGAATGGAACGGATTGGATTCAACAGTACCATTGCAGATTATAGTGGTCAATCTCATAACCTATAAACGGCAACGACAAGCCTAGAAAATGATCTAGAATTTTGAGAAATGAATTTTGGTCTTTCACGATGGGAGTGGTAAAATATTATTTTTTGGGAATCAGCTCTTTTAATATTATAATAATTTTAAAATACAAATACAATAAATCTTTATCAAAGACTTCTACTACAGCAAACAAACACAAATTAACCGAACAAATAAAATTGACCAAATTGTAACTATTTGGTGTTTAACTCTTTCTAATTGATTTACTAAAACCATGATAGTTTTAAAAGTTACCAATTGATCATATAACATGTTGATGCCACCTATAGGTCATCTTCTAATCTTTGTAAAAAGATCACACATTTCTTTGGAAATATTATTTCATAGGTTTTCCATCTTTTGTGATTTTACCAAACACATATAATACAAAAATGTCAGGTCGACCTTTTGAAATTTTCATATACCACCAATTTCACCCAGATACTTTGTCCTTTTTGCTATTTTCACCTAAAACAATACTAGTTTAAATAAACGTGTATACAGGTTTTAAACTTTCTATATATATGTGAAAATAGCTGTAAGAGAAGTAATAATTAATAGTAAGAGAAGTAAAGAGAAGTAAGGTCTAGGTGAAACTAACACAGATATATTAAAGTTTTGAGGGAGGAATACATATTGGAACCTCAAATATCAATTGTAACTTAATCTTTAAAATTATTTCACAATTTTAAGAATTAATTCAATTGGACACGTGTTAACGAGTAAGAAACCAGGTAAACAATCCAATTTCCGGTTGCTAATTTCATATCTTTCTGAGATGCCGAAACGTTTTTAATTGGTGCAAAATGCTGAGAATAAGCTGAATATTTATAGAATATATTAAATATATTAGTATCGTTTATCATCCACCCATAAAACAAAGATTTTTAAAAATGAAATAATACCATGCATAAAGAAAAGATAGATCCCCCAAAACATATGCACTCGTCACAACAAGAATTTGTTCTAAGAAAATGGTTAGAGAATCCTTATGCTGATCTTGTAACACCACCACTAATGTGGAACTTCCTCATGTGTAATCCATTCAGGGCACTGCTTTTTAATAACATTTCCAGTGCACTATTTTCGAAAACAAAATTGCTATGTAAATATATATATATATTTTTATTTATTTATTTTTATTATTAAAAAATCGTCAAGTATGATGCGTTGTCGTTTATTTTCACTTTTTGTGATCAACTACTAAATATTTCGTGGCAAAAGATTAGGACATAGATAAAAAGATAAAAAAAATCAAAAAAATTACGAGTTAGATTTCATAATATCGATTTTCTTTGCAATAATTTAACATATCCAACCAGAAAAATAAATGAAATAATACAATTAACACATATATTAAAAAGTGTTAAAAAAGGTTTTTTAATGTGTTTGTATATCATGCACTGTGTGTGTGATGATGTTAAAGAAATTGCGAAGGGAAAAACATAATTTTAGAAATCGCGTGAAGGCTGAAAAGGTCAAGAACTTTTGTGTGTTTGTTGACCTAAGACTGTCCAGATTCATTACTTCCCGATGACAGAGAAAAACATAACTCCGACTCTTTGCATAGTCTAAGATATCACATGTATATAATTATGAAAAGATGTTTCCTTTTGGATTTGTTAAGTAGAAGTGGCATGTACTATCTCTATCTATCTATCCTAATAGTTAATTTATGACAAATATGACTCTAAAAATCTAGAAAACAGTTTTGACGGTCGCTTATTTAATTTAATTTTAAAACAACATTTTGATAATTAGACAACCATGAACATTTTATAGTTGACAAGCACATTCGAAATATAAATTTTTGAAGTAAATATTACAAGATATTATGATCGCTTTTTTTATATGTTTTAAAAATTAAACTATATTGCATGTCAAATTTAGATTATGATTATAATATCTATCAAAACATCAAATGTCTGGTTATCTTCATAACCGAAAAAACGAAGCAGATCATCTATATTAAAAAAAAAAAAAAAGATAGTTGCTCGGAGTCTAGTAGTCTACCTTAATACAAATCAAAAGAGTTCTTAAAATATATTTATGTTGGATAAAACCAGTTCACAGAACGCAAAAAATCATTTTTCTAATTAGGTTTTTAATAAACGAATCGTGTGTTTACATTTTACCCATATTTCATCTGGGCCTATGAAAAGTGAGAAATGAGAGAGAGTATGGGATCATGGACCACATGTTATCCCATTCACCAATGTATTACATCTATTTTTTTATACGCATAACAATAATGTTTCTTTTCCGTTTGTTAATGTCTCTAGATCTTGTTTTAATTAAACATCTCTTACTATTAGTTTGTTACTTTTTCTTTTCCTGAAAAAATGAAAGAAATAATGTATAACTTGCAACTTTATGCGCAAAAAAATACTATAAAACCCCATCTAAGACCTCAGATCTACTGGCCTAAGGTCCTTCATTGCAAGGCTTGTTGATAAATTAAAAGTTTTAAATCCTACGTATGGCTAATGTAAATGGAATATTCCTTAAATATGGGAAGCAAACATTGGGTATCCTTTTAGGAATCTCCGAGCATTTCGTAAACCACACATATATTCGTAAGAAAAGTCTTTGTTTCATCTAGAAACAAATCATAGTATTAAATTACAAAGATAAGATAGGAAAATCTCTGAGTATACAAGACTACACAACTCCCAGTCACAACGAGTTTCACTTTGCCCCATATTTTAAAGTTTTTGGTACAGTAACATTTTCAAAAAATAGCAATTTTTTTGAAGTTACTAGAGAACCTGCCGATTTACCCAGTACTGGTGGATATACATACACATTAGAAAGCATTCAAACTATTTTCTTGTCTAATGTTCCCAAACCAGGGTTACGAATAGCAGCACAAATCCATAACTCAACATAAACACTCGAGTCAAATTCAAATGATGATTTAGGAAGATAACAGGCTAATAATCGTCGGAATGTGTTTCCCTTTTCTTTTTTTTTCTGCCCAAATTTTCTCTGCAACACTCCAAAGAGAGGGAGAGATAGATGACAGAAAAACGTGGGTCAAAAAATAAAATGAAATGAAAATAACCAAAGCAACCTCCTTATGTATCCACCTTAACACAAACTACATCTGAAATCAAAACCTAAGTAAATAAAAAAGCATCACTACTAGACGTTTGTCTTTAAAACAATTCTACACTTCTACTGCTCAAGACGATGTTCAATTTCACGGCCACCATTACCCACCACACGCTTATCGCTTTCCACCTTAAATTACATAAACCATCATAATTCAAAAGAGAAAAGAGCACAAGCCCAGACACTCATCGCTTCCTCTTCTTACCGGACTTTGATTGACTCCCCTGTGACTTGCCTGATTTCGCTTTAGTTGCTGGTTCTGGCTCCTTGGGTGTCTCTTCAGATTCTGACTCGGAAGCGCTCTCTTTGGCCTTCGAAGCAGGTGTAGACGCAGAACCAGATTTTGCTTTACCCTTTCCTGTCTTGCTTTTGGCAGGTACAGATTTCACAGGTCCCGACTTGGATTTTGAAGAAGTTGTTGCCTTGGAGGGCTCTTCCTTTTTCTTGGATGAAGCTTTAGATTTCCCAGATTTCGATACGCTGCTTATATCTTTCTTCGACCTGCTGCTTCCTGATTTACCAACGGTTTTGGGGGGTTCCTCTTCCTCGCTCTCCTCCTCAGAGCTCGCCTCCTCTTCTCTGCTAGCTTCCTTTGAATCCTTCGATTTGCTCGCTGTTTTGTCATCCTGGGACGTCTTGCTGGACTTGGAAGCAGGAGTAGCTTTAGCCTTGCTTGATCCAGCTCCACTACCCCTGAATACATCAGAAGTACAATATTACGTATTAGTAGAGAATTATTTTAGAGACTTCAACACTTGTTAACTATTTGCTTTCAGTTTCAATTACTTTTTAGCTGATGAGTTGTCCATCTTTGATTGCTTGCCTGTCTTAGCTTTCTTCGTCAGGGGCCTGCATGACAAAATGCTAAGCTTGGTCATCACAAGTAAAAAGATGACATCTAGCTATTCCTTCCAGTGCCACATAAACAACGGAACTAAAGAAGTAACACGTACACTGTAGAGGCATCTTCCTCTTGACCCGTCTGATCAGCAGCTTCTTCATCCTGATGACAGAAAGTGTAAGTTACAAAATAGGCGAAGAGCAAAAAAAGCCAGAGATGGATGAAATATAATGCCCCACCTGTGACAATTCTGATTCATCCAGAGGACTCCACTTCTGATTCTTGAGATACAAGATTTCTTGATCTCCATCATCATAGATAACCTGCAAACGAACATGGCAACAGCATACAACAATTAAAATACCATAAAAAGGCCTGAAACAAAGATGTATAGCTTAGGAGAACATTCAAAAGGCTACTGGTTGACCACAAACAAATCAGGCGAACCAAAATAGGGGAGACGGATAAAATTGGGCTTACCAGATGTTTCTTCTTTGCAGCATCATATGACTCGACCACACCTTTATAGTACCTGCGGTAAAAAACAGATTACTCATTTGAAAGCATAGAAAACAAAAAATTACAATAACAGGTAGTCCAGATTCTGCTGTCTAAAGGAACAAACATAGAAGTCCAGAACAGAGAAAATGCAAATTGCCTTCTTGTAAATCAAATATAATTCCTAAGAAGAAAATACAAAATGCTTACGCTTGATCCATAGGCCACCAGACTTTGATCCTCGATCCAACTAAACTTTCACCAGATGCCTGCCCAAGAATTGATTCGGTATGAAAAAGTATACAAAAAGAAAAACTCGTACAGAGCAAAGGAAACCAGTACAATTAAAGGATAATCGTTTCAGAGAATATTTCTTCAACTTGAAGAGAATAAGAAGCTGCTCCCATGCACAATTACTACTGCAAATGGCAATTGGTGAAGTGAAGAAAACATACCTTCCCTTGGCCTAAACTTCGTTTTCTCTTTGTGTTTGAATTAGGACTTTCTTCTACCGTTTGCTTCGCTTCTTTCTTTGATTTTGAGGCTAGCTTTCCGGAGGAAACAGCTGGCTGAAAATAAAATTAAACCATATCGGTAAGAGGACAAGGACAGGGAAGTCAGATATGTATTCGAATCAATTCAGGTCAGGGAACTACTCACTTTTTCATTATCACCAGATGAAGTGTGTAATGACTCCTCATCAATGGCTTTCCCACGTCCTGGTTTTTTCTTTTCCTCTTTTGGCTTTGTGGATTCTTGTGCATTATCACTCCCAACTACCTTTTTCTCTGACTGCTTGGCTACTTTTGTCTCAGAGGTGCTTTTCTTTGAAGGAGGAACAGTAGGCTTTGTTTTACTTGACGAAGCAACCTTCTTTCCAGACTTTTTTGTCACCTGAGGTTCAGACGTGTTTGGTTCTTCAGAAACTTCTTCGGTAGCAATAGAAGCAGAAGGTTTGACCTCCTCTGTCGAGCTCTCCTTTTTCTTCTGGTTTGCAGTCTTCTTAGGGACGCTTTGCTCAGGAAGTTCCTCAGCCATTGACGGAGAACTGACATTGGCAGTTTCATCTCCTGATGTCTTAGATGGTAAAATCTGCACACTTTTATTCTTTTCATTTTCAGAAGAGGTGGCTGCGGTAACAGATGAATCAACAGGAGGCGAAGTTAACACATCCTTGCTGTCCAGGAGTTCTGCAGGTTCAGTCTCTTCTTTGATATCTGAATCTTTTGATAAATCCGCCTGTTTGACAGAACTAGATTCGTTTTCCTTTTCCTCAATTTGATGTTCAACATCAGGCTTCTCTTCAGTAGTATTATTCAAGTCAGTGTTTCTAGGATTATCAAGTTGCTGCGGCTCATCTTTGGCACCCGTATCGTCTTGCTTCTTCATGGAATCAGTATCAACCGAAGAATCATTCTGTTGCGCGACACCATTGCTAACTCCAGACTTACCAGATTCATCCTTAGGTGCATCAGTTCGCTCAGGGGTAGAAATTTCTGCTGCCTTCTGTTTATCATGTTTTAATTGGAACATAAAAATCAATTAACAATCTACAAAAGCTAAAAGAAGAAAGGCATCTATCCTTTTCATACAAATCAACAATGACTATCGTACCTCTACTTCCGTTTCCCTTTTTATATGACCTTGACTATCCTGGAGAGGAAAAATATGGAAGAACAGTATAAGAGCTAATGTAACTGAAGACCTGCATAATCACTAAAAAAGTTGAGGCAGTGCGGCAGTAAAAAAGGTGAGAAATAAAGGCTTACTTCTTTTTCATTTGCAACAACTTGGTCTTGCTGCAAAGCACTGAATGTCCCTTCACATATCGAAGCCACTATGTTACTATACTTATCTAGAGGGACACCCGACGATTTCACTGCTTCGGTCAGATAAGTTTTGAGCTTGCTAGCACAGTTACTGAGAACTTGTTCTGCCAACCTCCGTGATACTTGGGAAATCTGTTGATAAGTTAAAAGATTTAACAAAAGAGCATTGGTTGGTGATAGAAAATCAGTAGACCATCCATGTATTACCTCATCATCCTTTTTAACAGAATGTAGGATTGGTGAAAGCATCTCTGAAGGTATATCCTCGCTTTCTTCTAAAACAAGGGTCATTATGTTCTCCATAGATGAAAATACATTCCCTGAATGATGGTCCCTGAAAGGGTAAACAAGTTCAACATCAGACAAACATACTTATTGGATGTTGTACAAGCAAACATAAGCAACAAGCAATAGACTAGTTGTGAACTATATTGCGAGTACATAAAGTAAAGTAGCATAGTCCATGGATAGGTAGAACGACATGAATGAAATGATATCAAATGAGAACAACAACATCCATTAATCAAACATGACACAAGGAAATAAAGGAACAACAGGGAAATAAACAAGTAGACAATTCCATGTATGTGTATTTCCTGGACATTACATTACAAGATGAAAAAACAATGAGTTTAATTCTAGCATAATGGATATATTAGAGTGTACCTTATAGCCTTGAGGAAATGCTGGAACATCTCAATAAGAAGTGCATCACACTCAAGATCCAACATCACAACACATGACCTGACCTTAGCCACAGTTTCAAGGATAGATATCCTTTTAGCATAGGAACGACTAGATTTGTCAACCAGATCTTCAAATGATGATACAATCAACTTGAATACTTCCTGCACATGAATAGAAGAAAAGAGTCAGTAACCAACCAGCATAATGTCCACTCCCTCAAGAAAAAAATAACAAACAACTACATACCTTCATCTGGTCATCATCATAAGGAGCATCAGGAGCAGTTATTCTTGTAATCTCACTGATGCAGGCAGCGACAGCAACTTTGACATCGACATCTGAATGCTTGAAGAGTTTTCCACCGACTAATCCTTTCATCAATGGAGTGAGTGCATTCTGCATTGAGTCGGGAGGTGACTGTTCAACCTCCGCCAGGGATACGAAAAGTTTCTGCAGAAATAAAGCACAAGGATCATCAATCAAACTCACTAACTCCAAAACCACAGGGATTTTTATCCCAAACCGAGAAACAACCGTAACTAAGATCTAAAATGCAGGAATAAAAGCATTTGAGTAGATTCAGAGAGTAAAAGAGACGAAGGAAACAGAGCATTAAATCCAGAAATCGAGAGTAAACACATGCACAGACTTAGCATTGCCACGAATCCGAAGAAGAAGACCAAAATAAAAGAGAAAGAAACAAAAGGGGGTGGTGAAGGAGATGAGAGCTCACGTCAAGGAAAGAGAGAAGCTCATCGAGTGAAGAAGGCGGGTCAATAAGCTTTTCCCCAGCTTCAATAATCTGATTCTCGAGCTCTTTATCAGAATCCGACATGACTCCTTCTCCTAGTTTTCTGACTCGTTTCGCTCTTGCGTATCTACAATTGAATAGATCTCCTCTACAAACCCTAGATTCGAAAACAGAGAATTCTCAGCACCAAAAACCTAAAGCTTCCATTGAATTCCACAAATGGAAAGAGATGAGAAGACGGATTTAGCGAAGAAACTACGAGAAATTTTCCCCCCAAAGTCACTGAACAACACGCTAGGGTTTTTTTTCTTCTCTCCGCTCTCTCTTTTTTTTTTTTTTGTTCGCTCTCTCTCAATCTTAACAGTTTACAGAAAACTAAAGAAAAAAAAAAGTAAAGAAAAATAGGAGAGTCCTCAAGCGCCGTTAAAAAGATATATATATAATCTTTAAATAAAAAAATGGGATGTATTTAATATTTGGTGTACGGCAATTTATTAGTTGGTCGTCTATTTGACGAGATGTGTTTCTTCATTTATTTTTATTTCTCTTTCTCTTTTATGGAATTTTTTTATAGAAAAATGGAATACAAAAATCAAGGAAATCCAGTATTGCGATTTTTTCCCTTTATTTCGGATTTTACTTTAGATTATAAACTCAGGTTAGCTCATTATTTGCTTTCATATCCGATTTTTATATATTTTGTGAGTATTATTTGCTTTTTTATCAACCAGACTCACATGAAGCATATGAAAAATAAAATAAAAATGAGTATAAAGGATAAAATCCTGAAAAACAAATATATGTAGAAATTTGTAGTTGACATATTAAAGAAGAAAAATAAGAATTTGGTAAGATTCAATTTTAATAAGATTTTGTCACTATTAAGTTTATACGATTCTATATTAGATTGTTTTTTTGATTCTACATATGTACTATTTGGTATATTAAGATGTTGGGAATATAGACCTAGATAGAACTCTAAAAAGAAACATAGATTATTAAATTTATCGTTAACAGATCCATAAACTATAACGATTCATATTGCATTAACATGAAATCAAATATAAGATTCAACAACTAAAAACTGGATGAAAGAAAAAATATTAAGCGGTTTAAGAAAAAGAAAAAAAAAAATCATTTATTCCTAAGCATGTTGTCCCAAAACATAGAAATAAGTTTTGAATTTTGTAGGACTAACACTGTATAATATAGTCATCGTTATCGTATGTACACATATTAAAGGGCCTCCAGTTTATTATTTACCTATTGTCTCTCATGTCTATAGCTAATTAACACTTGGTTAGTAGAATTACTCAAACCTCAAGCGTGCAGCCCAATAGTTAGGCTGCTCAGAAACCCTATATGAAACACAAACGGGCTAATCTAACATTAGGCCCAAATCAGATTCCTAGCATCGTCGAGAAGCCCATAAGAGGGTTTGTATGCAAATATTAAACATTACTAAAAAATAGTGATAATTTGCTAGGTAGCACATTTTGATTGCTAAGTACTTGAAAAAAAAAAAAAAAAATTACTTTATCGCTAGCTACCTCCTCTCTCACTCGTCGCAAAGGTAGTCTTCACCCAGATAGAGAAAAAAAAAGACGTTAAAATGTTGTCATCATATTCTAATAAGACCTTATAGAAAACCCCTCTAAGCATATATTTTCTGTCAAAAAAAACATATTACTTTCTTATACCAAATTATAAACAACAATGTTGAAAATTATAGAATATTATAAGCACTGGTGGTAGTAGGTGTCGGTGTATGTGAAGAGCAAAGATGACTTTTCTTGGGGAATTTGCTTGAGTTCGCATTCCCACGGAAGAAGATAGCGACAAGTTTAAGCGGTTACAGAGACTTATACACGTTTCATATCGTACCATTCTCTAACAATGTGAATGAGATGATTTTGTAGCATGTTTACACATTAAAGTATAAGGGGGCAGGTATATTTAACCAGAAAAATTAAAGAGGATAGATACTAGAAGTATAAACAATGTGATATTCAAATTTCAAATGTATTATTAGAAAAGGAGTATAAGTAACACTACTATGCCAAAACTAATATGTAAAATCTAGATTAATCGAGCATGGCAAAACTAACTATTATAGAAATGAAACGGCAATAGATAAGATAAGTATGTTGTCGATATCCAGAGACAGCTAGTGCAGCTTTTAGTAGCCGAAGAAGAGTGTTCTCCATAACAGTAGATCATATCAAAACTTAAATAAAGTAGACTGTCTTTAATGAAAGCACTCACACTCCCACATGCCTCTCCCACCTTTCAATTATGTTGTTAATTATTTTAGACGTGTACTATTTCAAATTTGGACCATCCTTAAAATCTTGTAGGGTTTTTACAAAGTACACATCGAATATAAGCATTACTCTTTTAACAAAAGAGAAAAATATAAACTTACTCAAGTTTTTTAAGGATGAGTACTCACTCATAAGCCAAAAAAAAGGTGGAAAGATACAGTATTAATTTAACCATATAATAATAGTAAAAAAGCTGATAAAATTGGTAAAAGTAAAAGCTAACAAACTCTATAACTTTATAACAATACTTTTCACGCTAAGCCTAGTAGACCAATTTGGCTTTTTTACTTTTAACAAAACCACCAACCAAACCAAAAAAAAAGTTAACTCAAACACAACGACACATCGTACCTTGAGTACTATGCATTATATTAGATTGTGTCTGAGCACATTTGTCGCATACCTCAGAAGCTGATGAGATCTGGCGAAGCAACAACACTCTTCTTTGTTTTTATTTCCTCTTGTTAAATCAGCTCATATGTGTCTTTCTCTCTATTATTTTTGTAGAAATGCTTCATGAATCATGATGACACCTACAAGACGTGATGCTTGATTATTCTATAATGAATTTGTGTAAAATTTTCGCTACAAAACAAAACAATAACAAACAAAATGTAGTTAGATCGACAGATCCAATTTACTCCACGCCGCCACATTGTTTATTCAGGCATGTACTCTATTTTATATTCGAGAAACAACCATAAAATAATCTCTCAAAAGATTCCAAAACTCTGTTTGAAAATGTATTTTACAGAGACATAAATATAAAATTAAATACAAACAATAAAAGCAAAAGCAAGAGTGGACCAAGCCATACTTCAAAGTGAGATAATGACCGACACTTTAGTTAAGGAAGATGGGCAATATGGTAATTTCAAGATTCAGGCTATGTGGGTGGGGTCTCGAGGAAGACTAAAAAACTGGTGAAGTGCATGTGAGAGACTAACTCAATGCCCTCTAATATTACCCGAATTTACATTTTATGCCACTGTCAGTGAGTGAGAGACAGAGCATCAAATCAATAAAGCCTTGGGAAGAAAGTTAACAAACTTATCAATGTGACAATCTACTTAAATTAGCAATCTGACTAATGATTAAGACTTACATTTTTCAAAAGGGAAGGCTCTTTGAAGTGGAGCTCAAACTTAGTGACTTGAAATGCTCTGAAGGAACAAAGTCTTGTGGCAAATTAGCTCTCTTCACAATTCTCTTCATATTACTCTGTAAACTCTGTTGCACTAACTGTTTCACGGCTTTCCTCTCTTCGCTCATCATCAAATCGTTTTCCTCGTGGTCCAAACCGTTGTCTCTGGTCCCGTATATCGGTGCGGATAAGGCTCCGCATGATCCTGTACTATCCAGGACTTGCTTTCCTTTGTCTACTCTAAGACACTCTAATATCCTTGATGCTCTCTTTTGTGCCAGTGCACTTCCTAAAAGAGTTAACTCGAGCAACGCTGATTCGATTCCCGCCTCAATCATCACTTGTCTATCTCCGTATCCCTTGTGAGCCATCAACATTAGAATGTAAGTCGCCTTTTCTTGGCACCCCGGTGAGTCAGTCCAGTTCAGTACATCGACTAAAACCGGGAATGCGTCGCACACCAAACCGATTGCTTTTCTTCCTTCAGGGACTGCCACTAAATTGCTCAAGATAGCGAGAATCCTCTCACTCACTTCCATATCTCCCAATGTGTTCAAAAGATACGTGATCAAATCGGTTTCAAGGATAAACGAAACGTTTGGTTGATAGATTGAGAGGTTGTAGAGAGCTCTCAATGCGTCCTCTCTCGCTTGTGAGCTACTTGTTTCATCCAAATTCTGAAGAGTTTTCACCAGGAAGATTATAGCTCCAGAAGAACCAATAATCGGTTTGTTTGAATCTAAAGCGCTTAATCCAAGAAAATTAGCGACCACAGCTTCTGCAATCTCTTGATCAGGAGTGTTTGGAGACTCAATTAGCTTCAGCATTTTGTGAACAGCACCTGCTTTAACAATCGCTGCTTTGTTCCTGCAAAACAGAATCAAGGAAAGTCCTAAAATGGGTAAAATATTGAAATAAATGCTTCAAGTTATACACATTGTTCCATACTTCATACTCACTCTAGCAGAAAAAAAAAAAGACATGGAAAGTGACTTAACGAATGAACCCAAAACAAACACAGAAACTATTTGGCCGAAATAAAAATTCATGGCAATGAAAGTGAGACTTACGCGTCATTACCAATCCCAAGATTGAGCAGAGCATAAAGCGAAGCGATCTGAGCATCTACGATTCTCGAGTCATCGATCATACTAACTAACGGCGGAATCGCACCGAGCATCGCCAACGTCACTCTCGCCTCCGAGTCTTCCTTCGCCAACAACCGTACCTCACTCGCCGCCGTTATTTTCTTCCGACAGTCTCCTCCGTCATCGTTATCTTCACGCGCCGCCGCAGCTGATTGTAACTCTCTGACCACGCGCTTCAAAACCTCAAGAGCTTCCTCTTTCTTCATCGTCTCAACATCAGCTTCAACTTCAGCTAGATTCAACAGATCACAAAGCTTCTCCGATTTCTTCGATGTCTCCTCGAACGCTACGCCGTTCAACGCCGCGCCGATCGTATTAGCTTTCGCATCTTTCGATGATGCAACTGTTGACTTCGCCGTCACCGTCACGTAACTTCCTTCATCGTCCTCTTCCCGGAGCTCGTGACGGTAACGTGAGCTACCGCCGCAACTAACGGCGTCGACGATCTTTCTACGGAATGTGGATCTAGAGAAGGTGCTCCAGAGACGGAAATGGTAGCCGGAAGTAGAAGAAGAAGAAGTGGAAGGAGCACGGTCAAGAATGAGAGATCCGATATTATTCCGGTGACATTTAGCCATGGTTGTGATTCTCCGATCAGTTCTTTAAGCTTAACCTACTTACTACATATGCACCACCAACAAGCAAAGAGAGAGTGCGAAAGATTTATATATATCTTTTTATTTTTTTGTAAGAAAGAATTATAATTATTTGTTTGTTTATTTGGAAGCGAAAACAGAGCGAATGTTGACTGTTGATTACTTCTTTTTATAAAGAACAAAAATTTGCAGTACTTATTGATTTATCAAAGAATAAAAAAAAAACTGTGTTTGGATGCAGTCTTATAATAAATCGCGGATAAGCTATTCTATCAATTATTTTAAGTCAATTCTATATGCTTTTTTCTTCATTGATGATTTTTTAAATTGATAACGTTTATGAAAATTGTTTTTTTTTCTTTGAAGAGAAAATGTGAAAGTACAAGAGAGGGGTGAGTGAGGCCATCACTAATTTCAACCGTTCAAAATTTACAAAATGTGTGTCAGGGAAGCTTCTACAGTTCTACACAAGTCCCATCATTTTGATGATACTAAATCAGTAGATTGCTACTACTATTGGGGCTTTGTTTATGATTCTTTTTCTATAACACACAATATATTTCATTTTAAGAAAAAAGAATTTCTAGAAGAAGTTTATAGCTCTAAAAATGGTCCAACAAAACCACCGAGAAACCAAAATTTAAATCAATGTTTAGGCTCTTCTACAATTGATTTCAGTAATTTTCTAAAGAGTAAGAACCCCTTTGGATACGTTTCTGTATTATTTATTTTTCGTAAGGTTTGGTTATTTTAGGATGGCTCTACAAAAAAAATACAATAAACATCTAAAATAACTTGTATCAATTAAAAATAAATATATGCAAATTTCATGCTGCACAGTGGACATCCAGTGGAAGTATTCGAGAATGATTTAACTGTGTTGTGTTGTTTGGTCAGATCGCTGCTAATTGCTATTCTCAAGTCTCAACCTTCTTTTACTGGTACGCACTCAAAGCCCATTATCACCGAAAACATTTCGGTGGATATTTTAATAATTCTCTAATTGATAAGCGTGATTTTATGTCAACTTACAAGGCTTTTCAAAGCCCAAAAAGGGCCACAGGCCCAAGCATAAAGAGAAACATTCACACCATATCTATTTTAAAGATTAATAAAAATGAACAAAACTGATTTTAATTGTAAAATAACAAAAATTTGCTTTCATTGAGAGTTGAACTCAAGACCTCCCGCTTACTAAACGGGTGCTCTAACCAACTGAGCTATGAAAGCTTTTGCTGTTACAATTAATTAAAATCTATATAATACTTTGTAACAAAACTTTTTTTAAGTGTTAGTTAATTTAAAAAGCGTTAATCAATTGAAATGTGGACCTCTTAAAAAAACTAACAAATACAAAAATGCACCATTTGTCCATAGAGTATTGGAAACTAAGTAAACCATCTTCATACTATTGGTCACAACCAAATCCCTTTCCAATTTGTAACGGACGACTAATTTTGGTTTTGTGGTCAAGACTCAAGATAATGCTAATTTTTAAACAAAATTACAGTGCATGAATCTAATCTTTATTTCCTTCTTCTTTTATAACCTTTTTCATACTTACCATTTGCATGCCTCTCTTTAATATTTGTTTTATTCTATAGAAACAAATCACATTATATTGCATTGAATAGATTTTTATTTAAGTTTCATTTATTTGTTTTCAGACACATATCTTTAGATACTAAAGATATAACTAAATATTTAAATCTTATTTCTGGTCAACCCATTCAGACAAAGAATCTTAAATAAAAAAAACTTTAAATTAATTTCTTCCCTAAATATGATATATATTTTTTAATTATGTTACATAAATGTATATATACAATATAAATTTATAGTTTTTTTTTGGTAAGCATATAAATTTATAGTTTGACCAGTGTCAAGGAAACTTAATAAATCAAACAACTTTTTATACTAATAAAATAAAATAACTTTTTGTTTTAATGATATTTAAATATTTAATTATTCAATATATGGTTATTTTGATAATTTTATTTTAAATCATCATCGAATTTCTTGTTGAAATTTCAAAATTGCCGCGTAATCTTAACGGTTTTAGGTACAATTTCATTCACAAAAACCACTAGGACTCACTTCTAAAAATTTCTCACAGCCACAACTACATCTGCATCCCCTTCTGGTTACAAATTAATTCACCTTTACATTGAAATTGACAAAAAAAGGTAGTGTTATCTCCATAAAACAAAATTAAAAGGAAATAAAGAATAATGACCACTCCCTCTCTATATATATAAACAGACGTTTATCATATCCTTAAGAATCACCCCTCTTGCGTTTTAGCTCCCTTGCATTTTCTTCATCTTGTACGCTCCTCCTTGGTCTTAGATTTTCTGAGATATTTCTCTTTTCACTCTTTCTTGTTACGATTTTATCTAAAAATTTAATGAATCATATTTACTGACCAAACACATTGTTGTGGTTTTTTCATGCAGAGAAATGGCTAATCTGTTGCAAAGGCTTCGTAGACGAACCGGGCCAAAGCCAGATTATATTGAAGACAAGTTGGATGAATACATTCGTGAAGAACAAGTTGAAGAAACAGGCGGAAGTAACCAGGTATGTCTTTGTCTTGTTGTGAAATTATAGATCTGCAGTGACTTTTAATTATTTGATCCATTTCAGGATTGTCCTCTTGGCGAGATTGAAAAGATTTTGGACCGTGAATGGCGTCCTACTGCATCTAACAATCCGAATTCTTCTGACAACGGGACACCAACCCTAGTTGTCGTGAAACAATATCTTGTGAAGTGGAAGGGGTTATCGTACTTGCACTGCTCTTGGTAAATTCCCAGCAATATGCGATATCGTGTTGTATTTAATTAAACATGTCGATTATTATGTTTTTGTTGCTTCTCTTGTCTGGTTATCTTATCATCACTTGATTATTAATGTCAATTCTTAGGGTGCCCGAGCAGGAGTTCGAGAAGGCTTACAAGTCCCATCCTCATTTAAAACTAAAATTAAGGGTGACCAGGTTTAACGCTGCTATGGACGTATTCATCGCTGAGAACGGAGCTCATGAGTTTATCGCCATTCGTCCTGAATGGAAAACTGTTGACCGGATTATTGCTTGCCGGTTAAGTGATTCAAGTCTTGTCCTTTGTTTTTATGTCCTTAACTTGATAGACCTCGTTGTGACAATTATGTTTTTTTTTTTTTTTTTTTCCTTTGTGATTATTTATTCATGCGTTTATATTTCTTTCTCTATCTTCTGTGTAGAAAAGTGTGACACTTAATGGATTTCGTTTTGACAATTATGGTTTTTTTGTTTGTGATATGATGTAGGGAAGGAGATGATGGGGAGGAGTATCTGGTGAAGTACAAAGAACTTTCTTACAGAAATAGTTACTGGGAATCTGAATCTGACATCTCAGATTTCCAGAATGAAATCCAAAGGTTTAAGGATATAAACTCTAGCTCTCGTAGAGATAAATATGTCGAAAATGAGAGAAATCGAGAGGAATTCAAACAGTTTGATCTTACTCCTGAATTTCTTACAGGTATTTTATTAGACTACTTGAACAATTTGTATACAGTTTCTGTATAATGTTATTGATTTACTTACCTTATATGTTTTTAAGGCACATTGCATACATACCAGCTCGAAGGGCTGAATTTCCTAAGGTATTCATGGTCCAAGAAAACCAATGTAATCCTTGCGGATGAAATGGGACTAGGTACGTCTTCAAAAATCCATTTCTTTTTTGGGGTTATTCATAGGCTTTGCTTTTATCATTTGTGTAAAATAAGATTGGTTTTGTGGTTGCTGCAGGCAAAACTATTCAGAGCATTGCCTTCTTGGCCTCTTTGTTCGAGGAAAACTTATCTCCTCATCTAGTTGTTGCTCCTCTCTCAACCATCCGTAACTGGGAGAGGGAATTTGCCACCTGGGCACCACATATGAATGTGGTATGTATCATGTTTCGTATATATATGTCACATATACGGTATTAGTTATTTATTAATGTTTTCATCGTATGATATATGCAGGTTATGTACACTGGGGATTCGGAAGCACGTGATGTTATATGGGAACATGAGTTCTACTTCTCTGAAGGGCGTAAAAGTAAGTTTGATGTCTTGCTCACGACGTATGAGATGGTTCACCCAGGGATATCAGTTCTGAGTCCAATCAAGTGGACGTGCATGGTATTTCTGTATTAATTATCTGAATGATACTATATACTTTGTATGTCTTTCTTTTAGATCTCATATTTTGCTTAGAATATCATTCTCTTGGTTAGATTATTGATGAAGGCCATCGGTTGAAAAATCAGAAGTCAAAGCTGTACTCTTCATTGAGTCAGTTTACAAGTAAGCATATCGTTCTGTTGACCGGAACACCACTTCAGGTTCGTCGTTAGTCGATTTTTGGTTCTTCGACTTTCCCAAGGTTCATTCAATCCTACATTAAAGTTTACCTAATTAGTTATGATCTCTGAAATAGTACTATAATTATTATGGTATCAATTCTTTTGTATCACTAATACTTATTTGGTGTTTTTTCAGAACAACTTGAATGAACTTTTCGCTCTGATGCATTTTCTTGATGCGGACAAGGTTAGCCAAAAGATAACGCATATAAAATAAGTTTAGTTTATTCTCTAAAATAGTCATTATAAGCATACAAGCTTGCTTTAATTATTTTATTTTCCATGCTTGCAGTTTGGGAGTTTGGAGAAGTTTCAAGATATAAATAAAGAGGAGCAGATTTCAAGACTCCACCAAATGTTGGCTCCGCATCTGCTCAGAAGTATTAACCAACAAATCTTATTAAGAACATTTCGTTTGAAGTCTCGCACCAAGGGATAACTATAACCATGGTGATTAATCTTGCTTTTATTGTTATTGCAGGGTTAAAGAAAGACGTGCTCAAGGATAAGGTGCCCCCAAAGAAGGAGCTCATTTTGCGTGTTGATATGAGCAGCCAGCAAAAAGAAGTGTACAAAGCTGTTATTACCAATAATTATCAAGTCTTGACAAAGAAACGAGATGCTAAAGTAAGTTTTGTGGATCTCTTGTGCTTATGCAGATGTATATATATTGTCTTGGTTTAGGAACCTTTTAGACTGTACTTGGTAGGATAATTCGGCTGGTTAAACTGTTTCAGATATCTAACGTGCTAATGAAATTACGCCAAGTTTGCTCTCATCCGTATCTGTTACCAGACTTTGAGCCAAGATTTGAAGACGCAAATGAAGCTTTTACGTAACATTTGATCACTAATCTTGACGTATTGATTCCTTTTTAGTATTTTGTGCTGACTTTTGCTTGACCTTTTCTGAATTGTTCTAAAGAAAACTATTGGAAGCTTCCGGAAAGTTGCAACTGTTAGACAAAATGATGGTCAAACTCAAAGAGCAGGGGCACAGAGTGCTAATCTATACCCAATTCCAACACACCCTTTACCTTTTGGAAGACTACTTCACTTTCAAGGTAACCTAATCTGCTATATCTGTTTGTCGACCTATTGATTTGTTCAGTTGGTGTTGTCGCTCTGCAAATGACTTGCGATATAATCTTTTCCTTCCACTTAAAAGTTACTTTTTAATATATCTTGAGACGCAAGGAACAGTAACTTTCTTTTTATAATTTGCTTATATGCAATTAAGGAAAAACTATTGTATGATATTGAGCCGTAACAAATTTATTTTTATTTTGTCAGAATTGGAATTATGAACGGATTGATGGAAAGATCAGTGGACCTGAGAGGCAAGTAAGAATAGATCGGTTTAATGCAGAAAACTCGAACCGGTTCTGTTTTTTGCTCAGTACAAGAGCTGGTGGAATAGGGATAAACCTTGCAACAGCTGATACAGTCATCATTTATGACAGGTTTGAGTTCCAATATCTGTTTAATGAAATGATAAAGTGCTTGTTGGAAGTTTCTTTCCAGAATAACAGAGTGTTTGGATCTTCTAAGTTAATAGCGGAAAGATATTGTAGAGGCATTTAAGATGGTTGTGATGAATTTATTGACATGATTTTTTCACTGGTGTTGTAGTGATTGGAATCCTCATGCTGATCTCCAGGCTATGGCTAGAGTTCATCGGCTTGGCCAAACAAATAAGGTTCTCTTTTCATGGCGTCAATGTGGAATCATCCACTTGCTATTTCATTCTTTTTCTAGCTATGTCACTGATTAAGCCTATATTTTCTTATTTAGGTAATGATCTACAGACTGATTCACAAAGGTACTGTAGAAGAACGGATGATGGAGATAACCAAGAACAAGATGCTTCTAGAGCATCTCGTCGTGGGAAAACAACATCTTTGTCAGGTATATATATATATATGTATTCCTTGTTCGATTTGTTATTGATTCTTATTGCTACAAGGTTTAATTAATTACTGTTTTCTATCCCTGACTGTAATTAGGACGAGTTAGATGACATCATCAAATATGGTTCCAAGGAACTTTTCTCTGAAGAGAATGATGAAGCAGGGAGGTCTGGAAAAATCCATTACGATGATGCTGCTATCGAACAGTAATATATTCTTCTTTCTTTCTTTGTTTTTACTTTCCTAGTGATTTTACTTTAATAGTTCAAAGCCACCATACAATTGCATGGAATGTTCATGATTTGTAGCCACACCTTTTCTTCTGCAGGTTGCTAGATCGTAATCATGTAGATGCTGTGGAGGTCTCACTGGATGATGAGGAGGAAACTGATTTTTTAAAGAATTTCAAGGTTTACTTCTTTCTCTTTCTCTTTCTAGATGAGTGGTTATTGATCAGATGATCCAATATTTGTTAAGGTCCAGAGAATTGTTTAGAGAGTAATAATTCAATGGATATGCTACAAGAATCATCATGTGCATGTGCATGCATATATATACACCCTTTTTTCCTGCAATATTAAGTTATACACATATATTTAGTGGCATTAATTCCAAATATAATTTCTCTTTTTGATGTTATTTCCTGTATATTAGGTGGCTAGTTTTGAGTATGTAGATGATGAAAATGAGGCTGCAGCATTAGAGGAGGCACAAGCTATAGAAAACAATTCTTCAGTAAGAAATGCTGATAGAACAAGTCACTGGAAAGATTTGCTGAAAGACAAATATGAAGTGCAACAAGCTGAGGAGCTCAGTGCTCTTGGAAAGAGGAAGAGAAACGGCAAGCAGGTACGTATACTCTTCTTGATCCCACCTCTCCAGAATCGTTTTATGTCCTTTAGCACAAGTGTTCTTATTCCTGCTTTTGTTAATATTACTAGGTGATGTATGCTGAAGATGATCTTGATGGTTTAGAAGAAATCTCTGATGAGGAGGACGAATATTGTCTTGATGATTTAAAAGTGACCTCTGATGAGGAGGAGGAAGCAGATGAACCCGAAGCAGCTCGACAGAGAAAGCCGAGGACGGTTACAAGGCCTTACAGAAAAAGGGCTCGCGGTACTATACTTTTCCAAATATTGCATTGAAGATGACATCTTGTTGGTTTCAGAGGTTTACAAGTTAAGTAACTTTGAAAATCTATTTTGCTGTAAGATAATTCGGAGGAAATACCTTTGATGGAAGGCGAAGGGAGATATCTCATGGTGCTGGGATTTAACGAGACTGAGAGGGATATATTTTTACGTACGTTTAAGAGGTATATCTTCTTTCTAATAATGTTGTCTAAATTGTGGTTTGGCGTCTCTCAAAGCATCATAGTATATCATAAGTGTCTCAAAACAACTTTTGTAGGTATGGAGCTGGAAACTTTGATTGGAAGGAGTTTGTTAATCCCTTATACATGAAGACCTATGACGAGATAAATAAGTATTGACGACTTAAAGCCATTTATGCTCTTATTTTCAGCTGCTTTACAAAAACCAACAGTTGTTCATTGACACTTGTTAAATTTGTTGTTTCTCAGGTATGGAATCTTATTTTTGAAACACATTGCCGAAAACCCTACCGATAATTCTACAAATTTTAAAGGTAATTTATCACTTTATTGATTATATGTTTGTTGGTATTCTTAGATATATCCAATTGCTTATTTCTGTTATCATATTTTTAAGTTATTACGGCAATGGTCTATGCAGATGGAGTTCCCAAAGAAGGGATAAGCAGTGACGAGCTACTAGTGAGCATGACTTTTATGATGCTAGTAAAGGAGAAGGTAAGCCTACCATTTTCCAGTGTCTATGGAATTTAAACAGTTACTTATTAGCACTAGTAACCGAACCAAAACTTGAGAAGATTCATTGCATTCTTTCTTAAAGTTTTTGCATGTGGTTTATATATCTGAAAGTTTCTCGTTTGATAAAATTTGGTTTGGTCCTCTCTTGTTTGTTTGAGCTCACTTCTCAATGTTTGATGTGACAGTGTCAATTTTTGGACAACCATCCGACAGCACCTGTTTTCTCTAACTACGTCATCAGTAAGTACAATTTGAGAAATGGAGCATTTTCTAAGGAAGAACATGATAGGATACTGATTCCTGCTGTTTCCAAGTAAGAACCCTTCAACGATTATCCTTACTTGATTTTGTTTCTCTTTGTTTGTTTGCTCACATGCATGTTGCTTCCATTCTTGAAACTTTGTAAAAATATAGGCATGGCTATGGTAGATGGGTGGCCATCGTTGAAGACGAAGAGATAGGGTTCCAAGAGGTTGCCTGCAAAGACCTGAATATCCCTTTCCCTCCTGATACTAAATCTGCTCGTAAAAGAATTTGTGACCATGTGGGAAAACGGGTTAAGAAGATGGAGGATGCCATAAAGTATGAGTACGCAGTACGTAATATTTTGTGCCGACTCAGTAATTTTAATCTTTTGTCTTCTCATGCTACTACTACATTGTTACATTGTTCATCTATATTGGTACTTCGTTGCAGGAAAAGATACTTGCTGAACAAGCAAAAGCTGAAACAAAGGGAACAAGCTTTGTTGATGCAGAAAAAGAAATGCTTAAGAATGATCCCATCAGTATGTGTCTTGATAAGTTTCTACAGTTACTAATGGATATATTTCTTTAGATTCTTGTTCTAACTGAAACGTTTTAATCTTGCAGCTTCAAAAAAAAATTCTGCAACTGCCGTTGACAACAAGCAAGGCAGAGTTGAAATGGCTCAATCATACGATCAGGTAAACAAACACATTCCTATTTTCGTGGATATATAGTTACATTAAGAACCCATATTAACTTATCTTTCTCCACACATTTTCAGAGTGTTAATGAGAAGTCAGGTGAGTCATTCCAGACATATTTAGATATTCAACCGCTGAATCGAATGCCGAGGGAGAGCTTTAAGCCTCTGGAACCTATCAATGAGGAAATAAGCACTAGGCTAAGCGTTGGGACAGATCATGATGTAGAGATGGATGCAGCGGATAACATCATTGTGCTGGATTGACATCAAAAATCATTATTACTTCTTTCATGATTGTGTTGATCGTTGGCTGATTTTCTTTACTAAGATACCTTTTGCTGATTTTTTTTTTTTTGTTTGTCAAAGTTACCTTTTGCTGAATTTTAATTACTAAGTTACCTTTTGCTAAATTTGTTTGCATACAGCGTAGTTGTCTTGAGTTGCAGAGTATCATATTTGTCCATTTATAGTTTCTTAGGTATAAAGCGTATATGAACCAAAATATAACCAAATATATTATGGAAACTAATTGAAACTGAAGTTATGATCATCTTGGGTTTTTTCATCGGATAAGTATTAGTTTAAACTAGATTGAATCTACTACTCTTGATCAAACAAGCACACACAACTTGAAATAACTCCAAACACCATGAGTTCATAGAAAATGATTTCCCACTAATATCTTTGTTAATGCCAAACTTTATCATTGCATGTCTTTTGCATTAAAAATACTTCATGGGTGATGATCATCTTCTTTTAATTGAACCAAAGAAACGTCTTTTGAGCTCTCTCAAAACCCAAGACACACATATGCATATATTTATATAAACTGTTGATTTCTCTAATTTAGATATACATGGAAAGAACATTCCCTAACCATATCAATTAGGTTGGATTTGATCGTATTTATTGTTCTATAGGATATATTAGTAAAATTAAGAAACAAAAGAAATAGAAATGGGAAATACAAAAAGAGAAAAAGAGAGGAGCTGCAGAAAACAGGGAAAATGGTGGGAAAGAAGAGACAAAAGAGAAAGGCTTTAAATCCACGCTTACTCCAACTTCCAAACATATACCTACTTCTCCACTCTTTTCCACTTTACTCTTTTATACCTATACCCATCTTATATTATATTACATGTACAAAAATATTGTTTTCAGTTAAATCTGCATTTATTCTACAGTTCAACGCGATTACTGTAGAATAATTTTAAGCCAACGACTGTTTGGAACTAATTTTTCAGTTTGATACGAGAGCAATAACAAAATTTCAAAGAAGGTTTTTTTGGGGTTAAATGTCAAACCAAAACTCGTTTTAGACAGTAAAAAATATATACGATTAAACTATAGTCTAATACATATACAAATTTTACTTTGCATATACAATTTAATTCTTAGTAAATCCAAATAAGAATCTAAATAGATGATAATGATCAAAATCTGTATAGAGATGCACATAGTAACTTCGTGAATTCTAAGTATTAGACTAAATTCTCATATACAGCATGCAGATATGTCATATGCATGCATACACATTTTTACGCATTTCAGTCCGTACGTATCGTGTATATACGGTAACGATGGTTGGATATACATGTGCATGTTTCAAAGTTATGTACACCGAAGGGACAAGCTAGGCTGTGATGCTCCTAATTCAAGCTTCCTTCTTACGAATGTCAACTTTTATTTAATTTTCTTTATTGTGGCCTGGCCGAATAATCAAAGATATAATAAATATTTAGAGGCAATTATTGATTAGTGTCCTTTAATTCTCCTTAAATTGTTTGGTTTTTGGTCGGTTGGTTCCGAGATTTTATTTTCTGTGTTAAAATGTTACTAACCAATAACGGTTGACCCTAATTATAAGTTCTCCAACAAGATGTGAACTTATTTGCTAATTATAAACGTGAACGCTAAACATAAACGGAAGATTTATTTGGTTTGAGTTTGGCGTCTGCATTTACATGTCGTAGTAATATAAATTTACATTAAAAATTAATGTTTCTATATTAAAGATGTGAATTATTTCGTTTTTTCATGCACATAAACGCATATGTATTGTGTTGAAACTAGACGAGGCTATAATGAAGACAACTGTTGTTTCTTTTTATCTGCAACAATAGTGTATATTTGACCGTTAATGTAATAAGTTCATGATAAGGTTGGGAGGATAGCTTCCCCGTGATGGAGGTCGTAGGGTTTGTATGATTGTGTACAGTCTTTTCATTTCACCTAGCTAACCCTATTGACGCATTGTGCAAGTGTAAGACAGTTCATACTTCGTACTACTCTTCAATTATATATATTTACACCACATTATCAACCAAAATATATGTATTTCAATCCAACTGTATACTAGACTTTTCGAAACTAATATAAGATTAATGTTGAATTATGTTTTCTTCACAAAATTCTAGCATTAGTACATTTGAGGTGAAAAAACACAAAATTCATCCTAATGAACACATAAAGAAAATAAAATTTTAAAACTCTTCTTCGTCACCGAATATTTACAAATAAAATGATATGTGTGTGTGTGAACCTAATTTAAAGCCTATGCCAATGAGCACATATAGGCTTTTGCTCTCTTTTTTTTTTTTTTTTTTTTTAATTATCACAATAGCATAAAATATGCAAAACGGAAGTACCTTTACAATCATTTGTATTCGAATTTAAATAAAAATGATAAAACACCACCAATAGTAAGCAAAAGATAATTAGTGTTGAAACTAATCATCCGTAAGCATATAGAGCACTTCGATGAAAATTAGAGTATTAAATAAAATTAAAATAAACCCTCAAAACTATCTGAAGAGACACATAGAGTGGCTCCTTGGCATATGATTAAGCTCCCTTAATTTATCTTCTCGTATATATATAGGCATTACACATCTTACTTATTACATTCACACACACCCACATTTTACATTCAACTCTTATACAATATGCCCATGTTAATGGCGACACGTATCGATATAATCCAAAAGCTTAATGTATATCCAAGGTTTCAAAACCATGACAAGAAGAAACTAATCACTCTCTCCAATTTGGACCGTCAGTGTCCTTTACTCATGTACTCTGTCTTCTTCTACAAGAATACCACAACTCGTGACTTTGACTCCGTCTTCTCCAACCTGAAGCTCGGGCTGGAGGAGACTATGTCTGTGTGGTATCCCGCGGCAGGGAGACTGGGTTTGGACGGAGGTGGCTGCAAGCTCAACATCCGGTGTAACGATGGTGGCGCAGTCATGGTGGAGGCGGTGGCGACAGGTGTCAAGTTGTCCGAGCTTGGTGATTTGACTCAGTACAATGAGTTTTATGAGAATTTAGTTTACAAGCCTTCCTTGGATGGTGATTTCTCTGTGATGCCTCTTGTTGTTGCTCAGGTAAATTTATTGCAAATTCTATACGTTTCCTTTCTCAAGAATTTTGAATAATTTACGTGTAAAAATGTTAGGATTTTATGTTACTACTAGATTTTAACCCGCGGTATACCGCGGAGATAATTTATTTTTTAAAGTTACTATATATAATAGTTTGCAAATTATATTTATTTATAAAATATTTTTGTTTTATAGTTTACGATTGTTATTAAGTAACGTCCTGTCAAACCCGTCCCGCCAATCCGTCCCGTAAAAAAAACTCACTGATTTTATTTATGATATGTTTATGAATCATTGTCTAAATATTTTTTAATTTTGTAGTAATTAAATGCTATCAAATATCTCTGCGGTTTGATGATTATAATCGAATTATTATAGTCATGTAGAAAAACAATATCAAAAATGATAATTTTGTAGTAATTAAATGATATTAAATATTTTGGAAGTTTTATTTTAATAACTAATCGTGTAGTTAATGTGGAGAGATTTTGGGAAGATTGTCAAATATTTAATTCAAAGATTTTCTTTCTAATTATCAAAAACAATTATTAAATGTCAGTAGCAGCCACTGTAAATAAATCTCAACTCCAAGATTTATTTTACAAAGTGGCTGCAAAAATGTATATATAGATATCTATATATCAATATTTAGTTATATACGTACTTTGACTAGATGTCTACAATTTTCATCAATACGAATGGCCAGTTAAAGTAAACCTATATAAGCACAAACATTCATTAGCAGAGTTATAATAAGGAATTTTGAGATCAAATTCAGATTAGAACGTACATTCTAAGCAAACCTTTACACACAAATATCTACGTCCACATGAATAAATATATAATACTTTTGCTGTAATTAAAGTTTTGGATGGGTTTTTAATTTATGTGTATGCTAAGCTAAAGTGATTATTACTAAAATCCACTAAATTTATATATTTAAACAAATAGATATGAAACGCCTGAGAAACGGGTAGTGATTTAGTTAATATTTGATGATATATCGACGTATAATAAATGTAGGTGACAAGATTTGCATGTGGAGGTTACTCAATTGGAATCGGTACAAGCCACTCTCTATTTGATGGAATCTCAGCTTACGAATTCATTCACGCGTGGGCCTCCAACTCTCACATTCACAACAAATCCAACAGCAAGATTACTAATAAAAAGGAAGATGTGGTCATCAAACCGGTTCATGATCGACGAAATCTACTGGTTAACCGGGATGCTGTCCGAGAAACCAATGCTGCAGCCATTTGTCATCTGTACCAGTTGATCAAACAGGCGATGATGACCTATCAGGAGCAAAACCGTAACTTAGAGTTACCAGACTCTGGTTTTGTGATCAAAACGTTCGAGCTTAATGGCGATGCGATAGAAAGCATGAAGAAGAAATCACTAGAAGGGTTCATGTGCTCCTCCTTTGAGTTTCTTGCTGCTCATTTGTGGAAGGTGAATTCAAGAAATTTATTTTACAAATTACTGTTTTCACCCAAAAATTTAGGTGTGCGTTTTAAAATTTTCAAAACATTTTTGATGATTTAAAAAAAAAACTATATTAAGAATTTTTTAAAATAGCCATTATAAGAAAGTTAGAAACATAAATATTAAGCGTATAATTTTGCAGGCAAGAACAAGGGCTTTAGGGTTGAGGAGAGACGCCATGGTGTGTTTACAATTCGCAGTGGACATAAGGAAAAGAACGGAGACACCGCTGCCAGAAGGGTTTTCCGGCAACGCATACGTGCTTGCCTCGGTGGCATCCACCGCCAGAGAATTACTTGAAGAGCTAACACTCGAGTCAATAGTCAACAAGATCAGAGAAGCCAAGAAATCAATTGACCAAGGTTACATAAACTCTTACATGGAAGCACTCGGAGGTAGTAATGACGGAAATCTCCCTCCTCTCAAAGAGCTAACCCTAATCTCCGACTGGACAAAAATGCCATTTCACAATGTTGGCTTTGGCAACGGCGGCGAGCCAGCGGATTACATGGCCCCACTGTGTCCACCGGTGCCACAAGTTGCTTATTTCATGAAGAACCCTAAAGATGCCAAAGGTGTTCTTGTGAGGATTGGCTTGGACCCACGAGATGTTAATGGCTTTTCAAATCATTTCCTTGATTGCTAATATATTAGCTGGTGATAATTAATTAATTAGTAGAATCTTTGTGGTAGTATACAGTATGATAATGGCTCCTCTATATGCATGCGTGTGCGCTAAAGACACTTTATTGTAATTGGGTTATGATGATGTATAATTTAATGACATCTCTCTGCTTTGTATTTGTTGTCGTTATCACTTTTATACTCATTTCGTGATAGGCTTTATTTTCTTCCAGAATTTCTGGATAAATAATTATAAAGTTATGTTTCTTTGTAGACTTTTTTCTTAAGGTCGCCAATGTTGGGTGGTTGACACCTAAGCCAGGTTATTGGGCATATGGGGCCGATTTAGGCTGGTAGTACAAATCATTGTACTACTTTGATTCTAACGTTATTTTGCACTTAGACACGAAGACTTTGACTTCCTCTTCAAAACACCTTTACATTTGTAGCAAAGAGGGTACTTTTTGAATTTTATTTATGGATTTGGATCTTCCTAAGTTGCTCAAACCAGTGGGGGAGCGGTAAACAATAGCTTACACTTTCATTACAGAGAAGAGAGAAGAGACAGAACCAAAAGATAATAATAATTGATTGTGTCTGAATAAAACAGGTTTCTCAAGCTGACAAAGAAAAGGGAAAATGGAGTTTCTCGTATGCATGTTCCGAGTGAGCTAAACCATCCAAATCCCAATCACCTTCCGAGAAATCAGATTGGCTCTGTTCCTGTTACAGTCAAAGTAACAAATCTTCAGAAATCTCCAAAAGAATAAGGTGCAAAAAGTAAATGGTTTTTATTGTATACAATACCTGTGTCATTAAGGAATTGACTATATCATCTAAGGAACCAGCATCAGAAGCCATCAAACCACTCTGAAGCTTCTGTTGTCCCATGAGTAAACCTTCGTTTGGATTGCTACTTCTAAACAGTTGAGCTTCTGTCACTGGACCTGAGTTGTTTGCAGGCTGCTGATTCATCTGTAATGGATAAAAGAAGTCTGTTTGTGCAGCATTTGTGGATCCAAAACCCGTGTTTCTGCAGAGAGATGCCGGATTTGTATCCAGGTTTGGGTTTACTAGCGGACTAGCTGAGTCGCAGAACGCATTCCATTCCAAGGTGTCAGGTTTTGAATGAACATCACTCTGTGGAATGTTGGTTGACAATGCAGCGTTTGACCAATGTTCTAGACGCTTGCTGATCTCGAAATGAGGAGAAAAACCCGGGTTTGAGGGTAAAGATGATGACTGCGGGTTACCCTCGAGAAGTAACAGATTACTGGGAGCTACCATTGGAGAGTTTTGTTGTGAAGTAAAGCTTGGAAAAGCCCTGTTGATGTTGTTGTTGATCTGAAGCTCTTCTAGCGGCAAACCCTGAAGTATGTTTCCTCCATCATTATGGTTACGAGGAAACGATGATGAGACTGGTTGGAACATTCCTGCTCCAAGGGAATTCAGACGACCAAGATTCCTATTTGAAGAGTAATGCCTCATCATTGTGGTTCCACCATGGAACTGACCGGATCCAACAGGTATTCCGCGGTGGTGGTGGTAGAAGCCACCAAGTCCTTTCTGAGAATTCATTTGCATAAAATGTGAGTCAATAGCCGCCCTGTTAGCTTGTTGAATGGCGTCATCAGACACCTTCTTCAGAGCAACGCGGAATTTCTGCAACCAAAAGACATTACAAATGTGTTTAATGGAATCATACATATATCAACACTAACAGATCAAATCTGAAGAATCATAGTCTAACTCTCACCTGAAGGTGGCTTGCAACATTCTCTCTAGTGAGTTTGTCAACATTCATCAGATCTAGAATCTTTTTTGGAACAGCTCCTGCATCATCAATACTTATAAATCAGAACATGATTCACAGCTAAATGAAAACTAGAGGTAGAGAGATCAAGAAACATTACTCTCAACGCCTAAATGATCAACAGCTGCTAGGAATTTATTGTGCAGCTCATGCGTCCAAAGAACACGAGGCTTCTTCTGCGCCGTTGGATCATCATTATCATTCCCTCTTTCTTCCTCTTCCTCCTCTTCATACTGTTCTTTACGTTTTCTGTTTGCTTTATCACAGTTTCCTGAACCATTACTCACATTGCTCTTATTCTTCTTAAGTTTGCTCTTTCTCACAACATGTTGCCATATGTTCTTAAGCTCCTCAATTCGAACCGGTTTAAGCAGATAATCACAGGCACCGTGCTTGACTCCTTTCATCACATACTTTGGATCGCTATGCGCAGATAACACTGCAAGAATTCAATCATCATGTTAAAGATTCAAACAGTCAAATCTGTCTAACGATCAAAACTTTCTCTAGGAACTATGAACTAGAACAAGGAGAGCTGCATACTTATGACAGGTAAGTCCATTTCAAGACCAACAAGCTCAAGCAGCTTGAAACCATCCATGTCTGGCATGTCGACATCGCTAATAACAAGATCAAACTTATTCTTGTTCTCCCTCAACAACTCCAATGCGGTCTGTGCCTGATTCGTTGTTGTAACTGCACATTACAATAATAATAATCACCCACAAAGTTTCAGTTTTGACTCATTCAAAAGTAGTAAAGCAAGAACCAATGGCTCTGTGACACATGGGGAGCAATCAAATATGTAATAATTCCCCAAAGTCTCAATTTTTACAGAACAAGAGACTGTTTCAAATCGAACGAACAAGAACCAATGACCTTTGAAACACAAGTGAAGCAACAAAATCTGAAGCATGGATTTTTAAAAGTAAAAAAATATGCAGAGAGTGAATCTAGCTAATATAGTCTTAATTGATTCTTCAAGCTCGTCTTCAAAAATATAAAAATCTAGAGAGGAATCGATTTATGGTGTTATGACAAGAAACGAATCTGATGTTAAATTTTGTAGCTTAACCAAATCCAAAATCTAGAAAACATCAAGAAATTTGGTATTAAAAAAAAACAAAGAGAGAGAGAGAGAAGGAACCAAACCGTGATATTGGCAGCGCTGAAGCAAAGTCTGGAGAATACGGAGACAAGTCTGGTCATCGTCAACAGCAAGAACTCTCATCCCAACCGGAAACTGGTCCAAGACTTCAATTTCTTGCTCCATAGTCATCGCCGTCAAAGATTATGAATTGAAGTAGAAGAACAAACAAAGTTCGGATTATTATTATTAGTAGAGAAAGAGACAAAAAGTTGTATGGCAGAGTAAAATTTTCTTCTTTGGCAAAAGAGAATCTAAGACTACATATGGTTTCTGAAAACTCTGTAATGATCTTCAAGACTGGCGAATTAACTCATTTATGGAATTCTCTTTTCAAATTTTAATCATTTCTGGTAAATTTTCTTTTTGACATAAGAAAAAAACAAAAAACATTTTCAGAGGAGAATCTCTGAGAAAATTCAGTGGAACCGATCGGTCATTTGAGCGTGATAATCACGCGCCACCTTTTTTAAATTAGTTTGGTTTCTTTTGACTGTGGGAATAATATTTTTTAGTTTAGTGATAATTAATTGAAAAGGAAAGAGGATCATAATATTTTTTTTTTTAAATGGATAAAAATGTGAAAGTGTTTATGTAAATGATTCTGCAGATCATGTAATTAATTTAGAGATATGTTTGTGATATTGTACCAAGTATTCAAGGCAGGAAAGAAGAATTTGAGTTATTACCATAACTTCAAAAAGAATTGAATACTTTCCTTAATCTGTGTCTTAAGGAATGGACAACTAAGTTGAGTATCTCATAAAACGGATTTACCATAAGAATTAGTGCAAATTATGGTATTATGATTTTAAAATATGTAAAAGAAAGAAAAAAAAAGACAGGCTTTAGTGAGAGCATGCATGGTGAAAGTTGGGAAGTGCGAGACACGCGTGACCGTGGTTCATGGCTTTTTCGCTTATCTCGTACAGGTTCTGAAAGATTTAGCAAAATTAAGTATCCCATAGTAACGACCAATAATGGCTAATGCCGATATTATTCAAACCTAAGACAAGACTATTTTTAACGTCAGAGAAAGACTTTTAAAATTGATGAAAAAAAAAAAAAAAAAAGACTTTTAAAATTTACACCATTACTTGGATAATTTTACACTCTTACCATATGAAATTAATTTTAGGAATATGTATAATCAAGAAACACATGTTACAATGGTTCACAATGTTTATAAAACTTTCAAGTCAACAAATTAAACTCATAGCACGATATTTATCACCGACCAAATGTATCGTACGCTCGAATTAAACTTTGAAGTCAACAAAGAAAACTGCTGTCACAAGTCTATTGTTACATGATATTAGTCATTGAATTTAGTTGTTAACTACAAATTATATATTATTTATTTATTTGATTGTCCGTTTAAATTTAGCAAAATACATTTATATAACTATGACAAGACAAAAAAAAGCCATAAAACAAAAGGCAAGAATTTCTTGAAGTTGGGTTCCATCCGCATCTTCAGCCTACAAGCTTGGTGGGTGCAAAATAAGATCCCAATGATTTTATTATAGTTTATGAATTAATTTTGTATGATTTCTTGGATTAACCACACAGCGTGTTCATTTCCGTGCCTCTCCTTTTCTTATAGAAAATAGCGTACTTCGGATCAATAATATGTTTTGGCTAGCTTATTAACATAAAAAAATAAAACATTATTACAATTATGCATCGTTTTTATTAATGTAAAATAGGTTATCAGTTAGTTTTGTTTTCCAAATTAGAATCATAAGGTTTAATAAAAGTATCACCAGCATAAGATTTACTAAAAAAAATGCAAGATCTAGAAAGAGATCCTAAATGACTTTTTGAATCTAGCCTAAGAACCTTCTACAAATCTACGATAATTTATTTAGTATATGAAGAAAATTAGAGAAAAGTTGTATTCTCATTGTCTTGTGACAAAGCCTTGATAAACCTAGAATAAAAGAATACAGAACTAGATTTTACGATTTTAAAAGAACATCAACATATGTTCGATGCAATGCATTGGAAAATAAAGGACAACTTTCTAATACAAATCATTATCATTAGCTCTTCCAATTTTATTTTATTTTGTGTGTGTGTATGTTAAATAGTTGCAGATGACATTAGAGAGATTAAAGAAATCAGTTTTCTAGAAGATCCATGTAAACATCAAATCTGTAAAGATTCTACTTCTTAATAAGTTATTGGAAGTCACTTGTCATTAGCTAATACCTACTGTCATTGGCTTATGGTCTCATATAGGATACACACATGTATATTAGTATATAGTATATATCTATTCACATTTAAATATGAGAAATTAACAGCAACACTTTGGTGTAATGTTTAATTTTAAGAAAAATAATTAAAGAGAAAGATGCTGATAAAAATAATAATAAAAAGAAAGAAAATAAGTAATAATAAAATGGAGGAGGAAAATCAAGATTAGCCAAAAATTGAGGTAATCTTGTCTCCCACAAGGGCTAACCACACCGGTCATAAAATATGCTTCTTGTTCGGTTGCTTCCTAATCACTTCCTACTCTATTACTCTTACTAGATTTTCCACATCTAAATAAAACTATGACATTTAAATGTCAACTCTAGAACGCCAGATAATAGCAGTTACTATTCCATATGGAGTAGTATATAGCAGTACTAATAAGTAATAACAATCATTTTCTTTTTCTTTCTTATTATTAAGTAATTATTAACTAACAGCTAGCTTTTCACGATGGATGATGATGTATATGATTAGTTCATCATGGCTCGTTTTAATTGATCGAACATTTTTTAATTGATGTATATGAAAGACTTTAATCTATTTTTCTTTCTTTGGCTCACACCAAAAGGGGTTAATTTTTTAATTAATAACCACACTAAAAGACACAGTTATTAAACATCCCGGTGGAGGGTTGGGCCCAAGTTCTATTGTTTATTACTCATCTAAGGCCCAATTGTACATTTTGTTTCAGATAAAAGTAACTAAAGCCAATATTACTACTTTTTTTTTTTGTCAATAAGCCAATATTACTACTTTTAACTGATAAAACAGTTTAATTAGAAGATGTGTAAACATCGAAATATTTCGTGTTTATTGTGAGATGAATGAATTTAGCTTTCTCAACCATTGAATGAGCTCAATCCTATCCTTATTCATCATATATTCATGCAAGAAAAAACAAAGCTCTGCGTCGATTCCTCTTACTCGTAAAAACTCCCGAATCGCTGTCTGAAAATCATACTTCAAATTCCTGCAAAGAAACAAAGATCACAAGGTTCAGTAGCTGAATTCAACTAGGCAATTTCCTTGACTGTATCAACAAATTCAAGACCAGTTAAATGCTACACTCTACATTTAAAGTGATTCAAGAAAGCAGAGAGATTAGTAGTAAGTACCCAAAATTAGGTCCCATGTAAGGCTGACCAGTGATTTTGTTGCGTCTAAGCTTGTAAAGCTTTCGAATTTCAATACGGTTAGGCCAGACGGAGCAAAGGAACTCGATCTCTTCACTTCCATCAACCTTGGAAATGTCAACAAGCAAGCTAATATGAAGACGGACATCGTGCCCTGAAGCATCTAAACCGGCTCTTGGAACATTCATAAACCCATCAAACATAGTTGCTTCCATTTTGATATCCTCATCTTCTCCAAACTTCCCTTTCATCACAATGCATTGCTCACCGGGACAATCCTCCACAGAGAACGATTTGAATTCAGTCGCTGGCTGCATTATAGTTTTAAGTGAAACAAAAACAAATCATCAGTATCTCTTCTCTTCCGATTTACTTGGATCTTGAACAAATAAAGTCTACTTCTTGATAAACAAATTGATTCAAATACAGTGATACTTGTCTCCCTCATCTATCTACTTCAACAGAACAACTGAATTACACAAATCCGAAATCTAGGACTAGCATAAACATTGATTCCAGCTGTCTAGATAGTGATTATAAACGAAATAGATGATACCTGATGCGGAGGAGCATAATCGGATTGATACTCGATCTCGTTTCTTATGATTCGAAGAATGTTGGACCGGAAGGGTGATTTAGCTGGCGATGTGGTGACGTCTCGTGATTGGTGATTTGGCAAGAGAGATTTGCATCGAACCCAAGAAATTAGGGTTCTTGAGGAATGAGAAGGAGAAATGCGTGATTTTTGAAGAGTACGGAGCAGAAGAGCCATCGATGTTCGTCGCCGACGTTTAGGGCTCTTCCGAGGTTTTCTCTGATTGGAAATTGAACTGAATCGAAATAGCAGAGCTCTTTGTGGGCTTTTTGGATGTCCAATAGTCCAATACAAATATTAATGGGCTTCCATGAATAAAACATTGTTTCTGAGTTTTTAAAGCCCAATTTTGCGTTTGTGTAAAAAGACAAATAGCCAATGAAAGTTGTTTAAGACCATGCATGAATCATGAATGTTGTCCATTTATTTCAACAAGAAACTATATTTTGAACATTAAAACAGTGGTGTTTAGATAGTAGTTGTCTCGGATGGGCTAGACAAGTTGTTTCGGCCGGGGTAAGGGTTAATCACTTCTTGAATTGGTTTGGTTTGGTTTGGTTCATGCATACAATACAACTAAGTTTCTTCTGATAAATAATAATTATTATTTCTGATCATTTTGATTAATAATGTTTTTTTATATACCGCATGAATGGTTTACTCCAAGCACGCAGGATTCCGAATCCAATCCGGCTTAGTTGTGTGTTATGTATTCATTGTACAATAGTACATGCAAGTTTTTAAGATTATTTATACAAGTTAGTCACCACCAGGCGAAGTCCAAGGCAGGTCCGACCAATGCAAAGATCGAATAAATTCATCAATCAATATATAATTGAGTTAAAGATTTCTTAATTACGTTGACTTAACTCTAAAAGTCTAATATTGGTGACGTTGGTCACGCTATGCACTTCACTAGTGAAACAGCAAATAAGGCATTAACTAATCACTCGAATTTCATTGCGTGTAATCAACAGACGTATAATGATAGAAAAAAGCAGCTTATGCATGGATCTTGCAAGATGTGAGAAAAACAATATTAACTAATAATTACAGAGTATTAATCGAAAAACAAATTATTAAATTTTGTTTCTTAAAAAAGGTTTATTATTAATGCTCTTGATTCAATGCATAAATCCTTGCTCGAGCCATTAATTTTTTTAAAAAATGGTTTTTTTAATTACTGCTCTTTTTGTTCATTGTCAATATCCTTACTCGTGCATGCATTAATAAAAATTAAAATTGGGGCCCTATAGTTTTGATCATCAATCGGTAGGTGTATGTCTCATGCGTTCATGGTGTTGAACCGATCATCTCTGTGTGTGTATATATATAGAGAGACAGACACTACTCTTCAATCATTCAAACAAGAAATCACCAAACACACATCTCTTCTGCACTCTCAAAACACTATGGATACTTCCCTCTTTTCTTTGTTTGTTCCAATCCTTGTTTTCGTTTTTATCGCTCTTTTCAAGAAATCAAAGAAACCAAAATATGTAAAAGCTCCTGCACCAAGTGGTGCATGGCCCATCATCGGCCATCTTCACCTTCTCGGTGGCAAGGAACAGCTTCTCTACCGAACCTTAGGAAAAATGGCTGACCACTACGGTCCAGCCATGTCGCTACAACTTGGGAGCAATGAAGCATTTGTTGTGAGCAGTTTTGAGGTGGCTAAAGATTGTTTTACTGTGAACGACAAGGCCTTGGCTTCACGTCCTATGACTGCAGCTGCAAAGCACATGGGTTACAATTTTGCTGTTTTCGGGTTTGCCCCTTATAGCGCTTTCTGGCGTGAGATGCGTAAAATCGCAACCATCGAGCTTCTTTCTAACCGGCGGCTTCAGATGCTCAAGCACGTTCGTGTTTCTGAGATCACAATGGGTAATTACTTTTCTTAAAAACCATGTCTACCGTACCAAACGTATATAACAATAATTGTCGATATTGTTATATGATACGATGCCATATTGTCACATGCAGGTGTGAAAGATTTGTATTCCTTGTGGTTCAAGAATGGCGGTACAAAACCAGTAATGGTTGATCTAAAGAGCTGGTTAGAGGACATGACTCTGAACATGATCGTGAGAATGGTGGCAGGAAAACGATACTTTGGAGGCGGAGGCTCAGTATCGTCGGAGGATACTGAAGAGGCAATGCAATGCAAAAAGGCCATCGCAAAGTTCTTTCACCTCATCGGTATATTCACTGTGTCAGATGCTTTTCCGACACTAAGTTTTTTTGATTTGCAAGGACATGAGAAGGAGATGAAGCAAACGGGAAGCGAATTAGATGTGATCCTTGAAAGATGGATTGAAAACCATCGACAACAACGCAAATTTTCAGGAACGAAAGAGAATGATTCAGACTTCATCGACGTTATGATGTCGCTTGCGGAACAAGGAAAACTCTCGCATCTCCAGTATGATGCAAATACTAGCATCAAATCTACCTGCCTGGTATACCTTTCTATACACAAATCTTGATTTTTAAGAAAAAAATATGAGATAACTAAAATACTTACCAAATTGGGATTTAACCCAAAATATAATGTTTTATAATATATAAGTTTAACTAGAAATGTTAGGTGGAGAGACGCACTTGGGTCATATTTAAAAGAAATCAATTACAACCTAAAATGTGATGTGGAGATTAATTAGATGATATTGACTCTTTTAATGTGTGTGATATAAATATACTATGAATAATCAGGCACTGATTCTTGGAGGAAGTGACACTTCAGCATCAACCCTTACATGGGCCATTTCTCTTCTTCTAAACAATAAAGAAATGTTAAAGAAAGCACAAGATGAGATCGACATCCACGTCGGCAGAGACAGGAACGTCGAGGATTCAGACATAGAAAATTTGGTGTATCTTCAAGCAATTATCAAAGAAACATTGAGATTGTATCCAGCTGGTCCTCTCTTAGGCCCTCGAGAGGCGATGGAAGATTGCACGGTCGCTGGTTACTACGTTCCGTGCGGCACAAGACTCATAGTGAACGTATGGAAAATCCAAAGAGATCCGAAAGTTTATATGGAACCAAACGAGTTCAGACCAGAGAGGTTCATTACAGGAGAAGCAAAAGAGTTTGATGTGAGAGGACAAAACTTTGAGCTGATGCCATTTGGTTCAGGAAGAAGATCATGCCCAGGCTCTTCATTGGCCATGCAAGTGCTTCATTTAGGTCTTGCTCGTTTCCTTCATTCATTTGACGTGAAAACTGTTATGGATATGCCTGTTGATATGAGTGAGAACCCTGGCTTAACCATTCCTAAAGCCACGCCTCTTGAGGTTCTGATCAGTCCACGTATTAAGGAAGAACTTTTTGTGTGATTAACTATTCCAGAAACATATAACTTCAATACGGTTATTGAAGGTGCATTTTGATGTGTGTGTGTTTTTCTTTTGTTGAATAAAACCTACGTTTGTTTGTTTTCTCTTTAAAATAAACTAGATTCAAACCGCACATTTGTGCGGTATTATGTTCGTAAACGTATTTGTTTAATATAGTATTTATATTTTGAACTCAAATGAGTCTAGTATTAAGTTTGGTTTCAGTTTGGTTTAGATAAAACGAGTGATCGAATTTTATTTTTTGTTAATTAGTAGAAATGTCTATTTCGTGACATGAAACCCGTCCAAACCCATATTTGTCAAGAATTTTCCACCACATTTAACCATTCCCATTTAAATAATATATTCGTTTCGGAATGTATATTTTAGTCTAGCTAATAAATCTTAAAGAAAGACTATTTAATTACTCTATCGAAAATAATAAACCTGCAAGAATGTGAGAAACTTACTGAACATTCCAATAAAAGAATTTAAAAGTTATTTCCAACTGCCAATTTTCAAAAAAAAAAAAAAAAAAGTTGCCTACATTCTTGATTGCTCTGTTGCTCAAGGAGTCAAGGTGTGTGGCTTGTAGGATTCTCAGTTTCTTCACTATTCATCAGCCTTTTTAAGTTACAGTAATCGTTGTATGAAACAAGCGTGCACGGTCGTGCCCGTTTTGTCGAAGCAGCTTGCAAGAGTTAATTATGGTGATGTATAATTAGTGTATTTTTAATTATATGTGTTTTAATTTAGATTTTCTATGTTTTAGGACATTTACTTTTGATTTAGTTATTATTATGAATTCAGAATTATAAAATCATATCTAAATTTCAATATTTTGAATATAATAATATAATATTTCAAAACCCAAGTAGATAATTGGTCAAGAATTGGTTAAGATAAATGGTTGAAAATCATTCAGAAATGTTCAAAAAAGTTCGACCATTTTAATTTTCAAAATGTTCGACCACTTATACTCGTCAGTAATTTTAAAAAAAAATCGACCAAATCCAATTTGCGACACGCGCTTTTGACGACTTGCTTTTGGTCAAACATAGTAAGAAATGGCCAATTTTTGACCAATCTATTGACCTAATTCATAGTATAAAAGGGATAGTTTTCTTGTAGTAGCTCTTCAATCATTCAAAACAAAATATCACCAACACACATCTCTTTTGCACTCTCAAAACACTATGGATACTTCCCTCTTTTCTTTATTTGTTTCAATCCTTGTTTTCGTTTTTATCGCTCTTTTCAAGAAATCAAAGAAACCAAAATATGTAAAAGCTCCTGCACCAAGTGGTGCATGGCCCATCATTGGTCATCTCCACCTTCTCGGTGGCAAGGAACAGCTTCTTTACCGAACCTTAGGAAAAATGGCTGACCACTACGGTCCAGCCATGTCGCTACGACTTGGGAGCAGTGAAACATTTGTTGGGAGCAGTTTTGAGGTGGCTAAAGATTGTTTTACTGTGAACGACAAAGCCTTGGCTTCTCTTATGACTGCAGCCGCAAAGCACATGGGTTACGTTTTCTGGCTCGAGATGCGTAAAATCGCAATGATCGAGCTCCTTTCTAACCGGCGCCTTCAGATGCTCAACAACGTTCGTGTTTCTGAGATCTCAATGGGTAATTTAAAAAAACCATGTCTACCGTACCAAACTTATATAACAACAATTGTCGATATTGTTAATTGTGATACGATGCAATACTGTCACATGCAGGTGTGAAAGATTTGTATTCCTTATGGGTCAAGAAAGGTGGTTCAGAACCAGTAATGGTTGATCTAAAGAGCTGGTTAGAGGACATGATTGCGAACATGATCATGAGAATGGTGGCCGGAAAGCGATACTTTGGAGGCGGCGGCGCAGAATCCTCGGAACATACCGAAGAGGCAAGGCAATGGAGAAAGGGCATCGCGAAATTCTTTCACCTCGTCGGTATATTCACCGTGTCTGATGCTTTTCCGAAACTAGGGTGGCTTGATTTGCAAGGACATGAGAAGGAGATGAAGCAGACAAGAAGAGAGTTAGATGTGATCCTTGAAAGATGGATTGAAAACCATCGACAACAACGCAAAGTTTCAGGAACGAAACACAATGATTCAGACTTCGTCGACGTTATGTTGTCGCTTGCAGAACAAGGCAAACTCTCGCATCTTCAATACGATGCCAATACGTGCATCAAAACTACCTGCCTGGTACACTTTATCTACACAAATCTTGACGTATTTTAGATGGACTAGATATAAATACCTAACCAAATTGTCTTGGAATCTTACCCAAAACTTATTGTTTCTAATATAGAAAGTTGGTTACTTGGTTATATGAACGAGATATTAACTAGATAGGTTAGGTGGAAAGACGTAATTGGAACGTACTTAATTTTTAAGAGAAATCACTTACAACCTAAAATGTGACGTGGTGAATCGTTATTAGATGATAATTGTCTCTTTTAATATATGTCATAAAATGATAATAAATTGAATAATCAGGCACTAATTCTTGGAGGAAGTGAGACTTCACCATCAACCCTTACATGGGCCATTTCTCTTCTTCTAAACAATAAGGACATGTTAAAGAAAGTACAAGATGAGATAGACATCCACGTCGGCAGAGACAGGAACGTTGAGGATTCAGACATAAAAAATCTGGTATATCTTCAAGCGATTATCAAAGAAACATTGAGATTGTATCCAGCTGCTCCTCTCTTAGGCCATCGAGAGGCGATGGAAGATTGCACGGTCGCAGGTTACAACGTTCCGTGCGGCACAAGACTCATAGTGAACGTATGGAAAATCCAAAGAGATCCGAAAGTTTATATGGAACCAAACGAGTTCAGACCAGAGAGGTTTATCACAGGAGAAGCAAAAGATTTTGATGTTAGAGGACAAAACTTTGAGCTGATGCCATTTGGTTCGGGAAGAAGATCATGCCCAGGCCCTTCATTGGCCATGCAAATGCTTCATTTAGGTCTTGCTCGTTTCCTTCATTCATTTGAAGTGAAAACTGTATTGGATAGGCCTGTTGACATGAGTGAGAGCCCTGGCTTAACCATTACTAAAGCTACGCCTCTTGAGGTTCTGATCAATCCACGTCTTAAGAGAGAGCTTTTTGTGTGATTATCTATTACAGAAACATTTGACTTCAATACGGCTATTGAAGTGCATTTTTTATGTGTTTGTGTGTGTGTTTTTTTTTTTTTTTTAAAACCTTCGTTTGTTGTTTCCTCTTTAAAATTAACTAGATTCGGACTTCACATTTATGCTAAGTTATGTCTGTAGACGTATTGGTATTCATATTTCAAACTCACACCAGTCTTTGGTTTCAATTCGGTTTAGACGAAACAATGATCAGACATGTTTTTGTTATCACTTGACCATCTTAGCATTTGTTTTAATATAGAATTTGAAAAAAAAATAAAAAAAATTAAAGTTAGAGTTTTTAGTTTTGTAACTGTCCAATGGTAGACTCTAAAGTGGGGCTCTTAGCGTTTTTTTTTATTTTTGAATCAAAATGAAATTTGTGATACAAATAATACAAATTAGGATCAAAGTTGTATATAATCGTAATCGTCATCAACTTCATAAACCCACCAAATTGGAATGGAGAAGTTAACAAATATCAGAACAAAGCTAGTCAAAGCAAAATCATACGAAGCAAAAGCAATTCAATGGAGAAAAAGACAATCAATATTGCTTGTGTTGCAAACTTCTCCATTCCAATCAACCAGCTTTCAAGTTATGGCGACAAACTACAATCATTGCGTAATCAAGAACAAATAAGATTATGAAAATAATACCAAATGTTGAAGCATCAGACTCTGCTTATTCATCCTCTGCATCCTCTTCATCTTCCTCAATATTATCCCCATTTCATTTTCATTATCCTCACCACGACCAGCAACCATTAACTCTAAATTTCCTATGCAAAGCTCATATACCAGATTCAGAACAATATGAGAAAAGACAACCTCAAGCCCAAGAATCAAAATATACATAATACAAACGACTGAACATCAACAATCTCTCTGACATATAATCCATTACCAATCACTCATACATAACAGACAATGAGAAAGATGTAAAATTTGGATTAACATTAGCAGCCAAAACAAAAGAAGCACTCAAATTTCTATACAAACGAATCAGAACAAGCTCAAGGCACTCAAATTTGGATTAATACAACACAAACTTACAACCGTTAACTGAAAACTCAATTACCGACCAACAGAGGATTCTAACGTCACTCACAAAATCTCTAGCAACAAAACAACACACAACAGAAAACTCACTAATCACGCGAATTCAAAGATACCTAGATTGAATCAGCAGTAAAGTTAGAATTTCTATTGTACTTAAGATCTTTCTCGTCAAAAGAGACGGTGGCTTTTGTTCTTGATATATCTCTTCCCAATGTTCCTAGAACTGGTCGACGGAGCCAGTGAACCCGCCTTCTCATTATCCAAACCTTCCTTCCTCGCGATATCTCTTCCCAATGTGCCTAGAATCGGAAACGAAGCGGTTCCGATCAAAAATTAGGGTTTGTGAGGTTTACTCAAAATAAGTCTAGGAAGAATAAGAAGAATCAGGAAGCAGAAGGACGGCCGGAGGTCATAAACATCAAACGCTCCTCCGATTTGCCTCCGTAACAGAAGAAAACCGCGTAACAGAGAGAGAGGAGAAACAAATCAATTTTTTTTGCTTTAATATTTTACCCTTCAAAATGCCACGTCACCGCTTCTTAGAAGGGTTTGGGCCTCTCACAAAAGAAGCAACTCTTAATATTAAGCCCAATTTTACATTTATATTTTACACAAATAAGGGCCACCTAAGAGCCCACCGATAGACTGCTCTTATCAGTAAAGACAACTACATAAAAATGAGAGAAAGTAGACATGTCCCGAAATGGACATGAAACCCGTCGAGTCCTATACTCGTCAAAAAGATTTCGTCTCAAAACCATTTGCGTTTAAATAATATACCCGTTTTGAATTGTATATTTTAGTCTAATACATCTTAAAGAAAGATTATTCAGTTAGTCTATCGAAAATATTAAATTTAAGCAAACAAAAAGATTAGTGCGAATATGATCTCTCAACTGAAAGCAAGAGATAAACGGCTACTAAGGTAAGAACTGAGTGAACATTTCTTAGGTTTTATTTCACTTGAAGTTTTGATATATCATAGGTTCCCTTTTATAGCTAAACAATGCTAGGGTTTTACACATATCAAGACTGACACCTGTCTCACTCCTTATTAGGTCTCGCAGGTTGCCAGACAATCAAACCTATTTGTGGTGATGATTGGATCCGTACAGCCCTTCATCACGCTCCTCTTCCTTGTATCCACTCTGGTTTTGTTTGCTTGTACAGGTGGGATCGACCGTTGGCTGATGTAAGAGGACACAGCAGATTTGGGCTTCAGCTCTTTTATTGTTTTGTTGTCATTGGGCTTCTGGCCCAATAGGCCTTTGTCTTTGTTACTCACGACACTGTCGTTTTGAGTCTTCGTTTCGACTTCTCCAAAGGGATCTTGAAGCTGTCTGGATTCAGATCTTGAAGGTGATGTCGGAGCAGTGGAGGTCATGCTAATATCAACAACCAAACCTGTAAGCATATGAGAAGCTTCCAATAAAACATTCTTAAAATTTATTTTCAACAACTGCCAATGTATTAAAAAAAAGCAATCTCATGAATTGCCTACACGCTAATTAGGCGGGCGAAATTTGTTTTATGTGTATGTGGTATGGTATTTGTTTTTCCTCGCCATCCTTTCCTGGTAAAACCAATAATTTTTTATATCACATATAAAGTTACGTGCTGAACGAAACAACCGATTATTATTAAGAATCCATGTTGAAATAGAGAAAATGGATTGTGTGAATAGAAAAACAAAAACGAAAAGTCGACAAAAAAAACAAAAAACAGAAAAACCCACTAAAGTCAAGCGTTTTGTTTCAACCATGTTATAGTTTAGAACTTTATAATCAGAAATTAATTCCACGAAAATGAATAAATGTCAGCAGTCAAACCAGACCATTAAAAGAAACAATTACCATTAAAAGATATATTGACTAACAAAATCAATACAAACCTTTGCGTCCATCTCTGTTATGGACACAGTTGACAATTACAAAAACCCTCCATCTTCCTGTCTCTCTCTATCATCCATGACTTTTTTTTTTCTCAACAACAACTAATTATTATCCAAAGTTCTTAGATAATGAGATTAATACATGCTATTTCTTGCCCAACTAGGCACAATAGAATAAAGCTTAGGATCATAATTCAAAAATGAAAGAGACTCCCTTGATACTCTGCCAATGTGTGCCCTCTCTTGGTATGAACACAAACTTGACCTCTTCAAATTGGGGGAGCAACCTCTGCAGATCATCCATGACTTAAACTGCACAATAATTAAAATAGGAAACTTAAGTTCATCAAGAGAGACCAAAAATATCACAAAACTCTTATTTATACCATTTCTATTGGCAATATTTAATAGTTTTTTATAATTAAAATAATAAAATAAAAGAGAAAAAAAGTAAAAAAATTCTCGCTTGAATTTTTTTGAAATACTCTATACAACTCATAGTGACATTTTTTTTTTCAATTGGTTCAATTTTTTTTTACTAAAAAAAAAATTTTAATTACTTTTTTAGAAATTCTTTGGGGTTCTCCTTGATGGAAAAAGATATACCAAAATAGGTAAAGATTCTTGAACAATGGTGTACCATCTACGACTTCACCGAAGTGAGCTAAAGCATCCCTTTAACGTTGGTAATCAGTTACCCATGACACACACTGGACATTTACCTTCATCACTCTGGTCGTCCTGAGACTTGAACAGTTTCTTGTTTCTGTTATCATTTACAACATAAGGCCCACTTCTTGCCCACACACAGTTTATTACTCATCAATTTCTCTAATATACTATTACTCTATAACAACAAAAAAGTAACATTGTAATTTGTACACATAGCGTTTGATCTAGCTAGTTCTATATGTAGAATTGATGTTAGCAAGTGAATCAAAATTTTGCGGAGATGATGTTTGAACATGGGTTTGTTCATTGTGTTACCCACACGAAGCCAATTTGATTGTTCGTCCAGATCCTTGTAAAAAGAACACATATGGATCATTTAGTCGCAACAATAAAGAAGATGTATCAGAGCTACATATGTATGTTTCACAGTATTTCTCCTCTCGATTAACAATGAACTGGTGCAAGGATCACCCGATTCGTTCTTGAGGGAAGTATCTTGGGAAGCAGATCGATTTAGAGGCAAAGAGGGCTCAAAAGAAATCGTTGATGAAATCGCTCAAGGTCTCGCTTGAAGGTTCGCAGTTTCTTCACTAATCGTGAGCCTTTTTAAAGTTGCAGTAATCGTTGTATGAAACAAGCGTGCACGGTCATAGTCATGCTCGTTTTCTCGAGGCAGCTTGACAAGAGTTAAATTATGGTGATGGATAATTAGTGTATTTTTGAGGCTGTCTCAACTGAACTTTCATTTAATGACTTGGCTAGCGATACAGAACCGTCTAGCCACAAAAGAGAGATTATTAAAGTGGAATGGCGAGGCAAATGGTGGTAGTGTGTTTTGTCAAACGGAAATAGAAACAAGAGATCACCTATTTTTCTCTTGTTCATACTCTCATGCTTGGTCAGCTCTTACTATGAAATATATGCTCGGCTCTCGCTTCACGACTTGCTGTGATTCTCTTGTTGCCCTATCTACGACCTTTTCCTCTCCACAACTTCATTTGTTTGTGTTTAGATATGTCTTTCAACTCACTATACACAATCTATGGAAAGAATTAAATGCCCCATAACTCAGAGCTCCCACTTCTTTTTAAATCTTGTTCTATTAAGTTTTCAAAATTTTCTCGGTTTTATGTTGAATTTATTGTAAAACCGTTTTTGAATTTTAAACTCATACAAAAACAAAAAAATATAATTAGTGTATTTTAAATTATTTGTGTTTTAATATATTTTTTATTTTATCTTTTAAAACATGTTTTTTATTTGAGTTATTATTATGAATTCAGTATTATAAAGTCATATCTTCATTTCAATTTTTTTTTGAATATAATGTTATATAATATTTCTAAACACAAGTAGATAACGTTGGTCAATATTTGGTTAAGATAAATGGTGGAAAAATATTCAGAAATGTTCAAAAATGTTCGACCATTTTTTTTATTTCAAAATGTACGTCAGTAACTATCGATTTTTTTTGACCATATACAATTTGCGACCCCCGCCTTTCGACGACTTGCTTTTGGTCAAACAGCAGTAAGATAGGCGTATGTCTCATGCTTACATGGTATTGAACCGATAATATGTGTGTGTATATATAGAGAGACAGACTATACTTTTTAATCATTCAAAACTAGAAATCACCAAACACACATCTCTTTTGCACGCTCAAACCACTATGGATACTTCCCTCTTTTCTTTATTTGTTCCAATCCTTGTTTTCGTTTTTATTGCTCTTTTTAAGAAATCAAAGAAACCAAAACATGTAAAAGCTCCTGCACCAAGTGGTGCGTGGCCCATCATCGGTCATCTTCACCTTCTCAGTGGCAAGGAACAGCTTCTTTACCGAACCTTAGGAAAAATGGCTGACCAGTACGGTCCAGCCATGTCGCTACGACTTGGGAGCAGTGAAACATTTGTTGTGAGCAGTTTTGAGGTGGCTAAAGATTGTTTTACTGTGAACGACAAAGCCTTGGCTTCACGTCCTATTACTGCAGCCGCAAAGCACATGGGTTACGATTGTGCTGTTTTCGGGTTTGCGCCTTATAGCGCTTTCTGGCGTGAGATGCGTAAAATCGCAACCCTCGAGCTACTTTCTAACCGGCGGCTTCAGATGCTCAAGCATGTCCGTGTTTCTGAGATCTCAATGGGTAATTAAAAAAAAAAAAAAACGTATATAATAATAATTTTCGATATTGTTAATTTTGTTATGATGCGATATTGACATATTGTCACATGCATGCATGCAGTTATGCAAGATTTGTATTCCTTGTGGGTCAAGAAAGGTGGTTCAGAACCAGTAATGGTTGATCTAAAGAGCTGGTTAGAGGATATGAGTCTGAACATGATGGTGAGAATGGTGGCCGGAAAGCGATACTTTGGAGGCGGCTCGTTATCCCCTGAAGATGCCGAAGAGGCAAGGCAATGCAGAAAGGGCGTCGCAAATTTCTTTCACCTCGTCGGTATATTCACCGTGTCCGATGCTTTTCCGAAACTAGGGTGGTTTGATTTTCAAGGACATGAGAAGGAGATGAAGCAAACAGGAAGAGAATTAGATGTGATCCTTGAAAGATGGATTGAAAACCATCGACAACAACGAAAAGTTTCAGGAACGAAACACAATGATTCAGACTTCGTCGACGTTATGCTGTCGCTTGCAGAACAAGGCAAATTCTCGCATCTTCAACATGATGCAATTACTAGCATTAAATCTACCTGCCTGGTACATCTTTAACTACACAAATTTTGATGTTTTTTAGATGAACTAGATATATAAACCTAACCAAATTAACTGGGATTTTGTCCAAAAATTATTGTTTTCTAAAATACAAAGTTAGTTATATAAACAAGTTTAGGTGGAAAGACGTAAATGATAACATGTTTATTTTGTAAGAAATTACTTCAACCTTAAATTGATGGGATTAGGCGAATCCTGATTAGATGATACTTATAAGTATATTGTTTTAATGTATGTCATATAATGATAATAAATTGAATAACAGGCACTGATTCTTGGAGGAAGTGAGACTTCACCATCAACCCTTACATGGGCCATTTCTCTTCTTCTAAACAATAAGGACATGTTAAAGAAAGCACAAGATGAGATCGACATCCACGTCGGCAGAGACAGGAACGTCGAGGATTCAGACATAGAAAATCTGGTGTATATTCAAGCGATTATCAAAGAAACATTGAGATTGTATCCAGCTGGTCCTCTCTTAGGCCATCGAGAGGCGATAGAAGATTGCACGGTCGCTGGTTACAACGTTCGTCGCGGCACAAGAATGTTAGTGAATGTATGGAAAATCCAAAGAGATCCGAGGGTTTATATGGAGCCAAACGAATTTCGACCAGAGAGGTTTATCACAGGAGAAGCAAAAGAGTTCGATGTAAGAGGACAAAACTTTGAGCTGATGCCATTTGGTTCGGGAAGAAGATCATGCCCAGGCTCTTCATTGGCCATGCAAGTGCTTCATTTAGGTCTTGCTCGTTTCCTTCAATCATTTGACGTGAAAACTGTTATGGATATGCCTGTTGATATGACTGAGAGCCCTGGCTTAACCATTCCTAAAGCCACGCCTCTTGAGATTCTGATCAGTCCACGTCTTAAGGAAGGGCTTTATGTGTGATCTCTGTTCCAGAAACATATACTATATGACTTCAATATGGTAATTGAAGGTGCATTTTAATTTGTTTTTTTAATTTTATTTTGAATAAAACGTACGTTTGTTACGTTGTGTACTTTTTTAAAATAAATAAATGTGGAACCAAATGTATTCTTTAAAATATATGTATTATTTGATTTCATCTATTGTGTAAAACTTTGTATAATATAATATATTTGATTTGACGGCAAAAAAAACACAAACAAACTGCATTTTCAATTTTGAACTTTGTAAATTAACAGAAGCGGAAATATTTTGGGGAAAAAAAAAAAGAAAAAACAGAAACGGAAGTAAATAAGCTTTTTAGGCATCGATCGAATTTTCCAGGAAACCCCGAGAGAGGGGAAGAAGAAACTGACGAAGACGAAGTCGAACCCTTAAAAATCCGGTAGAGCATCCGATTCTCCGTTGCTCGAAACCTCTCAATCGATTTTTTAAAAATTTATTTGCGATGCATTGAGCCGCCGTCAAAAGAGAGAGAGAGAGAGAGAGAGAGAGAGAGAGAGAGAGATGTTTTGCAGAAACGTATCGGTGAGGCGGAAGAAGAATTCTGGTACGGTACCGGTTTATCTGAATGTTTACGATCTTACCCCAATGAATGTTTATGGTTACTGGCTCGGAATTGGGATCTATCACTCTGGTCTCGAAGGTAAATCGTTTTTTTTCCTTCTCGATTCTGGGTTTGATTGTTGTTCTAAGATTGCGGAGAAAGATGAGACAATAGTAGGTCAATTTTGTTGGATTGTAATATTAATTGTTGAAAAAATCCATTGTCTGTATTGTTGCTTGGCTTTGTTTGATTCTAAAGTCTGCTTTGATCGATGAAAACTATTTATTGTTAAAGAGTAGAATTGACTTTTGGTCATAGAATCGATTTAGAGACTAAATGTGTTTTGATGATAACAACTTAGGAGGGTAGAGTTTTGTGGCCGTTGTTTGAACAATGACTCAGTCACACACACGCCATACGTTGTTGTTAATCCTATATTGAATGTTCTCTCGTGGTTTTGGCTATTCCTTGTTTGTAGTTCATGGGGTTGAGTATGGATACGGGGCACACGAGAAATCGAGCTCGGGGATTTTTGAGGTGGAGCCAAAGAAGTGTCCTGGTTTCACATTCAGGAAATCGATTCTTGTTGGTGAAACAGAGATGAAGGCTAAAGAAGTTCGAAGCTTTATGGAGAAATTATCAGAAGAGTATCAGGGTAACAAGTACCATCTCATCACAAGGAACTGCAACCATTTCTGCAACCATGTTTCTTTGAAACTTACTCACAAATCAATCCCTAGTTGGGTCAACCGTCTTGCTCGCTTAGGTAACCCAAAACTTCCTCTACAATAGAATCTTTCAGGGGATCAAATAAGTAATGTTGTACATTGGTTTCTTTTGAACCTTCTTAAGGTTTCCTCTGCAACTGTGTCTTGCCGGCTTGCTTGAACGAGACTAAAGTGAAGCGGGTAGGAAAAGACGGGAAGCTGCTCTTGGAAGGAGAAAATACGAAGAAGAAGAAGAGGAAGAAGAAAATACGAAGAAGCCGATCAGGTCCTTTATCTTCGTCTTCTTCAAATGCAAGATTAGATAATACTCCTACACATAACAGATCAATATCAACGGGTAATCCTCCTCTTTCTGCTTCTCCATCTTGTCCTTTGAGACCTCGACTTCCTTCTGTTGCATCTGGAGCTGAAGATCAAAATCCTCCAAGCGTAAGCGTCAAGACATGATTATTTTTCATTGTTTGAACAGCTGCTAGTTATATACTTGTTTATGAATGCGAAGGTGGTGCTTGTGCTTTGTTCTCAAGTTATATATCCTCCATTCGTTTGGTTATACTTGGTATAATTTACTTATAGGAGAATCATGAATCTCTCTCTGTAGATACTAACTGTAGAGTGAATTCAACATTTGTTTGTTATGTTTTGATGTAAAATTTTGAAAATTGTACGAATTACTTGTTTGAATATCAACAAATCGAAGTAAAATAGCTAAATATTTTGGAAACAACAAGTGTTTTATTTTAAATTTCTAATTAATTCTTAAGCAATAAGTCCCAAATTTTCACAAATAGAGTTTTTATTAAAAGAAAAAAAATTGATGAGCGTAAAAATAAAAAAATAATGAATTTTATTTTATTTTATTACAGAACCAGGAAGTGGCATAAACCCTAGTTTGACCTTTTCAGAACACAACTCACTATAAATACCTATCAAAGGACACTCTTCCGCAGCTACAACGAATTCCCCTGGAACCCTAATTCACCGTTCCTGTGAAAAGCTCGCATACATAAGATCTGTTCTATTTCTCGCTTTTTGTTTCTAGATTTCAGTCTTTGCTATTTCATTATCGTTCTGGTTTTTATATTTGTTGAAATCTGTTATGTAATTGAAACTGTTGGCTCTGCCATTTTGATTGAAGTGGGATTCCTTAGGCTTTGATTTTGGTTAGTTCTCAGATTTAGGTTTAAAGGTTCTTGTTTTTTGATTTGAAGCGTTATAGCAATCCCAATGATGACTTATTAAGATTAAAAATGTTAAAAGTAGTGACTGATATCTTTTGATGAAATTTTAGCTCTGAGGGATTTGATTTGTTCTTTGTTTCCTTCTTACATTCCGTTGTTGGACATCCATTGTGGGTTAATTTGGTGAGTTTTTGCTTTTGCTTGCTTGATGAAGCATATTGATGCACACGACCTTAGCTGCATCCCAATGATGAATGATATGAAAAAAATGTTAAAAGTAGTGACTGATTATACCTTGATTACTAGTCAATTCTGAGGGATTCTATCAGCTAAGCTAAATTCAATCCTTTTGCGCCATCTCTTTGTTTACTTAACTCTCTATGTGCCCTTCGATGATTAATAATATATTAATGGTTAAAAGTAGTCTGATATCTTATTGATGAATATTTCAAATCCGAGGGCTTAACTTATTTCTTATAAAAGTTGTGACTGATAGCTTGTGCACAATCTTGTTTTCATTCTTGGTATCATCTAAGAGATACCTCAACGCCAGCTTCTGCAGTGAAGTGCAATGTCGTAAGTACGATTCCACCCGGCAGAAGAAATCTCTCTCGATTGCACTTCATCTGCAGAAGCTGGCTTTTTTAGGCAGTGGGAGTGATTTTTTTGGCAGAATATCTCCATTGTATTATGCTCTTTTGTTTTCCCTGGTGTGCTTGACCATGATGAATTCGCTAGTGGTTCACAATTTTGATAGAATAGTTGGATTAAATGGATAACACAGCGACACCATCTATTAATGATACAACCAACTAAAAATGTTATTGTCCAACCTCACCACCAAATCATCTTTCGAAAGCTTTCCTTTGTCTTGTTAAAATCAACTATTTAAAGATGAAGTATACAAAGCTTAGCAGTACTTGTTGGACCCACGTTTGATATTTTTGGGGTTGAGATGTCTGCAAGCGTCTTTCTTAAAGTCCAAAAGAATGTGTGTGAAACGTTGACTTTCTGCAAGGTTTACCACTGTTTGTGCGCTTAGCTTCGTTTGGAGAATCTTCTTCTTCTCTTTCTTTGTAGACCGGCTTTGCTTTGCATATGAGAGGATGAATCAGAATGAAGGTGACGCCCTTGTCGATTCCATCAAAGCGAAGTTAGCCTTTTTATCTTCTCTTTCCACCAAATGCTGTATATACAAGGTACCTAATAAGCTCCGCAGACTCAATCCTGATGCATATACGCCTCGGCTTGTGTCTTTTGGCCCGCTTCATCGTGGTAAAGAAGAGCTTCAAGCTATGGAAGATCAGAAATACAGGTATTTGCTGAGTTTTATCCCTAGAACGAACTCTAGTCTAGAGGACCTTGTTAGACTTGCTAGGACTTGGGAACAAAATGCTCGCAGCTGTTATGCAGAAGATGTGAAACTTCATAGCGATGAGTTTGTTGAGATGTTAGTTGTAGATGGTAGCTTCTTGGTTGAACTTCTTTTGAGGTCTCATTATCCTCGACTTAGAGGCGAGAATGATCGCATATTTGGCAATTCAATGATGATCACCGACGTGTGCCGTGACATGATTTTGATAGAAAATCAGTTACCCTTTTTCGTTGTGAAGGAGATATTTCTTCTCTTGTTGAATTACTACCAACAAGGAACACCTTCAATCATACAGCTCGCGCAACGCCACTTCAGTTATTTCTTGAGCCGCATTGATGATGAGAAGTTTATTACAGAGCCAGAACATTTTGTTGATCTTCTGAGGTCTTGTTATCTGCCACAGTTTCCAATTAAATTAGAATACACTACAGTGAAAGTGGACAATGCACCTGAAGCAACAGAGCTTCACACTGCTGGTGTTAGGTTCAAGCCAGCAGAGACCAGTAGTTGTTTACTTGACATTAGTTTTGCTGATGGAGTACTGAAGATTCCAACCATTGTCGTCGATGATCTCACGGAATCCCTCTACAAAAACATCATTGGGTTTGAACAATGTCGTTGCTCAAATAAAAACTTCCTCGACTACATCATGCTGCTCGGTTGCTTCATTAAATCCCCTACAGATGCTGACTTGCTCATCCACAGTGGGATCATCGTAAACTATCTCGGGAACTCAGTAGATGTTTCAAACTTGTTCAATAGCATCAGCAAAGAGGTTATCTATGACAGAAGATTCTACTTTTCGATGCTCTCTGAGAACCTTCAAGCTTACTGCAACACACCATGGAACAGGTGGAAGGCGATTCTGAGACGTGACTACTTCCACAATCCTTGGGCAGTTGCTTCTGTTTTTGCAGCTTTACTTCTTCTCCTTCTCACTTTCATACAGTCCGTATGCTCTATCTTGGCTCTGTAATAAGTCTATTGGTCAATAAAACTAAACATTTGGCTCTGTATCTTAATGTGTCAAAATTATCTTTGGTTTCACAATGATCCATGAGATGGCACTGCTTAAAAGAACCAGTTGGTGTAGAAGTGACACTAACAACAGTTCCAGGCAAGATACGCAAACAAAGAAATTATATAGTAAATAACTAAAGTGACTAAAACTGATGCTTGAAACTAGGATTGGAACCTATTAAGCACACAATGTACAATTGCAAGAAGAAGTAGTGTGTTTTTAGAGCCTACAGATGTCAAAATCAGTGATAGAAAAGAACAGCTATTTGTTTCACAGACATGTGAGACATAAAGCTTGCTCTAGGATCAATCACGTCCTACGAGCAAGTACAAACATTTGTAAATCAATAAGAGTACAAAAGGTTATATCAGAGCTTTCGTAGAACAGCCATTTCCCCCAAAATCTTACAACAGGAAATTTCGTTGTAAGAAATGTTGACTTCTTGAGTGTAGAAGTGTCAAACTTGGGAACGTGACCAATAAAAAATTGACGTTTCGCTACAAGACTAAAAATCATGGGCCTTGGGCCGAAACATGAAACCTAAAAAGACTGTTATCACATAAAAAGCCCAATAAAGAAGACTTTACTAGGGTTTCATCGTTTTAACTTCTTAAAAAGGTTAGTCGCCTCTTCTTCGTATTTTTTGCCTCGCTGAGCAGCTGCGAATCTCACGACTTCAAGATGGTTAGTCTCGCTCTCTCGCAAATTTTTAATCTTTGTTACAATCGTTTGTTAGTTTCGCCTGTTTGGATTGATTAAAGAGTTTGATTTGTTGTTAGTTAGATATCGAAACGAAATTAGTGATTTTGATTTGTGTTGGAAAAATGAAATGTAACAGCCGTCGCACAAGTCGTTTATGATTAAGAAGAAGTTGGGAAAGAAGATGAGACAGAACAGGCCTATTCCTCACTGGATTCGTCTTCGTACCGACAACACCATCAGGTTCGACTATTCTTGTTTTTTTTTGTCTATTGTTTATTCCCTGATCTATCAAATTGAAGATATATTTAGTTGTGTTAGTTGATCGATTTAGTTCTAAAACTGATTTCATTGTGTGGTTAATTTCAGGTACAATGCCAAGCGCAGGCACTGGCGTAGAACCAAGCTCGGATTCTAAGTGATAAGCCTTCTAAAAGAGTCTTCTTTATCTGTTTGGTTTAGCATTTCCTCAAGTCTTCTTTTTGTTTTAAGTTATGACATTTTCATATTTCTGTAAGACTTTTACTCTATTATGATTCATGTTACCAAATTTTCTTCGTATTGGGAGTTGTTTCTTAACATTTGTGTGATTTGACTATTGAAGTATCTCTTGGTTTGCTTCCATGTAGAGTTGTTTCTTAAGAATTTTTTCTCGCAACCTAGAATCTGGATTGGGTTTAAATTTAATCATCTACTTGCGAACTAGAAGCTTTAGAATTTCTTGCTAGTAATTGTACTGGTTTTAATATCTAGTGGTTTTGAATCTTTTGATAATGTGATAGTGAGTCGATGCTTCTTATAGCAGACAATGTGGAATTGCACTGGTATTAAGATAGATCACACTGTACAATCTGATCATTTCTGTTGTAACTCTTCCGGTCAAGTATAGTTGTGAAATTATGTAAAATACAATCGTAACAAGTTCTTCTATAACTCGATGGGAGTCTCCCAATACAACAAGGCCTGTCAAACACGATCAAATCAAAAGTTTCCTTGAAAATTGTCTAGCAATCATAGTGTGATGCTAGCTTATTAATTTAGCCATCTGGTTTCAATCAAAGATCAAGAAGAAGCTAAAAAGGGTATATAAAACTGTTTCTTATTGTCATCTACTGAGATGGAAGCTCAGCTTACGTTATGGTATGAGTCGATGATCGCATCAGCAAGATACTCGCATTTGGCCAGAGATAATCCGGCCAATGATATCCTCCCGTCTTTAGTCATATACACATGCCATTTGTCCGTCATGTTATCGCTCTGCTCGTTACCAAAAGAAAACAGCACAAACTTCAAACCACAAGTCTAAACAAGGCCAAAGGGAATCTGTGTAGTATTAAAATTGTTGGCATACCTGAGCTTTGTTTAGGCCGGTGAAAGAGAACATGCCAATTTGCTTCAGAATGAAGGACCAGTCCTTCCCGCTCTTGTCTTTTGAAACGAGGCTATCATACAGCTCTTGTCTAACCGTCTTTATTCTTCCTGCCATCATTTCCATCTCTGCTTTCCATTCACTGAACATAGTTACATCACCCACTACATTGGCCACGATTCTCGCCCCATGAACTGGTGGATTCGAGTACATAGGCCGAGCAATCCTTTTCAACTGGCTCTTGACCCTGAAAGCAAGTAGTGTTACTGGTAAAGGTTCCATAAAACCTGTAGCTAGATATGGTTCGTGACGGTAAAGATAGAAACTGAGACTCCAGGATCACTTGCAACAGGCTCATGATAAGAAAATTTAGAGTAAGTTTTACCTTGTAGCAGCATCAGCTGAGGAGCACACGACATTGATTGCCCCAATTCTTTCTGCATACAAACCTAAATTTTTACTATATGACTGAGCAACAAAAAACTCCATTCCCCGCTCAGCAAATAATCTCACAGATGCTGCATCTTCATCAAGGCTTCCACTAGCAAAGCCCTGGAAAATAGGTGCATGTAGCGTTACATAATATGGTTTCGCTTACTTCTCTCGGAAACACGATATTCGGAAATGTAGGAATAGGGGGATACCTGGTATGCAACATCGAAAAATGGGATATGGTTCTTTTCCTGAATGACATCAGCAATTTTTACCCACTGTTCTGGTGTTGGGTCAATTCCAGTTGGGTTGTGAGCACATCCGTGAAGCAAGATGAAGGATCCTTCTGGAGCTTCCTGTACATTTTACATAACAGAAATTCAAGATTAACCATTATAATCCATCAGGGTTTCACGTTGTCTTTAAACAAGTACTCGTTTTATCACACAGACAGTATAACTGCAAACAAATACTCACTTTGGCATCACATAAATGATATCCTGTTTGTTGATGCATATATAAAGCAATGTCAACTAAAACATAGCCTTCTAGGACAAACAAACCTTTATATCTGCTATCATTCCCTCAAAATCCAAACCAATTGTTTTTGGATCATAGTAGCGGTATTCGGACCACGGAACTTTGGCATCATTGAAGATATTCTTGTGATTACCTGATGTGGTATTTTGTACAGTTGATAAAGGCGGTTAAATATGAAACCAAATCACTCAAAAATGTTTGTGGTCAAGACAATGTACCCCAGGTTGGTGATGAGATCACAACTTTTGCTCCAGGGAAATAACGCTCTATAAGAGCCGCTGCTAATCGCAGTGAACCTGTTCCCGAAAGACCCTGAATTGTTGCTACCTGGTGATTTAGAGCCAAGGTAAATGGATTAGCTCAGAAACAGGAACATCATGAGAAAACATTTTAATAACATGATGAACAAAAGATGCAGAATTACTCTTTGTTCCTTAATAACAGGATGACCAGCTCCAAATAGCAACTCAGCAGTAGCCTTGTTGAATGCTGCCAACCCCTCAATTGGAAGATACTGCAAGTTCCATCCATGTGAGGTATAATTTAGTGATATTCTGATGATGTAATCGCTTGCACAATTTGAAATAAACCAAGTTACCTCTTTGTTATCTCCTCTCTCCAACATCAAATTCTCCGCCTAGAAACGACAAGTAATGAAATTAACTACATGAAAAGAGCCATACGAGATTAACTAGAGTTACAAGTTCCAACCTTTTTAACAACATTAAGCACATAAGGCTGGAGTTCCTCAGTACGATAAGCACCAACACCAAGATTGAGTTTCATCCCGTTAGTGTCAGCTTTGAATGCTTCACTGACTCCAAGAATAGGGTCTGGTGGAGCCATAGTTATACCCTCGAAACGAGAAGGCTTCACTGCAACCGTCATAGTCACTCTGCTAAAAGACTGAAACCAAAATCCACAAATTTCAGATACAAACTACACTTATTAGACTAATAACACTCTAAAACGTCATTCAAAATTGTTCATATGGTTCAGATTCGAGCACTAACAAAGAAAAGAGAGTACCTTTGCTTTTAGGAACGGGTTCGAAGCAGAAGTTCCAAGCTTTAGCTTATCCTGTTCAAGTTTAATCGAAAACAAAAAAGTAAGATTTTGAATAAACTGATGCGTAATTTCTACCATATACTCGATAGAACGGCGAAAAGTACCTTGTTAATCTCGCGCGGTAACAGAGAAGTGGAACCGAGAGATAACATTAAAGAAGCCATGGAATCGCTATGGAGCACAAAATTAACTGCACAGATCTCAAATCAGTGAACTAGTGCGAGGATAAGCAATTCCAAAAATAAGACAATGATGTGATCCACAAAATATGATCACGAGACTTTGTGAGTATTTTAGCAGAGCTGATTTGTCACCTGGACTTGGTTAGAATCGCGCGGTTTCGATAACGATCAGATCGAGAGATTGAAGAAAAAGATTAACAAGGATTCAACGAGAGAGAGACACGACGATGTCTACGAAGTTGTTCTCACTTCTCAGGCTTGTCTTGATAGGGGTAAGATAGTCATTTAGGATTATGTTTAAAAGTTGAAAGAGTGGATGGATGGATACTAGTGGATTGTGATTAGTGGTTCATGCAACAATTAATTGAATATTTACACTTAGTGACAACACAATTTATATATTAATCAATTTACAAATACAATAATGACAAGTGAATACCCTTCTGTCCTCACATTTTTCACCCCCAAATTAAATTACTCAAAGCAATCAGAGATCAAACTGTAAAATTCAAAAAAAGAAGCAAAAAATATTATTTTCTTAAATCAAGACGATGATGGTATTAACCGGAGAGTCCCTCCTAGCTCTACCGGAACCAATGGAACTAGTGAGTGAAGAACATCGGTTATCAACGGTCGATAACTCGGTTCTGGTTGTACACAAAGCACTGCCACGGCTGCCACCTGAACAATTTATTTCCGGTTTTATTTACGTTTCAACACAAAAAATATGTAACCAATCGGATTTTTAAGCCTAAACACAAAGACAAAAGATGACGCAAACCTGGTATAAGTGCTTATGATCCATTGTATCTTTGATAACCGGATCCACGATTTTCGGAAGCTTTGATCTATCCGTAAGTTGGGGCATTGCCTGCAAATTTTTCGAAACGGTACACTCATTAACCAATGCTATCTGATTCATGTATTGATGGCAATAACGTCAACACAAACCGGACTTACCCAAGTGACAAGAGATTGACACTGAACCGAACTCAATTTCTCAACCGGCCGTCTTCCTAACAAGAGTTCAAGTAAAACCACACCAAACGCATAAACATCACTCTTATCCGTCAATTTTCCTGAGGGACATAAAGATGTTGCAATGAGACAAACTCAATAAACCGGTTTAGCGACCCAACAACTACCATCTCTAATCAAATAATGATTTCTATGTGTGATTAGTTGAAATAATACATCAACAAACAAAATGATTTGATTTAGAACAACAATTTTAGACGTAATGAAAGAAACTTAATGTTATGGGGTCACATGATTATGACTATCAAACTATGTGCTATAACTCTAGTGATATGACAACGAGTCAAAGTCGATCAATATAGAGGGAAATGTTAATATTTTACCATCTAGGAGATATTCTGGAGCAACATAACCAAGTGTTCCTGATAGTTTAATGTTGTTTTTGCCGTGAGCCCCCACCATTACCGCAAGACCAAAATCCGAAATCTGAATGTTGATCTATCGTTAGAGATGGAACTAAAGACAAATGAATGAAATGATTCTTGAATCAACGAAACAAATCTTGTTCGGTTAGCTCAGAACAGAATCATCATTAATGATTCAAGTTGTTTACCTTGGCGTTGAAGGAAGAATCAAGGAGAATATTTGACGATTTAAGATCTCTGTGGATAACCGGAGGACGACAACGCTCGTGGAGATACTCAACAGCTCTATTTCCAAACCAACATAAGAAAACGGTTTACCTAAACCGAAATTAATCAACCGGTAGAGAGGATTGTTAAATGTGGGCACTTGAGTGTAGTACCTTGCTGTATCAAGAGCAATCTTCATCCGCATGTGCCATGTTAAAGCCGATCCCCGAGAAGGTCCTTAACCATTAATGATGCAAACATTAAATTTTATCAAAACAAAAATTATTTATTTCATGTGGGCACATGATTTGTTTTATCTCTGTTATACTATAGTATTAATTTAACTCATGATCTATTACACGATGATGAGAAGATGTTTTGAGCTATTTTTACCGTGTAACTGTGTATCCAATGATCCGCTTTCCATCAGCTCGTAGACGATAAAACTCGAACTGAGTTCATTTCCATATCCAAACAATGAGATGATGTTCGGGTGGTGAATCTTGCTCAACAAATCAACTTCATTCTGAGATTTAGATGATAAAATCAGATATCAAGAATCCGGTAAAAAAGTAAAAATGATTAGTACTTGTGTTTTGTTTTGGTACCTGAAATTCTCGTTTTGCTTCTTGACTAACGTTTTCGATCTTTTTGACTGCTGCTAGAGTGTTGTTGCCTAAACAGGCCTTGTAAACATCTCCGAACCCGCCTCGTCCTATAAGATTACCGTCTTTGAAACCGCCTGTTGCTTTCTCTAGTGTCTTGTAATCGAAGGACTGCACAAAGCCCTTCTTGGATAATGAAATCCTACTCTCACCTTCTTCCGCATGAAACCATTTAGATATCAAAACAGAGAGATCACAATGAAGAAACTGATACAGAATCTTGTTACAAATGTAAAGTTTTGCAGATTTGTTCTCATTCTTAATGTTAAGATGATTATTACCTGAGTTCTTGGTGTTTTTGGGAGATTTCTTAGACCAATAAACCCAAAAGCATAAACAAGATACAAGTATTAGTCCTAGAGAAGATGAGGTGATTATGAGAGCGATTAGAAGTTTCTTGTGTGCATCTAACTTGTGTTCTTGGCCTTTGCCCATGTGGATCCCTGAAATCAGAAATCAAACGCTTGAGCTAATCTTCTCACTGTATCTAATTTCTGAATTATCCCAAAGGGATCTAGATGAGAAGGAATTTTCAGAATAACTGATAAAGAGATACGTAGAAGATAGCAATTCACTCATTCAGCAGCTCAAAAATAGCAATTACGTATATAATTAAAAGTCAGATTTTCATTGGTTTACTAAAACACAGATCAATCCACAAAAAAAAACATAAGCATGGATAGAGGAAGAGAGAGATACCTGGAGAAAAGGAAGCCATGGAAGTGTAAACAGGAGAAAGAGAAGGCTGTGAAGCAGGTGAAGTAAAAGCAGAAACACTAATGATGAATTCAAGAACAGAGACCTTAAGAAGAAGAAGAAGAAGATGAAGAATCTTTCCCATTTCTCCAGACTCTTTGGGATTTTTAATGGTGAAAGAGAGATTTTCTAAGAGCAGTGTGAGAATGTGAGATTGCTCTTCCAAGATTAATCTCTCTCTCGCTCTCTCTTTCTCTAATGGAGATCTCTTTCATAAAATTTTGTTTCCTTTTTTCTTGTCTGCATAAAGGAGGGAAGCAGAAAGTGGGTTTTAAAAAAGTCGAAATCATTCTCTCTAACTTCTTTATCATCAAATCAACATGTGAGAGGGTTTGAATGTGATAGTGAACACAAATTATTAAATTCTTCCTAACCAAAAACAGTTTAAAGTGATCAATGTATGAATTTCTTATATTTTAAATTAGAACAATTTATTCAAAACACGAATTTGTAACTTGGGCCACTACTAAAACTTCTGAAGAATAAAATTTAGAGTGGTCAAGTTAAAATATGCCTTTGTAACTTGAAGAGTTTACTTTACTGACAGCAAAAGTTGACCAGTTGTGTCAAACCGACAGAAATAAGAAGACTTTCCGTTTTGTTTTTTCTCTTTGGTCAATTATGTTATCAATAAAATATCTTCTTAGTAGTATATTTTTATTCTAGCATATAATCCTCTTAAGGATTCACGAGAATGGATCTAACTAATTCTATGCAGCATTTGCAACTAGAGTCTATATAAATAAACAACAAAAACTTCTACACTTTTAGAAACTCAACGGGCACTAACATAAAGTATTAGCAAACTAAACGCAACGACGGTTGTGAATGAAAGACTTTCGCAAATGTATAATGAGTGTGATTAAAGTGAAATTATATGCTCTCTTTTATCAAATGAAAGAACCAATCAATACTTCGGTAATGTATGTAAAATTGGTGTCGATACATATACAGTATATCTACACATTATATAGGAGTCAGTGATTCGTGATATATTAACTAGAGTTGCATCATCAGATAGTTATTTTTATATTGTCAACTACTATTTTATGCTTGTAAAAATACACAGAGATGGTTCTTGGTTACAACAAGGAATATTTCATATGTGAAATCTGAAAGGCAACAATATTAGACTAATATAGCAAATAACATGATATCAACGTATGGGAGTGTAAATGTCTGAATGTTCCATTTGAGAAATGTCCTCATCATGTGACACAAGTTTATTAGGCTACTCAAGTTAGCTTAGAATTAAGAAGCTAGAACATGTGAAAATAAATAGAAAACAAAAAAGAGGAAACAAAAACTAATAACAGAACGAGAAGTTGAAACCTTTTGGATCCAATTAAATGAATATCGATGTAATTCCAAAATGTTAGTTCATGTGTTAATGTTTGAAGATCTAGTACATATGAATAACATTTGAAATCATTTTTGTTTCATGCAATTACATAACTACAAGGGTTTTCATCACATATTGCTAATTAATTTTGAGTTTAGAATCCAAAACATTTAACCGAAAATCTAATAATTTTAAAAAGGGTGATTTACTCATCTATAAGACTAACTAAAAAAATACGTACTAAATTATTTACAAGAGACAATTGATAACTAGAGTATGAATTAGTTGTTTAGACTTACCCATGTGTCAAAGTCATATTGACAAATGGCTCGGTTATAACTGATTTATATACCAATAATTGCATACAAGTTTGTTTCTTAAATAAATCAAGCAATATTCATAAGATTGCATGTGTATTTTCTGCGAAACTATTAGTACGAATTCGTGGATATGCAAATTTAATGACTATGCAAAGTAGGTGAGAATGTAATAGCGATTAGAATAGCTAGGGTTTAGCCTACCAACCATGGTAATCCAGTTTCCTAATTATCGTTAGTTTTTGAATCCCATTCATGCTTTTATCTATTTTTCAACCAATCATGTCTTTTTACCAACAAAGCATTTCCAGTCTAAGCAATATGGTAGGTAACTCGGTACGATAAACAGAAAGATAATTTATTATTCATCTATAAACGAATAATTGGTTCTCACATTACTCATACAGAGGAAAAAAAGGGATATACAAACCCTCTCTAAATTATATAGTTTTGAATTCACTGTTGTTTATCAACAACATATATAACTCTCTTACCCAATTCTTATTATTGTTCATACTTCATAGACATTAACATGTACGTATAGTGATTGCTACAATGAATGGTATGTACAGATATTGAGACAGACAGTAGAAAGGGATGAATCGAGTATTTATTAAAGAGAAAGGAAAGGGCCAATCTATGCCTAGTTTCAATTATGAAACTCAACCCATGAACTGATTTAAATACTTTACCTATCGGATAAGACTTTTAAGGGTCTAAAATATTTTCCAACTATTTTTCATTTGCAACAAACCTTAAAGTAATATGCTAAAGAGATCTTTTCCAAAGGTGGAATGATTTTTTTGATCTAAAACGGCCCATCAACCAATCTTCGGTCCATTATCCTGACATGATTATTTGGGCTACATTTTTTTAAGTCTTTTGCAGTAAATTGTTGAACCAACAAAAATAAAGAGTTGGAGTTGGACCTAGTAGCTGATCTGCTGATGTGTTGGTGATGGTCGTCGTGGGTTCCTGTCTTATAACCCTAGAAACCAAGCCACTTCATCATTCTCAAATTCAATGCTTTACTAAATAATATTATTATCGAAATCAAAATACTAATTTAGACGTATATAAATCTAGAAGCAAACCTTAGGTGAGGTCGAAACAGAGATGACCTTTTGCGTGCACTTTAATTAATATCTTATTACATAAAATGTCACACTTTGAGTAAACTTTACATTATTCTCTCATCCATAATAAATAAATAAAGCATACTGGGTTTTAGGTCAGGCTGACGTCAGCAGTTTCTTTGTGTTTCATTTTTTTTTTTTTTGTAATCTAACGCTCCAGATTTGTTGTCTTCTCCACGAGCCCTTTGTTGTTGTTGGTAATGGAGATTTTCGCTCTAAGTCATTGTGGCTTCTTCTTCTTTATTTAGAAACCAATTCATCAACTCCTTCGTTATTTCTAAATCTCTTTGCCACTACCTCTTGTTGCTGCAATTGAATTGGCTCAAATCTTCTTCACTTGGTCGACGTAAAGACGACTTTGACTTGGTTTTTAACTTCACTTCTCCGTCGAAAACTATCCCTTCTCTTCCGATCGAATCAATCGGCTCTCTCTCCACACAAACCAAGGTAAGGGTTAACCCTCTCCGGTGATTATGCTCTGATAAATTTACTTGCTCGGCCATTAGTGTTCAGAAACTTGGTGATTTATGCATGTTTTTTTTTGTTCAAAGACCGTAGATTTCGGAATTAGGATTGTAAAAATTGAACCTTTACATCAGTGTTTTTACAAAGTTATAAGCTTTACTTGGAAATCAGTGGTTTTTTGGGTCAACCAAAGTTGAAAGATTTGAAGAAGAATGAAACTAGTTCGATTTATATATCATTTTATTGCTTCTTAAGAAAGTGTCGTCCTTGGTTCTTTATGAATTTCCAATTGCAGCCAAATATGTCATGTTATTCACCTAATTTTTGTATTTTCCAATTGCAGCCAAATATCTTCTCCTGTTACTGGAGACAAACCTGCATACATTTCTGTCATCTCTGTTAAGGTATTACATTTAGTTTACTTGTTTACTTAATGTAGCTGCTTATTACATTTTTTTCTTCAAGTCTATATTCTTCTTTCAATAGCATTAAAAGTTATGTGTATCCTCAGATTAGATCTTGCTGACTCGCAAGTTTTTGGATTATTTAGCGGTTTAATAAGAATTATATCTTCCTTGAAATTGTGCCTAGGTAGTGGAATCGTTGTTAGCCTACTGTAGCTCAGATAGGTGATGGATCATTTCCGTTCAATTGAATAATTTGACTATTTAAGGTTTGCACTTAGTTTTGTCTACAGAATCAATTCATCCTTTTTCACAGTCAAGATATTATTCTCATTATCACTATTGTAGACTTCTTGGACTTCCATACATTCATCAGTCAACTTTTCGATGGTGCGTTTTTATCACAGTGGCACAATTATTTAAGAGGCTCCATCTCCACTGCACCACTGAGAAGTTTCGTGTGGACATGTCTAAGCTTAGAATTGGTTTGGTTGAAAACTGAGGAGATGGAAGTGACTCGTGGTTTCTCTTTTTTGGACAAGTTTCTTCGAAAGGTCTGTTGATTTTCTTTGTCTCTTGTGAACTTTAATTTCGTTTTTTTTTCCTTAGGATGCAATGATATCTTATCTTTAGATGTCAATATCAAATGTCCTTAACTATTCATTCATTTACGGATTTTGATTACTTTATAACAGTTGGTATCTTCTTCTATATATCGTCATCTTATATGTTTTTATTTGTATATAGTCTTTCACAGAAGGAGCGTATTGAGTTTCTCGACAATATATTTGACATCTTCTTCTGCCTTTTCTGGTAAGTGTTTAACTTTTCTGATACCAATTAGTTTTCTTAATCATTGCATATTTTTAATGCTTGTGCCTTTATTAAAGAGGAAAGTTGCGGTGGATTAAAGCACCATCGTGCGGAGAATACGATAAGGCTCTTGCTTCATTTGAAGTTATTGACAGTTGAATCGAGCCGCTCAATTGGTCAATTATGGAGTCAATAAAGGTTTGCATGAACGCACTGTGCGGAGCGGCCTCTACGTCGGGCGAGTGGAAAAAAGGCTGGCCTATGCGATCCGGTGATTTAGCTTCTCTCTGCGATAAGTGTGGGTAAGGGCCTTCACTCTTGTGTCTAATTTGAATACTTTTGCGACCAGTTCGATATTCGCAACACTTCTGCGATAGATTAGTGCTGTGGGTTTGCTTACAATTAGAACAAGAGTGGGTACGTGAAGGGAATCTATATTTCATGATTACTTATTAGTAAACTCTGTGAATGTTGGTTTTTGATAGGTGTGCATACGAGCAATCCATATTCTGTGAAGTGTTCCATGCCAAGGAATCTGGTTGGAGAGAGTGTAATTCATGTGACAAGGTGACGAAAATCCATGGCTTACTACACATGTTTTTGCACTCAACGTATTTCAATTGTTTTCCTTAATACGTATTTACGTTTTTTTCAGCGTCTTCACTGTGGATGCATTGCTTCTAGATTTATGATGGAGCTTCTAGAGAATGGTGGTGTTACCTGTATAAGTTGCGCCAAGAAATCCGGACTAATTTCTGTAAGACAATTTCCTCTCCATGAGTTAACTTCTTGCAAGGGATGCTTCCTTGGTCTTGGTTTCTCTGTCACTATACTCATGTAATCTCTCTTACAGATGAATGTGAGCCATGAATCTAACGGTAAGGACTTCCCCTCATTTGCTTCAGCAGAGCATGTAGGCAGTGTTCTTGAGAGGACAAATCTCAAGCACTTGCTTCACTTTCAAAGAATCGACCCCACTCATTCTTCTCTTCAAATGAAACAAGAAGAATCGCTGCTTCCTTCCAGCCTAGATGCTCTTAGACACAAAACTGAAAGGAAAGAATTGTCTGCACAGCCAAACTTGAGCATTTCACTTGGACCTACGCTTATGACAAGCCCATTTCATGATGCTGCTGTTGATGACAGAAGTAAGACTAATTCGATTTTCCAACTGGCCCCTCGGTCCAGGCAGCTGCTTCCAAAACCTGCAAATTCAGCTCCCATTGCTGCTGGCATGGAGCCTAGTGGGAGCCTGGTGTCACAGATTCATGTCGCTCGGCCTCCTCCAGAAGGTCGCGGGAAGACCCAATTGCTTCCCCGTTACTGGCCTAGGATTACTGACCAAGAGCTGCTGCAATTATCTGGACAGTATCCTCATCTGTATGTTATAATATCGTGTTTCTGCTTTTATTCTACCATTATGCACTATTTTTCTGTGCTAAGGAGTCCTTGACTGTTTATTTTCCTAGCTCAAATTCCAAAATTATACCACTCTTTGAAAAAGTTCTGAGTGCGAGCGATGCGGGTCGTATTGGTCGACTGGTTCTTCCGAAAGCATGTGCAGAGGTAACTTGTTTCTCTGTACGCTTATTTGATATTCCCAAACTATTGCTATCTAAATGCCAGGTATCAGCTATAACCGTCTATGCTTCTATGTAGGCATATTTCCCCCCTATATCTCTACCCGAGGGTCTCCCGTTAAAGATACAAGACATAAAAGGGAAAGAATGGGTGTTCCAGTTCAGGTTTTGGCCTAATAATAACAGCAGGATGTACGTTTTGGAGGGTGTGACTCCTTGCATACAGTCCATGCAGTTGCAAGCTGGTGACACTGGTACTTTTCAAATCCTTTTGTTTCGTTAACTACATTCATAACATATTGATAAACCCACCCTGGTATGGATAAATGAAACATTGGCACTAAAGCGTTCCAATCATGAGGACAGTGAAATACATTCCACGAAGAGATGACCGTACTTTTCTATTAGGTCTGATGTCTTGGATTTTCCATGTTCTCTGCAGTAACATTCAGCCGTACAGAACCTGAAGGAAAACTCGTAATGGGATACCGTAAAGCGACGAACTCTACAGCGACACAGGTAAATGCATAATAAGCTGAGAGTTGCCCCCTTAGGCATAAGTAACTGCCACTGTGAAGTGTATTGAATTAAAGAATCCTTTTCTGGTGCTCTCGTACTGATTCTTTCAGTGAAATATTTTTCCGTGTTTCTTCAGATGTTCAAGGGAAGCAGTGAACCCAATCTGAACATGTTTTCCAACAGCTTGAATCCGGGATGTGGTGACATCAATTGGTCTAAACTAGAGAAGTCTGAGGACATGGCAAAGGATAACTTATTTCTTCAGTCGTCCTTAACTTCTGCTAGGAAACGGGTTCGGAACATTGGGACTAAGAGCAAGCGTCTGCTCATTGATAGCGTAGATGTTCTGGAACTGAAAATAACTTGGGAGGAGGCACAGGAGCTGTTGCGGCCTCCCCAATCCACCAAACCCAGCATCTTTACGCTGGAAAATCAAGATTTTGAAGAATATGACGTGAGTTACTGTTAACTGTTTAGTTATCAAAAACAGCTGGGAACTTTTCACTGTATTTTCTGAAATCATGTATTTGCTGCTACCCAGGAACCACCAGTTTTCGGGAAGAGGACCCTTTTTGTCTCACGTCAAACAGGGTGAGGCCTCATGTACTATGTAATGATAGGATCAGAAGAATTAAGCACCCTTGGAATGATCGAAAGATTTGAAGTAATGAACATCTGATTATTTGGTTCTGATATGTGATCCATGAATTCTCAGGGAACAAGAGCAATGGGTGCAGTGTGATGCTTGTGGGAAATGGCGACAGCTGCCGGTGGATATTCTTCTTCCACCAAAGTGGTCGTGCTCTGATAATCTCTTGGATCCTGGCAGGTAAACGAGGTTGCATGTTCATGTGTTTAACCTAGGCTAGTTACCACAGAACATTGCGCATTTTTTTCCGAAATAACTTAGACTACACATATGGGATAATTATAGATTTTTGACTCACTGAGACTGGCCATCTGAATAATTTGAGTTGCTGTTTATATCGTCAGGTCTTCATGTTCCGCACCTGATGAACTCTCTCCAAGAGAACAGGATACACTTGTCCGGCAGAGCAAAGGTAAAATCCGCAGCTATTATTGGTCTGTATAATTAGAAACTTCCTTCTTTACATAACGAAACTTTCGTCTCAACAGAGTTCAAAAGGAGGAGACTGGCATCATCAAACGAAAAGCTAAACCAGTCGCAGGATGCATCTGCTCTGAATAGTTTAGGAAATGCAGGCATCACCACAACCGGTGAACAGGGGGAAATCACGGTTGCAGCCACGACCAAGCATCCAAGACACCGGGCAGGGTGTTCGTGCATCGTCTGCAGCCAACCACCGAGCGGAAAAGGCAAACACAAGCCGTCATGCACTTGCACTGTGTGCGAGGCAGTGAAGAGACGATTCAGGACGCTCATGCTGCGGAAGCGGAACAAAGGAGAGGCAGGACAGGCAAGCCAGCAGGCGCAGTCACAGTCAGAGTGCAGGGACGAGACAGAAGTGGAGAGCATTCCAGCGGTTGAACTAGCCGCAGGGGAAAACATCGACTTGAACTCAGACCCGGGGGCTTCCCGAGTAAGCATGATGAGGCTTCTCCAAGCTGCAGCGTTTCCTCTGGAAGCATATCTGAAACAAAAGGCTATTTCCAATACAGCAGGAGAACAGCAAAGCAGTGATATGGTCAGCACAGAACACGGTTCGTCCTCAGCCGCACAAGAAACTGAGAAAGACACAACAAATGGAGCTCATGATCCTGTGAACTAAACAGCTTTGGAATTCTCCATGAGTATTTATTCTTCAGTGGTATGTGTTTCTTATTTACACAAAAAATGTCTTCGGTTTCGTCTCAAATTGGTTGAGTGGTTACGACCATTCTACCAATTGTCGATCGAAGAAATGAGGAATTTGTAGTTTGCTTTTCTTTTTGTTTCTGGTGTTTTGGTTTGGTGTGTGGTGAGTTGAGGCTTGAGAGAGAGAGACAAATAGATTTGATGAGGTTTTTGAAAATACATAGGACACTAACTTAATAGTTATATCTAATATGGAAATGGATGAAGCTTCTAAGAAGAGAATCGGTTCTGGAGGTGGAGCTTCAAATTTGTACGCCTATCTATCGCAATCTTAAGTTTCAAAATTCGAACCTGTACATAATTTTTATTATTTTCAAGTTTGTTTATGAAATTTATGATTTACTTAAATTAGAGAAATTGGTTACGCGAGATCCTATTATTTTGATTTGGTGATAAACTTATGGTATGAAGACACACAATCAGTTACATGGAAGCAAATAAATCGGCTATAGCTCGGTCGATGTTAGAAGTGTTGATCGTGTCAGTGTAATAATAAGAGTTATCACTTATCACTCAACTAAACTCCTAAAAATAGAGCCATATGATAAGCTATCACTCATCCAAATCCTAAAAATATAAAAAACCGTTTGGTATATCCAATTTGTCTCGAGTTCTAAACATTAGCGATAATACAGTATTAGTTTCAGAATTTGAGTCAGAAATTGATATAAATTTAGATGAAGAAGCATGTTTGTTGCTTGTTTTTGCTTCTTTCTATGTCTCTGTTATGATAACATACAGTATCAAAGAAGTTAAGACCTGAGGTCAACTCGTTTGTTCGTGTCTGAATTCTGATTATTTTGTGGGTTTCTTTCTTCTCAAATCTCACCAATCCCCCATGTTATAAAATATCAGGAATAGCCCCAAAAGAAATAAATAATTAAATAAGAGCAACAATACTTTTCCAAATTGTTTTTTTTGGCCGGCCAAAGTTGATTGAGTCGGCTCGATTGACTGACTCCAAAATAATCAATCTCATACAGCATCACGCCATTCCTATCGTCAAATTACACGTGTCTTTTTCTGATTGATAAGTTTGTCCTCAAACACGTGGACTCTGCCTTATTTCTTCTCAATAAAGAAAATTTATTACCTAATGCCCCTACCTCTTCCCAAAACCAATAACTAGGCGTTTTTTTTTGTCCCATTTTTCTTTGTTGGTTTCATTTATGAATACACTACATATTATTGAAAAATAACACAAATGCCCTCCTTAAATTCATAATTTTACAATATTTATATTAGTATTACGTTTTTTGCACTAATCACTAGATATATGAATATAATTTTAATTAGTTTATGCCCAAAATACACAGAAAGGGCATCAAAAGCATCAATTTATTTTTAATTGACCAAATAGCTTTAGTGATTCTTATTATTAGTAATTTAATACTAGTTGGCGAGAAAAAAAAATACAAAGAAGATGAACAAGTGAAACAAACTTGAGAAATATCCGTGGTCAAAGAAGATAGACGAGTGGGGGTGGCAATAGAGTAAATAGAAAGGAACACGAAGGGTTTGTTTGTAAGGAATATGTTAATAATGGAAGGGCGAAGAAAAAGATGAGACAGAGAGTGGGACCCATAAACGCGTAGCTGAGGTTTTGGTAAGGATCGTCGTGGGTTCCTCCTCTCTCACCCTATAAACCACTTCTTTCTCACGCGCCTCTTTCACATTTATTATTACACCTAAATTTAAATAAATTATTATTATTATTGTGGTCGACCACTTCTTTCAAAAGTTGTTGTCATTTACCTATTCCCAACACATATATTCTACTCCACCTTAAGAATATCTATTTCCTTTTGTCATTAGAAACACTTATACGAACCTGTTACATATTTGCAAGGTCGTATCAATATGTTTATCGACATAATCGTTAGGATCTTTGGGTTTCTCAATGTTTAATAGTCTTTTACCTCTCGTTAATTAGATATAAAGATTGGATTTATATACATAAATACAAATTTAAAATTAGCGTTTCAATATCATATTATTATGGATGTACAATGTATGGGAATAATGTAAAGCTTACTCAAAGCCAAAGGGCGAGATATATTATGCCTAATGGGGTATTATTTTAATGTTTAACGTATGTGATCATGAAAGCGACAAATGCGTAATGGAGGATTTTGTTGCTTGGATACTGTTCGGCAAAGTAGCTTTTTTTAATTCAATTATTTCGTATTATTATTGACAACTTGGCTTAATTATTTAGTGTTAATCATTTTGTTTGTCAACAATTACAAACATCTGCACAATAACCTTTGATGTGACTTCATTTTTGTGTAGGGGGTGATATACCATTTCTTATTCAAAATATTGAAATAGTCCTCAGTGTAAGAAGTAGAGTTTTGGGATCAGCAGCCATATGTCCTCTTCAAATTATATATGTTTATAAAGTTATCTAATGCTTTAAAATATGCATAGCTTTTTTTCTATTTTTTATAAAGTAATTTAATGCTTTCAATTGTACTTATAGATGTAAGATATTAGGTTTAAATTTTAATCTCTGGCCTTTAATTTTGACAAATTACCTTTGAACTTTTGAATTTGGAGATTGTAATCATACATCACACAGAATATCACATATTTGAATACTTTTAATTTTTTGAAATGGTATAGGAAATGAAAAATGTAAAGCTTCTTATTGAATGATAACACACATATGTGATGAGAATAAAAAAGAAAAGAATACAGAATTTATGTGACATATATCTTATTCACAACCATAGTATTGATCCATTGATTAACATATCAAGGAAAGTAATTATAAAGTTAAAGGAAAAAAAAAAAAAAAAAAAAGCTAAACAAAAAACAAAAAAGGAAGAGACAACTAAGCGCGTGTAGTTCACAAACCAGAAGCCGAGAGTCGGTTAAGAAACCGTCTTAAGCTGTTCTTGGACACGCTGAAGCAAATTTAATCGTGTATAAAACTATCCTTCTTCCACCTTCTCATTATATTCATTTCCATCTTTCTAATTTATCTTTCCATTTCCGAGCCGTTGAGAATTTTTTCTGAGAGATAATTTAACAAATTTCTTCTTCTTCTTCTGTTTCTGAACCACCAAATCTGCCTTTCTCAATTAGCTATGGGCGTCGCTGTTCTAAATCCCCAGGATTGCTTGAAAGATCCATTCTCTCACATGAAACAACATCGTAATCCTAGCGCATGTCCCAACAGGCAGAAGAAGACGGTCTCCAACAACCGTACACGCCGGAGTCCTCCTCGTAGTCAATCCTCCAGATCTTCTTCTCCTCCTGTAGCGCCGCCGCTTCCTCCTCCTCGTGCGGCTGTCTCTGCTTTCGTTCCAAAGGGAACCCTTAAGAAGAGTCTTAGCAATACCGTTGCCGTTAGCCAGGTGAGAATCCTTAAGCGCGGCGAAGAAATCCCCAAGGAGACTTCAGATCTGGTTGTGGAAATGTCAGATCTGGGATCTACTCGTCGGATTGGACCAGATCCGGGTTTGATTCCGGGTCAGATCCGTTTATCTGGCCGCAAATCGAAATCAGCACCGTTTTACGCCGGTCCTGTGACCATGACCTCGCCGCCTCCTAGCGATGTCCCGCTTCCAGCTTTCTTCACGAAGAAGGCAACAAATGATCTCATCAGGATCCTTCGCCTAGACATCGCCTGACGGTGTCTGTCACCGATCATTTTTGATTTTTTAAAAATCTCCGATGATCCAAATGGTTACCAAAGTGTTACATTTCCGTATTACCGATCGTCCGATTCCGCCTGAAAACCGGAGATCTGCAACAAAATATAATCTCCAGACGATGATGAATCTAGAAGATGAAGAAACACACATCTTCGTTATGAACCGTTTCGAATCTTCCCTTATTTTTTCAAGGGGCAAGATCGAAATATCTTCTTAACAGGTCTTAGTTTCTCTTCTTAGGGTTTAGTGTTTGTGTAGGAGTATTTGTGTATAGACTTTTTACTAGTTTTCGTATCTTTCTCTGTATCTTCGGGTTTTTAATTTCTGCTTAATCGTCAGGTTCTCTGGGTAAATCATAGGTTGGCTTTTGTCATTTCGTCTGTGTCTTAAGTGGATTAGTTGGTCGTAAGACAAGTTATAGAGATGTGTTTACGGGTAAAGATGAAGCTTAGGTTTTGATGTAATCTTCTTCGGTTTTTCAATTCTCTGTATTTCTCTATCTTTTTAGTTTATCAAGTTTAAGTTTTATTTGGGGTTTCTTCTTCGTTTGGGTATCTTTCTGTTTTTCCTTAAGGTTCTTCGTTTGTTTCCGTGTCGTCTAGGTTAAGTCAAAGTAAAGAGATGTAATTACTGGTTAGATGAATCTTAAGGTTTCCATGTAACCGTTTGTACTACAATTCTCTGTACTTCTCTATCTTTAATATTATCGAATTTAAGTTTTATCTTTGGCGTTTAAAGTTCAGTATTTGGACATTTGATACACATCACATGAGATTAAATAAGATGGTTGACCCAATAAAACCATAAACAAATGAACATACGATGGGTTTACGCAAATGATCTCAATGAATTGTACCTTGGAAAATTATGGAATTTGTGACTAGTATATGTTGAGTTGTATTATTGATTAGCAATTCTGTAATCTCAAACAACTCGGAGAATATGGCGCACAAAAAAATAACTTGCACAGATGTTTCCCGATGTAAGAGCGACAGTTTTGATATGTGTGTGTGTGTGACAGGCAAAGACATTGACAAATTGATATAATCTCTAGTCCAGCGTATAAACAAATCACTAATGCCAATTTGATATCAGAAGTTGAAAGTGACTTTCTCTAAGTTGATAAGTTGATATTGTGCTATCTCAATTATCATCATTACAATGGGTTTAATAGCAATGGATGTTATTATTGTTTAGGTGGGTAATTGATATTTCTTGCTAAGGGTGTCATTATCTCAATATCATATACCGTATGCCACTTGTTTGGTCCAAGTTGTATAAGATATAATGTTCTCTCACAATTAGACAGCCCACCTTAGCCCGATTTAAGGCCCATGTATATATCTCTTCAAGGCTGGACAGCTGGGGCTTGAATTCTAAAAAATTTCTTAGTCATAAATCTGCTGCATTTAGAGATTCTTCTATAAAAGAAACATAAGGTAAGATATATAATCATTAATGACAGAAACTCTTTTTTACTCATCCACAATGTAGCAACTTGCCTTTACCTATTAACGGCGGTACACAGTCGTCAATTGTTCATTGGTCAAGCTTAGCAAAACCATTGAGCCACGTCAGTTTTTTTTTGTTGGTTCCTTTGCAATACTCTACGAACATCATAATTGATGAGAGCATAGGAAGATTTTCTACCTAACAAGGGAAAAAAAAGCAAAACGAAAAAGACGAACCCTAAAGTAATTTTGCCTATTTTTAAAAATTTATTCTTTTAATTTCAGCATTATGCCAAATTTATAATTTTGCGAGAGAATTTTAATTTGGGGAATCTTTACATATTTTTCACATACCCTTTCCCCACACAACTCAGTTTTTGGGTCCCACCTTTCCTTTCTTATTTTTTTTGTCATCACAAACAAACCATTGAGATAAAAAAATTAAATCCAAATCTGCAATCCATCCAGCCACAGACCCGATCTTGCATTTTCGCATCGACATTAAAATGGCAATAAAATAAATCATTTTTTTTTTCTTTTCGAAAAGAACAAAGAAAAATGAGAAAAGGAAGAAAAAAGAGATAGAGGAATAATTTAGAGGGAGCCTCGTATATAACACCATTCCCATCTCTCTCTCTCTCTTTCTCCTCTATTTCGATATTTCTTCTTCTTCTCCTTCTCTCTCCCTTCGTCATTATCTCTCTTCTGTAACTTCTCTTTCTTTCCCTCTCTCTCTTTCGCTGCTTCTCTTCTGTATCTGATTCCCTTTTTTACGGGAGCTGTAGATTTGAGTAGTGTAAGCGTCGATGAAGAAGGTTACATCGTCTAAGATTCCGGCCAAGGATGATTGGGTGGCTGTAGCGATAACTGACGACGATTTGGTCGTTGAGCTTCTTTTACGGCTGAAGCATGCCGGAACGGTAGTGTCGGATAATCCGGCGGTGATTCTCCCTCCGTTGCGGTGGGGAATCCGTCAACGACGGTCTCGTTCCTCAAGATTTGGTGGCGGCGGCGGCGTTCTCGTTTCCTTGAAGAAAGATGTCGATTCCGTTAGAGCCAGTCCGAAGACTCCTCTCTCGTGGAGCGGCGGATCTGGAAGTGGTGGCGGCTCTGCTTCTCCTTCCGCCGATGGATTCGAGGATAACAGTCGCCAAGCTAGCTGCTCTACATCTACAGGATCTGGATCTAAGGTAACTTTCTCTTTTCCCTATCGTGATTTTCAACTTTTGCCTCTCGATTTAGTCTTCTCTCTCTATCTTCTTTCTCTCAATTACGAATCCGGTAGCTCCGGAGAGATGGCAAATCCGTCATCTCGCTGGATAATCCGATTCCGATCTGGCCGATAAATCTGGATTTAGCCGTTCGTAATTGAGAAGATCCTTGGCCGTCTCTCTGTTTTTCTTCATTTTTTTTCCTAAAATCCATAAAGTTTAGCCTGACGTCATCTCTCGCACGCTTCAATTCTCACTAGAACGTATTTAGTCTGTTTTCTTCAACTTCTAACAAATTCACCGGAAAAAATTCCTCCGCCGTGATTCGCCGATGACACCGTCGGCCGGAGCCATCCTGCTTCTAGGTTAAATTCATCTAATCTCCAAAAAGTCAAAGCCACTTTAAGCTTAATTTCCTTGTTTTCTGCTCATTTTTTGTAATTAGAAAACTCTACTAATCTTCTGTAACAAAGCTTAATAAGAGACCTGTTTTTCTCGGTACGCATTGAACCGGATCTTGCGTGGCCGGTTAGATGTGGATTTTTAGAAATCGGTCAACTTTAATTTTGTCTTGAGGAATAATTAAAGCTCCTTTTAGATTTTGGGGGTAGTACAGCTTAACAGCTAGTTGGTCAAACGCGTCCGCGTTTTATTGAACGTTTTGATGCTCGAGACGGTAGCGTTTTGTGGGTTGAAAGTTGAAACGAGTAAAATGATCTTGTCGGAGAGATTGGTATCACGTGATCTTTAAAAGAGTGATGACGATAGATGACAATGCCCATGACACGGAATAATCATGATGTGGCATCAAATCCTCACTATAAAAATTCTTTCCCAATTATATATTTGAGATTTTTTAATTTTATGCTCTATTTGGTTTCTTCGATATATTTTTCTTACTTGTTTGAAATTTCTGTTGTGGGAAAAGAAACTTTTTACCGGTATGTTAAAATAAGATCTTGGGTATTGATTATAAAAGTAAAACAGTTGTCGTTATCTTCAGCCATTTAATAGTTGACTAATCAAATGCGTTTTTGTTTTGCAGGTTTTTCCCACAAACGAAATCACCAGTTGTTTCTCCAAGAGATTGAAGAAGAGGAAGGTAAATATAAAGTCTCCTTTTTGAATTTCAAGTACACACTCCAAAATTCAAATTTTATTGAGCTGATGGTTTTTTATTCTTTTAATATTTGGCAGTCATCTTTTGAGCTTAAAAATGAAGAGAACTTGAAGTTGAAGGAGAGACTTGACCTTGAAAAGGTAGATTTTCGTTGCTATTCTCTGTTTTATTATCATGGTTTTCATTGTATTCTTAAAAAAACCCAATATTTTTCCACAGGAGATTGCAAGTCTCCGAGCAACATTCGATGAACAAAACCTTAGGAACCAAAAGCTGAAGAGGATTAAGGTAACATTTAGATTCTCCCTAACCATCTTTACAGTAATCAGATATTCCAGATCCCTTCTCTCTATTTGCTGGTCTCATCGACTCTTGTGTTTTCTTGTTTCAGCTTGACTTAAACTCAGGCCGTGTCACAAACAAGAAACCTGTTGATTTGATTCGTAAATCACAACTCGAGCGGCTACAGGGATCAAAATCTTGCAAAACCAGTGACTCGCAAAATCAGGGGAGTTTCTTCGTCCTCCCTGATCTCAACATGGCGCCATCCGAGGAAGAGATATTGTACGGAACTAGCTAAAAACTGGCCTATATGAAGATTTGCGATCGAATTATAGTGAAGGGAAGAAGGGAGCTAGAGATGTCAACTAAGAAAAGTGAATGTAATAAGTGGTGTAATGAAACTCTCCCGTCACATTCTGGTTTTCCGTTTCCTTCTTTTTTTGGGGTAAAATGCTCAATTACTTCTTGATTTTTTCTTAGGAAGAGGGTGAAAATTAGGTTTTTACTTTTTACTCCCTCCCTCCCTCCCTCTCTGTTTTCTTTAATTTGATGTGTTAGAAGAAAAAATTTGTTTTAAATAGATGGTGTTATCAATTTTTAATGCAAAATTAACTACTTTTTTTTTTCTTTCTTTCTCTTTGTACCGATTTAAAAGCTTTTGTTGGAAATTGTAAAGAGGAAAAAGTAGGACAACTAATAGACTTTTTATGTTCCAAACATTTTCTTCTTCACTATTCTCCATACATTATTATATTAAAACCCTAGTTTCCGCTCAACTAATCCAAGACAAGAAGATCTATCAATCTCTTTGGACATTCATTTTTCTACTATTTAATTTGAATTTTTATAATATAAACTTGGGAGGTGTAATGCTATTGGTGGGTTGTCGGCGTGTTCATGGAAAAAGATTCGTTTTTAAATGCCCAATAAATTTGAGAAAAAATTGCCAACTTGTTTATGAGCTTATTTTCTTTTTCATGGATCCCAAGTCTTTTGTGTATAGAGATTAAAAAAAAATGACATTCCTTCATGTAAAAAAGAAAAAAATATCTGGGTTTTAAAAATATCTACAATGAGTTTAATGGTAAATATACTTATCATAATTTGGAGAATAAAGACCTAAAGAAGAAAATTACACTCTAGAACAGAAGTTTTGTAAGCAAATCATTGCTCACAAAACTTGTGAATTACAGAATTACAGGCTCTTGTAGGTTGAGTTATTTTATGCTTCATTTTGGTTACAGGCTTTATGTTGACATTAAAACAAAGAGATTGAAGTAGAGTCCAAAAAAAAAAAAAATATATATAAATATAAAATTCAAGATTAATTAAAAAATATTGGTCTTCAGAGAGATAAATAACTAGGGGAAAGAGAAAACAGTCTTCTCTTCTCCGATCCCAAAAACGCAGGAAAACAATGTCGTTTAACAGCTCCCACCTCCTTCCTCCACAAGAAGACCTTCCTCTCCGACACTTCACCGATCAATCACAGCAACCTCCGCCGCAGCGTCACTTCTCTGAAACACCTTCGCTTGTCACCGCCAGTTTCCTCAACCTCCCTACCACCCTTACCACTGCGGATTCCGATCTCGCTCCTCCGCACCGCAACGGAGACAATTCCGTTGCTGATACAAACCCACGCTGGCTCTCCTTTCATTCGGAGATGCAAAATACTGGAGAAGTACGTTCTGAAGTTATCGACGGAGTCAACGCCGATGGTGAAACGATACTCGGCGTTGTAGGAGGTGAAGATTGGCGGAGTGCTAGCTATAAGGCGGCGATTTTAAGACATCCGATGTACGAGCAGCTTCTTGCGGCTCACGTGGCTTGCCTTAGGGTTGCGACTCCCGTTGACCAGATTCCGAGGATCGATGCTCAGCTCAGTCAGTTGCATACCGTCGCCGCGAAATACTCCACTCTTGGTGTGGTTGTTGACAACAAGGAACTTGATCATTTCATGGTAAGTTTCACTTTCTAATTTTGCAAAATTTTAATGTTTTGAACTGTGAACGATTCAGCCATTTATTTCTCTTTGATTATCTGAGTATAGCAAATTCACATTTTTGTGTGGCTCATTGTTCCCGCTTCTCGAGTCTTGCAATCGATATGATCTTTGCTTCTACTTTTTTGGTTAGCTTGTAATTCGAATTATGAACTTTGTCTGACTCAAATAAGTTATATTTGTTGCATAAAGCTTCTTCTTTGATGACTAATAGTTTGTCTGATTCTTGCTGAAAAGGACTTTGCATGTCCAAGAGAAAGAAAGCATAATCTATTTTTTGTAACGTTCTGTTTGTATGTCTTATGGATTGGAATCTTACCTTTGATTATTATGTTGATGCAGTCACATTATGTTGTCTTGTTATGTTCATTTAAAGAACAACTCCAACACCACGTTTGTGTCCATGCAATGGAAGCCATTACGGCTTGTTGGGAGATTGAACAATCACTGCAATCCCTAACTGGTAACGTCCCAAATCATTTTTTTTTTTTGTTATTGTCTTCTTGCTTTATGTGTGTCTTGGTTTTATCGGTTTTTCTTTGTTCTGGTTTGTAGGAGTTTCTCCAAGTGAAAGTAATGGTAAGACAATGTCGGATGATGAAGATGATAATCAAGTAGAGAGCGAGGTGAACATGTTTGATGGAAGTTTGGACGGTTCAGATTGCTTGATGGGGTTTGGTCCTCTTGTTCCAACCGAGAGAGAGAGATCTTTGATGGAACGTGTGAAGAAAGAACTGAAGCATGAGCTTAAACAGGTAATTGCTTGATCAAGCTGCAATGGTACATCAAACTATACAAAACACATTGTTAAATCATGTTGCTCGGTTTCTTTTTTCCCCTGTAGGGTTTCAAAGAGAAGATTGTGGACATAAGAGAAGAGATAATGAGGAAGAGAAGGGCGGGAAAGTTGCCAGGAGATACGACTTCTGTACTCAAAGAATGGTGGCGAACTCACTCGAAATGGCCATACCCAACTGTAAACACCTTGGCCGAGAAGTTTTGTTACCACATTGTCAAAAGCAAGGTTTTAATTCGTGATTTGGTTTTGGAATTGCAGGAGGAAGATAAGGCAAAACTGGTTCAAGAAACCGGTTTGCAGTTGAAACAGATCAACAATTGGTTCATCAACCAGAGGAAAAGAAACTGGAACAGCAACTCTTCCACGTCATCTACTCTCACCAAGAACAAACGTAAACGGTAAAACAAGATCCGTTCTCTTTTTCAAATTGCGCAATTTCATTAAACCAACCCGGTCAAGATCTTCTTTTGTAACCAAACTCAGGACCGGGAAGTCGTAGGTGACATAGCGGCTAACTAGAGGATGGTTCTTTGCCATGTGAATTCTTGGGAACCGTATATGAAAGAAACGAATCCGGTTCTATGCTCGTACAGAGTGTGTTATTTGTATAGTGGATACCGGTTAGCCTATGAAACCGGATTCTGGAGTCCAAATTGTTGTTTGTAACGACTTAGTAGTTTTTGGAAGTGATCTGTTTCGTTGGTTTGCGTCTTGTAACGAACGCTTAAGCAAGTGTGGGTTTTTTCTTGTAAAGTGTCAATATGTTCGTTTGTAATGAATGTATCAAGCAATATTTATCATAATTAAACTAGCTTGAAATGTAGTATTACGATGTTGTTGTGTTCGTCTGATTTCTCTCACCGGTTGATGCATGGTTACGTTCGGCTCGGTTTTTATATGGTTCAATTTTTAATATATCGATAATTTTAAATGATTTCACTTGTATTATTAACAAAGCCCATTGGTATTTGGCCCAAAATCTGAATGCCGACTTAATGACTTGTTTCTTCTTCCTTCAGCTTCTCCAACGAACGGCTTTTGTTTTAGTTTTTTTTGCTTACCTTTCTCTCGACTTGGTCTACTTTTGTTACTCTTTGAGTTGGGTGATTATGGCAGCAGCACCACAGGAGGAACGATCTCCGTCGCTTGACGATTGCCTTAAGCTATTGAAAGGGGAGAGAGACGAGCAGAGGCTCGCCGGTCTACTTCTCGTCACCAAATTCTGTAAGAACGATGACATCGTTTCTCTCAACAAGGTCTACGAAGCCGTTGGTACTCACTTTCTCGACCGTCTTTTCCGTACTGGTAATCAAAACCCCGAATTATTGATCTTTGTCTCAGTAAATACTAATATCAATTTTGGGGTTTCTACAAAGTGTGAATTTTTTAGTTGAGATACTAAAGTTTGTTGCTCTGACTGGTTTCGATTTTTTGTTTTGCAGGTAGTGGCAGTGGCGATGGGGTTGATAATCGTGATGTGTATCTGCAGATATCTATCACTGTTCTTGCTGCATTCTGCCGTGTTCCGGAGATAGCTTCTTCAGAAGAGATGGTCTCCAGAATTCCCCTTATTCTCGAAGTAATGTCCAAAGGGTATGTTAGATCACCTGATTCTTGCATTTGCGACTTTCCATGAAGTTTTTTTTTTAATCAAGCTTTGCTTCTGTGTCTTCAACTTTTTGCATATTGTGATTGCCTAAAGTTAGGAAATTGGCTTTTGGAATTTCAGAATAACTACAAACATGCTCGAAGATTGCTATGAGCTTCTGTATTTGGTGTCCACGGCTTGTGAAGCTGGTCTCATGACTTTGATTAACTCTGGAGGCTTGAGAGTGATAGCTCCCCAGATGTCTGAGTTACCTGATGGTAATACATACTCTTTCATTGGGTTTACATTCTTTTGTTGTGTATATGATGCACATTAGATTCCATTGAATGCTATTTCGGATTGATTATATTTGGTGTCAAAGAAAACGTGCCATGTTGAGGTAGATGGATTTGATAATAGTTTTTCACTGGGAGCTAATGTGAGACATGTTATTCAGGTTCACATGCCATGGAGGTTGCTATAAAGATTCTGCAGTTATTGGTTAGTAAGCTTGATTGTGGGAGCATGACTATTGAACGCTTCTTAGAACTGTCTTTGGTGGTGAGTCTACTTACTTGGTTACTTTTTGTTTTCTTTTCGCAATACTTACTAAAGCTGCAATGCTGAAGTTGGACTCCAAACATAATGTTAACTTTTATTCAGATTGCTGCTGTTGCACGGCAGTTTGCGGTGTTGCATAATGCCCTGAAGTTTGAAGCACTCCATTTACTGTCTGCAGTCTTCTCGTCAGAGTATTCTGTGAGTTTTCACTTCTTAACTTCCTCCGGAAAAGTATCTATAGTTACTAGCATGATTTATGTAGATTTAATGCAGCTAAATTTTCAAAATTTCTGTCCATTGAAATTGGAAAAATTAAAGTTTTATTTTCCTTTACTTGGAGAAATACAGTTGCCTTCATCGTCTTGATGTTATTTAATATGCATGTTATGTTTCCATTGTAGAAGCTCTACATCTTTGTTTTGTGTGCTTATCTTTTTATATGTCTCTCATAGAAGTTCGTTATGCTTAGGAACTTCTTCATGAACCTCTTCGTTCCATGCCCGACAACAATTGGGCAGACTATATGCGCACAGGTGTTGTGGCAATTCTGCAGAACCGTGTGGGTAAGTTAGTAGTTTGTTTGGAACACTGGAAATGGCATACCCATTAATGGCATTCTTTTCTTGCCAGCCCTGAATTTCATCTACTTGTTATATGACAACAATCCTCTCAAGATACTTAAGAAACCTGTCTTGTTCATGTGTAGCACCTTCCGAAAAGCTTCATGCGTTGATTCTGGCTGAGAATATGATGTCAATATTGGGTGAAAAGTGGCTTCTCGGCGGGGTAAAATTACCCAATGTTGATATTCCAGCTGATAGGTAAATACAACATCTTTGTATTACACTCTCACTTAACCTACATTTTCCTAGTGACATAAAGATTAATATCATTCTGATTTCTTTTGTAGGTGTCTTCTGTTGGTATTAGAGTCATCGCATGTTGAAATTTCTGTATTGTTAAATGATCTCGCTTACAAGAAGTATGAAGCTCCTAAAGATAATTCAACTGCTGAAGACATTCTCTTGAAGCAACGGTATCTACCCATCGTGTTTTCACTGGTAGAAAAGATCATCAAATATATATCATCTGCTGGTGAAAACGAAGGTATAACTTAGACCTTAATCATGTTTTATTAATGTTTCCAATCTACTATCAGTAGTCAGTACTAGCATATTCGATCCCTTTTCTTTCACCTTTCTGTTATTCTATGTTATTCCTAAAATCAGTACTATATAAACATCATAAGAGCTTTTAGTTATTGCTCAAATGTCTATTAACTCCGCTGATAAACAGTGTATACATGCGTGTCAGCCTTTTCCCTTCATGAAAGAATTGGGATTTACGTATTGATCTTTGCAGGGACTCTATCTGACGAAGCTGTCTTCCAAAAGGTGATTAAAATACTTAATGAGACAGTAGGAGCGGTGTTCGAATATCTCAGAGATGCAAAGGTACTATACATATATGATAACATCAAACTCTTAGGAATGTCTTATTGTGCTTGAAAATGTTTTTCATGTTAATTCTGTTTCATACAGGAACATGGAATTAAGAAAGGAACTGACCTTCTTGCATCTGTGCGAGTGATTGGAAGGTATAGATAATCACTCTTTTTGTTTCTTCTTATATCTCTCGTTCGATTTATTTTTGTTTAAAATGTATACCGGATTGTGTTTATGTAATCATCATTTATCATTCAAATTTGTGTAAGGACATGGATTGTATCCTTACCACTTTGGCAGGTACTGAACCTTTTTTTGTGTTTTCAACAGCTATCTTGCGGAAACTCCTGTTGCGTGCAAAGAGCAGGTCCAGGATCTTCTGGATTATATGCTTTCAGTGAAGGGCGAAGATGAATCCAGGTTTGAAGGCATCCTGACTTGATATATTGGTTCTTTTACAAAGCTTGTTTGAGTCATGCCTCCCAGGATAACTTGGTCTGAACTATTTTGTTTTGACAGCCCGTTTTTGTCTACTTGCTTCTTGCTCCCAATGCTTTGCCAAATAACAATGAACGCAGAAGGATGTAAACTCTTGGCCTATTCAAGAGGCGATGTAGCTGTGAGTTACTCGGCTTTATACCTTCTTTATACTGATGACAATATGTTTGAACAAATCTGATTTACAGCTTTCTTATATCTCTCAGTATGCTGAACCAAAATGTATTTCAAGTGGGTGTTTATCTTGTATATAATCTTATAAGGAGCTGACTGATTTTTCAATACAGGTCGTTGAATGTCTAATAAAATTGATTGAGCGCTGTGGTGAGAGTGTTGATGAGGATCGAAGCATATTCTTGGCTTGTGATACAATCATGAATATTCTTTTGAAGGTACTCTCTTCCCTAAGATAGGACCTGTTTACATTTTGCCAATTGCTAAACCCTATAATGACTTCACGTTTTAAATGTTGAGAACAGAGGGAAGAAATAAGCCCGCCGGAAATTTCAACATTTGCCAGTCTATTGAAAGCTTTGGCATATTGGGCAGGTAAAAAAAAAGATTTTTACTGCTTCTGCTGATCTGCCTACTAATTTCTTGACAAAAATCGAAGACCATGTTTAATATGTCAATTTCTCTGTTCCTTTTGTCACAGATGGGAGTAATGACCATTCGGTAGTAATGATGGCTGCAAGCATATGCTCTCTGATCTTTGATTTCACATCAGAAGATGCTTTACAACTTAGCAGAAGCTCCCTGGATAGTTTGGCCCGGCTCGTTACAAGAAGCTTGTCCTCAAGTGGCCAGGTATAATAATCCGTGACTTGTCATAGAGTCTCTTGTACTTGTTTTGGTAGAGAGAATTGCTTGTTAGTGAACTGTTGCTTACCGTTGCAGGATATGTCTGATACCGCGGATCTTCTTGAAATCATAAGAGCAGGTTTGGTTTCAACATCTCTCTCACTTTTTTTTCCTCGGCTTCTCTTTACTTTTTAAATCGATAAACACAACAAGTTTTCTTCTTGCTCTAATTGTGCTTGTATGATTATGGAACAGGATACTCTCGGTGGATAAATCGATTTCCCACCATTATGAAACATCCCGTTGTGCAATAGAAACTATTAGATTTGGTCTCAGGCTGTTTCGAGGGAGAGAAATAGTCAAAAAAGGAAATTTTGTTCAGTTTATTAGCTCCACGTTGTTGTATTATATACACTTGAGATTATAATTCATGGTTTCTCTATTTATGATGCTTCCCCACCAAGAAATGAGATACGATATATAGATATTTATGCAAGTCTAAAATTTGACTTGTTATATAGAGGCAAATCTAAAAGATAAGGTTCCGATTATGAAGGATTCAAATCTTTAAACGACGCCGTGTTTCCATATAACAGTAAACAGAAACAAACGCGTTTTTCGTTGGTTGGATAAATCCTCCTTATAAATAAACAAACCTTTAAGGAAGGTTAGTTGTCAAAAGAATCTGCGAAAAATAAGAGAGAGAGAGAGAGAAACAGGATCATTCATTATGCCCGCCTTATCTCACTACAGATCAGTATCATCTCTACCGTCCGTTGACCGATCATTCCTTCTCATCCAACGACTCAGGATCCACGGCAGCTCTTCTTCCTTCCCTGAATCTTCTCCTTCTGCGTCTATTCTCTCCGGCGCAGATCCGTTGAAGTGTACGGTCTCTGGTGGATCTCTTGCTAAATGGATCACCGGGATTTCAGCTGGATCCGCCTTAGGGTTTCTCTATTGGTCCTCTGGTTCTTCTGATTCCATCTCTGGTTTGTTTGGTGGGAGTAATTTATTGTCCTTCGCTGATAGTTCAACGCCTTCTGTTTGTGGTGTAAAAGTCGGCGATCTGAAACCGAGATCGTTTATTCCGAAATTGTCGTTGCCTGGTTACAGCTCTGGATTCATCTTCGGAGGTTCGGTGATCTTCTTCTTCGTTCTTTAATTTCATTGATTCTGTTTTTTCTCTCAAATGAGCTAACTTTGATTGGTTTTGAAAACAGATGCGTATAGAAGGAAGATCTTCTTCAATTACGAGAAACGTTTGAGATTACAAAGTCCTCCTGAAAAGGTGCATTTTAAAACCAATGTGTTTTTGTTTTCCTTAAGCTTTCTATTTCGATTATTGTAATTGATTGATTGTGAATTCTCTGTTTCTGCTTAGTTGTTGTTATGAATTCATAAGATTATATTTTGTTCATTTGATCTGGTTGATAAGATTTGTTCATAGCCAAGTAATTTGTTTGCTTTGTTCTTAATGACATTAGGTTTTCGAGTACTTTGCATCTGTTCGAACAGATAAAGGAGAAATACTAATGAAACCGGCAGATTTGATGAGGGCAATTGTCCCCGTGTTTCCTCCATCAGAATCTCATCTAGTAAGAGAAGGATATTTGACTGGGGAGAGAAATCCTGGTGAACTTAGATGCTCTCCTTCCGAGTTCTTCATGCTCTTTGATGTTGATAATGATGGTCTTATATCCTTCAAAGAGTGAGTTACTGAAACCAAATCATTACTTATTATATCCCCCTTTTATGTTTTCTTCTTTTGGAAAAAATTTCAGTACTTACTTGGTATATGTGTTTGGGAACAGGTATATATTCTTTGTGACATTACTCAGCATTCCTGAATCAAGCTTCGCAGTGGCTTTCAAAATGTTTGATACTGACAACAACGGGTGAGTAGTCGTTCACATATGTAAATAGATAAATCATGCTTTTGGTAACTTTTTTTCTGGTCCGTATTCCCATATTGTGATCCTCCAAACGGACGGGTTGTGGGAATCAGTGGAGTCTCTTTTTGAGTTTACGCTGAATCATCTGGTCAGTGCTTCTATCCTTTGTAACTTCTATTTCCTCGAGATGGTACTGACGAATGATTGTTTTAGGGAGATTGACAAAGAAGAGTTTAAGACAGTGATGAGTCTGATGCGATCTCAGCATAGACAAGGAGTTGGCCACAGAGATGGCCTTCGAACAGGGTTACATATGACCGGTTCTGTCGAGGATGGAGGATTGGTAGAATACTTCTTTGGGAAAGATGGCAGTCAAAAACTGAAACACGACAAATTCACTAAGTTTATGAAAGATCTAACTGAAGAGGTAACTAACTCTTAAACCCTTTAATATATCTCCTTACTCGTTTAAACTCCTAGAGATGCTCAGGCTGAAAGAGAATGATCTTATGTTGTTTATAGATGCTGAGGCTGGAGTTTGCACATTATGACTATAAACGAAGAGGAAGTATATCGGCCAAAGATTTTGCATTGTCGATGGTTGCAGCGGCTGATGCAAGCCATTTGAGCAAGCTGCTTGATAGAGTTGAGAGTCTGAGCGAACACCCGCATCTCCGGGACATGCGTATCTCACTGAAGGAATTCAAACAGTTTGATGAGCTACGTAGTAAACTTGGACCATTCTCTCTAGCGCTTTTTGCTTATGGCAAAGCTAATGGTTTACTTACAATGAAAGATTTCAAACGAGCCGCCTCTCAGGTATGTGGAATAACATTGTCAGACAATGTGATAGAAATTGCGTTTCATGTGTTTGACTCGAATCAAGATGGGAATTTGAGTGTGGATGAGTTTTTGCGGGTTCTGCATCGAAGAGAGAGGGACGTGGCACAGCCAATTGCAAAAGGATTGTCTCGGTACTTCTCAGATGGATGGAAGGGTTCTAAGAACTGTTCCTCATCGTGAAGACTCTTCTTCCTCTTTGGGGCTTACCGATGAAACTCGAAGACTATTTTTTGAGGCTCTTGGGTTCATACGAGTGAGCCCAGAGATTTTATGATTACTCCACGCTGGCATTGTAAGAAAGAAATCTGAATAAATCTGTGTATAGTTTGATCGACCTATGAACTTTTTTGTTTTGTTTTGTTAATGATAAATGGTAATTGCATAAAACAGAAGTCTCTGTTAAAGATTACACGGCTAAGAAATTGATACATATCTTTGTATATAATCTTAAGCTTATAAAATCAATCTTTTCTTCTATTTTGAGACAAATTTCTCTTCTTGCAGAACGAAACAATATCTCATTATGTGATGCTTTTTAGTTTTTGTAATTCAAAGGAGATTGTTACTTCCTGTTGCCTAATTCTTGTCCTATACAAGTGAATCTCGATTTAGTTGTTAAGGATAACTGGATAAGTCACGAAGTCAAAGAAAAGCTCTAATCTATAGATAGAAAATCGAGAGAGACAATTGCTTATGAAATCGTTTGTAAGACTCTATATATTTGAGTTTTAAGATTAGGTCAAAATATGCTGTACACTATTAGCTTTATGAAGGAATGAAAAAGAGTCTGAATTTTTTTTCAAGTGACGCAGATACTCGCACAACAATCATGAATTTTATAGAAACTAATCCAACTTGACAATAAATAACAAAGATTACAGAGCTATGGTATAAAACCAAACCAAACAAAACAAAGAACAACAAATAACCAATATTTTGAATCAATCTGCAGAGAAGAGAATTAGCACCATCTAACCTTCTTCTCTAGACTGAATCCCAATCAGTCTCAGCCACGACATTCAAAACCGCAGAGGCCAAGAGTATATCACAAAAAAAATATTTCTTTGGAAAAAACGACAAAACCATACCAATAGAGAGGAGAAATAATGCACACCACTCCCAAAAATAAACAAAGCCTGCAATAGTATATACAAAAGATTAGCCTCCCATCATACAAGAGCCAGAAAAAACTGGTAAAATACAGAATTGCAAAGGATAAATTAACTTATCGCGATTCTAGGGAAATCTTTGAGACCGAGGTAAGCAATATCATCAAATGGTTTAACCATTGTTCAAAAAGGCAATAAATCTAACTAATACCACCTAGTTCATGTTCCATAACAAGAATGATTTATTGATAGCATTCATTCAACCTATGCAAACTAACAACCCAAGACTATTATATATAGACTGCCATATATTCAGGATTATGTGAAGCGGAAATGAGTTACTACTTACCTAGTGATACACAAAATCTGATGCCAGCTGATATTTTTTGTGTATATGAGAAGAATATTTCGTCAAACAGGCCCTGAAAATACATTCTCTAAGATATCATGCAGTTTCGGAGCTCGTCTCCGGAACATTGGTTCTAGCCGGAAAGATGGGACACCCATCTGCCATCTCTTGGCATCATACATCTCATTCCATGCCTGCACTATTTCATCAATCTTGAATCCCATACCTGCGTTTGTTCTAAGATTGTTATAAACAGAAAACCATTGGGTTGTAACTTGTCCAGAGTTTGGTATTCTTGCCAAGAATTGATTACCTTCAAGTGCACTCTCGCTTGAACAATGGTTCTTTACCATCACAGCTATATCAGTTGCAGAAGCTCCAGCTAGCTCAAACTTCTCCACTGCAACCTCCAAACATTCATCCCAAGTTGGTAGCCCGAGCTTGTACTCCACAATTGACCGTTCATATAGCAACGAACCCCACAAGAGGTTAATCTGAGAACTCATATTAGCTGTCTGCTCCACAGTTTCCTCTTCTGAAGCTTCACTAAACAATTCATCCAACTCCAACTTCCGCAACATGTTTTTATGTTTATCTAACTTGGAGATTCCATTTAGACGACATTCTTCCATCTCTTCCCAGATCTGCATACCCCTCTCCATACTATCTTCAGCTTTGTTATAGAGCTTCAGGACCTCTTGAGAAGCCTCACTTTCTAGGTCTACCTTGCTTTTGAGTGCATGATACCAGCAAAGCTTTGCATGTTCAAACTGCTCTTGCCCAAGTGCTAGAAGAGCTTCGTAAAAATCAGGTTTAACCTTAATTGCTTCTTCATATTTCTCTGCAGCTTTGTTGTACTCGTTCTGTGTCCACACAAATGCAGCCTCAACTGCTTCTATTATAGCTTCTCTAGAGGCATCCTCGGGTATACAGACTTGCTTCCTTGCCTTGGACATGTGAACGTTACCCCAGTTCAACAAAGCTAGTGCCCCCATTTCTTGGAACTTATCAGCAGCGATTTGAAAGAGTTCCTGCGCATCTTCACCAGTGACAGCATCCTCCATTGCTTCCGTATACAGCTTCATCCCAAGGTCATGAAGGTCCACGTACGAATCAGAATCAAACCCAACATGGTTCTTAAACAATTGCGCAAACTGGAAAATCCAGTTCTCAAAGCACCCAGATGCTTTGTCAGATCCCACGTATTCTCCAACACTACCATTGTCCGCAAGGCTACTTAATCTCTTGGAAACCTTGTCAGTTGATTCAGTATTGCTCATGCCATCATAGGTTGGTTCTTGGTCAGGGTTAACTTCTGCTATATATAATCTAAGGGAGCCAAGTTTATCATGAGTAGAAGCAGCTAGCCTCAGCTCATCAGTTGTGGTAATGGTTACCAAGTCACCTTCTGTATCCCTATATTTAATGAGGAAACCCCTAAGAGCAGGAAAGCGATCCCTGATTACATCTCTCACAAGTCTAACAGTAGAATCCAACGGCAATTGTGCCCACCTTATATCATCTCCATGTACCAGCTTGATAGTCCTAGTAACCGTTGCCCCTTCTTTTTTGCTTCCTCCTCCATCAACAATCTCGGAAGCAATGACCTCTTTGTCCATAACAACGACCTTATCCTCCACCTTCCTCTCTTCTCCTGCTTTATTACCACCACTTTTCTTTTTCTGTCCTTTATCACTCTTGAAACTTGTTTTCTTTTCTTCTCTCTTGCCACCAATCTTTCCATCAATGTCAGACTTATCGCTCTTTTCCTCCTTCGGCTTATTTCTGCCCTCTGCTTCGTCTCCCTTGTCAACAACAACAACCTTTGGACTCTTCAGTTCCTCATCCTTCCCACCACTCTTTTTCTTCTTCTTACTCTTCCTCAACCTCTCCTTCACAATCTTCTTCAAACGAGCAGCGCAAACAGGCTGTACATCGACAAAGTCCTTCTCCATTTCATCCACATCAATACCTTTATCCACCAACACTTTCTTCACCCTATCAAAGATTTCATTTGCAGACACATTTCCTGGCTCCATATTCAAAACAATACGAGCATCCCTAAACGCGTAATCTAACTTATTCAAAGCCTCGTAACACCGAGAACGTCTGACTAAAGCCTTACTGTACCTAGGAGAAGCTTCAAGAGCCAAATTACATTCGCTAATCGCATTCGGATACTCACCTAATCCCATTTGCATATAACAAGAAGCCATACTCGTTCTAAGATAAGCTACATCGATATGATCTTTGGGCAAGAGCTTCAAGGCTTTGTCGAAACTCAACATCGCACCTTCGTGGTCGCGTTTCTGGAACAACTTGTTACCTTCTTCTTTGAGCTCAAGTGCTCTGCTAATGAAAATCTCCATATCTTCGTCAAATACCCTCGAAGTAGAACGATGGTAAGTTTTCCCTGACTTGCCTCCACCGCCGCCGCCGCCGCCGGAAGCATCTTTTGGCGTCTCCGGATTTTTCTTCTTCGCCGTTGGCTTTCCCATTTAAAGGTGAGATTTTTATTCGAAAATTCAAGAACCCTTAAATCGAAGTTCAAATGATGAAGCAGAGGATTTCGAAATTGTTATGAGCAAGTTATTGACCGATCGTGAGAAGAAGAAGAAAGAAGAAAGAAATGTTTCCGTACAAAATATGGTTTGGTGGAAATGCCAGAGAAGCACGACACGACTCTATCTGTATAGGTGGAGTGAACCCTAATCCACTAATTAAAATAATACTAATGTTTCAGAAATTCCTTCTTAATATAATTTAAGAACAAAACAACAACATTGTCTGTTCAAATTAGCAAACATTATTGTATTCGCAGCAAAGACGACATTGTCTTTGGTTTTGTTTTGCTGGAAAGATGGACATTTTTAAACTTTTCATTATTAAAAGAGTTTGCTTAGCTGGCTATATAATTTATTAGAGTTTTTTTCCGACAAACAAAATGATCAGTTTTTTTTTTCCTTTTTTTTTTAATAGATGGGATTGTGAAATGTAAAATTCAAACTAATAAATGTTCCTTTGGTTAAAATTTAAAACTGAAAAAAAAAACCGTATGAGTGAGTCATGTAATGTTTGTAAAACATAAAATGATTTGATTGCGTCAACTGGTTCTATTGATTTAAAACTGTAACGTTAGAGCGGAAGATATTACGTTTTTAAAGCCTTTTAACAAAACGAAAAGAGATTACGTTTTTATCTTGTCGAGCATACTGTTCACCGTTACAAAAGATTTACCGGCTACTGCACTCGATTTTAAACCAATTCGAGGCTTATAAGGCCTAAATTGCTTCAGGCCCAATATGGATCTGGTAACGTATGTCACTCAAGTCAAGAGTTAAAGCCCAAAAGAGCCATATGTGTTGCCTGTCACCGAAAAACACAAAATGAGCTTGATATTTCATTAGTTGCATCAAATTTTATAGAATCTTTGTACTGATATAAACTAGTGTGCATTTGAAAGAGGTTATTGACCTATTTAGGCTTCCTGGTGTTGCTCTGCTCAATGAAAGGTGCTCTGTTTTCATCTCAACATGGCTTTTGAATTACTTGCAGACGAATACTTCGAATGACGGAAGGTTAGTTTTCATGTATCATTGGCACCACTAGATATCCGTAATATATATGATTAAAGAAAATTTACTTTTGTCCTTTCTTAGCTTAATCTTAAAACATTTATGTCTGTAACTCAAGTTTCACTCAAGGAATCATTACCTAGTTTCTTGGACAATAAGAAAACCTCTGTTTACTTGAGATACAAGAAAAATCTGATTTTTACGTTTCTGTTTTTTGGGATAAAAGAATGTATTTAGAAGCTTAATTATAACAGCGATTTATTGCAGCTTGGATCGACGGTCGAACCGATGAGTCTGAAGATGTAAGGCTCGCCGGCGTAACTGAACTCTGCAGAGGCGCCAGCTGGCAAAGCCTCTCCTTTGATCAGAAGACACCTGTTTCCCTGTGGGAGCAGTAGCCATGGCTCGACAGGCTTCACAGGAGCAAACCCTCCGCAAGACAGAGTCACGTGCTTCTGCAGACACTTGCACGTGTTGGTTACCGTCACTTTCCACTCCGGTTGTCCGGAGATTTCTTTCCCGGTCCTTACCGTCCCGATCTGGATGTCGCCGAAAGTGCAGCGGCACATTCCTGTGGGTTACTAATTGTTTCATGCTCTTTTTTATTAGTAAACGAACAGTAATTGAATCATGGATGCATTTTGTAATGGGTTTTTAATAAAGAAAGCGAAAAATGTATTACATATAAGAGATTCATTCAGATTATACCTTTCATAAATAATCGAAAAATCAAACCGAATTTAATAGAAAACTGAAATTAAATACACTCCAAAATGATGATTGCCAATTGAGATTTTATATAGATGCACCAAAAAGAAAGGCATGAAACTTTAGGTTATATACAAAACGTTAAAGATTCGATTAAACTACCTTGAGAGACCATAGAGAGAAGAAGAAAAACAACAAAATATTTAAGAGCAAACGCCATTGTTATTCACTTATTTGTGTCTTTAGTTTAGAGACAGAGAATGAGAAAACCGGCCTCAAATTTATATTTTATTTTTTTGGTAAGTGGCATCTAATTGATATTATTGATTATCTTTTGCTGCCTTAATTAATATATAGATAAGATTCTTGATTTCATAAGAATATATATAAACAATATATCCTACTTAACAAAAGAAGAAAAGGAAAGAAGAAACAATATATACTAAGAGTTGAATATATATCATTTATATTTATTTAGATATATTCTAATTTTAGGAAAATAAAAGGGATTTCAAAGATTTAAATGATATATATAAGTAAATTTTGGAGTGGATGATTATTGACTGGTAAAATTCCATCAAAAAAATTGTTGATTGATAAAAAATTCAAGATATTTTAAGAAAAGAAAGCCATATTAAAATTGTAAAATTAAAAAGTTGTATCTCTAAATTCTAAGAATAGTATATCTTTTTCCTTCACGAAATCCTTAACTAAATACAATCAAGACATTAGTTCACACAAAATCCTCAAAAGGCTTAACATAATTTAACAGACGAAATCCTCAACTAAATACAATCAAGACATCAGTTCACACCAACTGGTTTCACAATCACTACAGTCCATTCTTTGAAGAAAGGGTAAAGTTAAAGATGATAACAAAGAAGCAAGCGAAGAGGAAATTCCTCAGCCATCAACGAATAAAACGAAATGATATCAAACGTAACCTCTGTGAATCACGCTTAATCCTCTAACATTTCTGTATGTAAATCAAGTTTCACACAAGGAGTCATAATACACTTTCTTGGATTATAAGAAACATCAATATAATGTCCTTGAGCCGCAAGAAATCTGATAACCTTTTCTACCCACAAATATTTTTTTTAAAAATCAATTCGTGCAACTTGGGTCGACCTTGGAACCAACGGGTCTGAAGATGTAAGGCTGGCCGGCGTATGTGAACTGAGCGGTGGCGCCAGCTGGCAAAGCTGCTCCTTTAATCATAAGACACGTGTTTCCTTGTGGCTGAAGCAGCAATGGCTTGACAGGCTTCGCAGGAGCAAACCCTCCGCAAGATAGAGTCACGTGCTTCTGAAAACAATTGCACGTGTTGATTACCGTCACTTTCCACTCCGGCTGCCCGCCGATTTCTCTTCCTGTCCTCACCGCTCCGATCTGGATCTTGCCAAAAGTGCAAAGGCACAGTCCTGTCGGTTATTATTTCATTAATTATTATCCATTTTTATTAGTTTTGTAACGTATACGAGCGTCATAATTGATAACTGATGCATGGTTTCAGACATAGAAAAAACATTTATTGATGCATGAACATCTTTATAATGGTATTCGAACAAAAAGAAAACGATATGAAAACCAAATGTAAATAAACGTAAGTGAAATCAAACTGAAAGGAAAATAAATCGATCATAATTTAAGAAAATTTGCTAAAAAAAAAAAAAAAAAAAAATTGAATATGAGCGATGAAACAACATATTAAAAGATCAAACTAAGTCCTAATTGAAAATTAGGCACTCCTGTGCACACAAAAAAAAAAAAAAAAAAAATTAGGCTCTCCAAGATGATGACTGAAATTTAAGACTAATTATTCACCAAAAGGCATGAAACAACATACTAAAAGGTTGTTCGAGATTCGATTATATTACCATGAGAGACCATAGAGAGAAGAAGAACAACAACAAAACATTTAAGAGCAAACGCCATTGTTACTTTTTTATTAGTGTTTTTAGAGGTGGAGCTAGAACGAGAGGTGAATTTATATATGCATCGCATATGTTTTAATCATCTCTTGCTGCCTTAAATTATATAGATACGTTTCTTGAGTTCATAAAAATAGAGAAACATAATTTAGACGAATATAGAGAACGAAAAAAGAAAATAATATAATATACTATAGTCAAGTAAATTGTTTATAGTTTTTTGTTTTTTTTGTCGTCAATTGTTTAAAGTTGTTTATTATACACAATTTGGCAGCGTATTTACTTCATTACTTAATATGAGACTAAGAAATTAAACTACAATTTAATAATAAGTTAATATATACTATAAATTTCAATCATAACTTTAAAATTCAAGTCCCAAGAATTCAGTTTCTTCTTTATTTTATTTAAACCGTTTTAAAGGTTTATTTTCTTAATATTACTACATGTATAATTAATCTTTTTCTCGTTTCTCCAAGGGATCAATTTCTTCTTAACTGAGTTTTACACTATATTGGGAAGTGTTTTCTCTCTTTGCTAACATGAAGATGATCACGTAACATTCGGGATGTTTGCATTACTGCAGTATTTGAATCTAATATTCAAAAACCCATCTAATTTCTCAAGTTTTACTACCCGCTTCTAATTTTTTTGATTATATTCAATTTCGGGTTCATTTTGTTTTCTTTAGTCTCCAAATTTTGCATGAAAAAAAAAAACTTGTGCATGAAAAATTGAAAATAAAGTGAAATACACTGCAATGTTCTTTTTCACCTCATGCAATTAAGTAGCAAAGTTTTTTTTTTTTTACATATACTTATTAATCTCTTTTAATCTCAAGCAAATGAAATAGACAATTTTTCTAAAGAAAAAAAATCATCAACTACATATGCAAGTAACTAAAATAACATGAAGCAAGAGCAGATCAATTAATTTGGGTTTAAGAGCAAGCGATGTAGCCGTCGACAACCTTGAGGTCGAAGCTTGTGTCCCATACGTATTTGAAACTGATATCATGGATAGAGTCGCCGTTGCCGAGGAGACACGTGTCACCGGATTTAGATAGAACCTTACTGTCGATGGGTGTGACCGATTTGAAACGGACACATGACAACGTTGTGTGAGTGAAATAGCAGGGACTAGAATTCAGCACTTTCACTTCCCACTCCGGTTTGTTCTCAACCATGTTCCCGGTCTTCGATTGTATCACAGATAAGCTCTCGAGAGAATAAGAATCATCCCCATACCCTTATTCCAAAGAAAAATAAAATTATTGTTTATAATTCACAAAAATTAGGTGAAAATAATATGAATAAAATATTCGCGATATATAACATATACCTTGGGTGACAAAGGCAAATAAGAGAACTAGGCAAAGGAATTTGCAAGCGTTTGTTGCCATTGTTTGATCTTAGGATAATCTATTAGAGATTTTAGAAAATGTTGTAAATATGAGTTTTAATTTGATTCTAGTATATATAGGGAGGCATTGGGTCTATCTTTTATTATACTTTTTAAAAAAATCTAATAGTAATCTATGTTTAATTAATCTTAGGAAATTGTGAAAAATAAAATAAAGAATCTATGAGAATTAATCACATGTTATCTCTCAAGTTGATACATATCTTTTGTTTTTAAACACTGATTATTTTTAATTAATGAATTGTAAGTGCTCTTTTCTTTGTCATGTGGCCATTTTTAGGTATTTTCATTATTTTATTTTTATTTGTCTCATATAATAAATTTGTGAAATTCACAGTTTTCCCATATTTATTTTATTTTTTATTTTATTTTATAAATTTGTGAAATTCACAACTATATTTTTTCTTTTTCTAGCACAAATTAGTCAATCAACATCAAATTCTTTTATGACCAAATTTACCATTAATTTTATTTTAAATAATATGTGCCTTATTGTTTTTCATTATTATTAACATATATAATTAACATCACATTATTGGTAAGTTAATTTATAATCAAAGGTGTGTAGATTCTTTTTTTTGTGTGTGGTTTTTTAGTTGAATTACTCGTAACTTGGGTCTTACATGGTCTGCGACCGGTTTCTTCTTTTCGACCAAGCTTTATATTTTTTTCACCGTTAGACTCCATTTTTTCATTTATTCGCATGTTTGACTTTAAAAAAACTCTAGACACTAAAATTACTCAAAAACTATCATTTGGAGATTAGCTAGAGTCGCACACCCAAATAAAAACCGTAAAATGCTGGTTATAATTCTAAGTCACGTGCTTAATTTTGAGAGATTGAGATTGATCATGAGTGTGATTTACTTTCTAACCTCTAGTTTTTGTTTGATAACATCGCATCATTCAAACGCGAGTAAAAAGTTCTCCGATCGATGAGTAGACGGCGCTCATTAAACGTATCAGCATGTGAACTAATAGTGAAGTAAACATCTTTATTAATCCTTAGGCTAATGATTGAGACAACATTTAAGTAGATATATCATCAGTTTCATGTGACCTAGCTAACATGAACCAAAACCGAAACAATTCGGGTAGAAAAATTAAGGACAAACGATAACGCCGTCGATAACCTTGAGGTCGAAGCTTGTGTCCCAAACGTAATTGAAAACGAAGTCCACGTGAGGAAAGATGAAGTTACCGGCGTTGAGGAGACAAATGTCACCGGATTTTGACAACAACGAGGTAGCGACGGGTGTAACCGATTGGAAACCGACACATGACAACTTCGTGTACTGGAATTTGCAATTGTTGCAAGGGTTCGTCACTCTCACTTCCCACTCCGGTTTATTCTGAACCAATTTTCCGGTTTTTGATTGTTTCACAGATAGGTAATTTAGATGACAATCCCCATACCCTTCCGAATTTCCAAGGAAAAACAAATTTTATTATTCGGTTATGTAATAACAAGAAAAGACAAAAATTTAAAAATAACGTTAAGCTTTAATCCAATGGATACAGAGACTATAGGGTTATAGTGATCATGTATATATAATTTGGGAATACGAAGTTTGATAATGAGACAAATAATATATACGCAAATTGAAAACTATGATATACTTACTTGTTTTATATAAATGTATATAAAGTATAATATACCTTGGTTAACGAATGCGAGGAAGAGAACAAGGCAAAGGACTTTGCAAGCGTTTGATGCCATTGTCTGATATTCTTTCGAGTTTTAGCAAAGATGAAATTTGGAAAACGTAGTAAGTATGGGTGCCCAAATGTGATGTTGGGTATTTATAGGCAGGCGTTTGTTATGACTTGTGAGATTCGTTTTTCTTACTAGTTATAGGAAGTTAATTGAAAAGAAATAATCTGCTGATTTATTTTACTTTTCGAAAACCTATCATATGGAAAATAATAAAAAGTTTAAGGCTAAGATTATAGTCTTTGTTTTGATAAAAGGTCAAAGCTAATTCTTTGACCGCACTGTCAAAACTATTTTGGTAGGAAAAATCTGAAAATGAGAAAAAATGAATTTACTGGAGACAGATAAGATGGACTTTAAGACGTTCAACAAATAAAAAGATGTACTTTAATAACTTAGTAAAATATCTCAAAGTTCTCGATGGAGTATTTAACCATGTAATTGACTATAATTGTTTGCTTTCTAGTTTCCTTACCTTCTTTCGGTAACACTAATTTAAAAACTTGCTAAATACTTCAAAAATAAAAAAAAAACTTTTTTTTTTTGTCAGCAATGTCAAAAGGCTTTGATTCAAAGCTAATTAAGCAAACGATTTTCTTTTGTCCCCTTAACTAACACATTCTTAAAAACCATCACGCTGAGAAAAGCGTACTATATATATGGTATTTGGATCTAGTATCCAAAAACCCATCTAATTTTCTCAAGTTTTATTACCCGGTTCTAACTTTTGGTTATATTCAATTTCTGGTTCATTTTGTTTTCTTTAGTCTCTAACTTGCGCATGAAAAAAAAAAAAACTTGCGCATGAAAATAAAGTGAGATACAGTACTGCAATGTTCTTTTTCATCTCATGCAATTAAATAGCATTTTTATTTTTTTGACAAATACTTAATTAATCTCAAGCAAATGAAATGGATAATTTTTTAAAGAAAAAAATCACCAACTACATTATGTAGGCTACATATGCCAAAATAACTAAAACAACATGAAGCGAAAGCAGATCAATTCGAGTTTAAGAGCAACCGATTTGGCCGTCGATGACCTTTGAAGTCAAAGCTTGTGTCCCATACGTATTTGAAACTGAAAGTAGAGAAAGTGCCGCCATTATTGATAAGACACGTGTCACCAGATTTTGATAGCATCTAACTGTCGATGGGTGTGACCGATTCCTTAACATCACATTACTATTAAATTAATTTATAATTAATGGTGTGTACATTATTATTATTATTATTTTCTTAAAAAAGTTGAATCATTGGTAACAACTGGTAAATCGGACTAGGCCCGTCTCTAGGGTAAACAACATGGGCCTTTTACATGGGTCCAAAGCCCAATGTAATATTTTCTTAAGGTAAGAAGACCCATTTGTTATCTTTTGGATTTGTTAAGGTACACAACATGTGCTTACTTTTCTGGTCCAAAGCCCAATTCATATATTTCAAACTCGAGACACTGTAAAATTACTCGAAAACTATCATTTAAAGATTAATAATCACACACCCAAAATAAAAACCGTAAAAAGCTGGATAAGATTCTAAAGTAACATGCTTTTGAGTGATTGGGATTGATCATGACTGTGATTCACTATCAAACCTCTTTTTTTTTTTTTTTGATAGTTGCTTAATTTCAAACGCGATTAAAAAGTTCTCTATGAGTAGACGACGCTCATTAAGCGTATCAGAATGTGAACTAATAGTGAAGCAAACATCTTTTATTAATCCTTAAGCTAATGATCCGGACAACATTTAAGTAAATATCATCAGTTTCATAACATGAACCAAAACCGAATTAAACCAAAAGAATTTGGTTAGAACATTTAATAGCAAACCATAACGCCGTCGATAACCTTGAGGTCGAAGCTTGTGTCCCAAACGTATTTGAAAACGATGTCCACGTGAGGAACTATGAATTTACCAGCGTTGACGAGACACGCGTCACCAGATTTCAGCAACAACGAGGTATCGATGGGTGTAACTGAGTTGAAACCGACACATAACAACTCTGTGTTCTGGAATTTGCAATTGTTGCAAGGGTTCGTCACTCTCACTTCCCACTCCGGTTTGTTCTGAACCAATTTTCCGGTTTTCGATTGTTTCACAGATAGGGAATTTAGACTACAATCTCCATACCCTTCCAAATTTCCAAGGAAAAACAAATTTTTATTTCCGTTATGTAATAACAAGAAAAGAAAAATATATTAACTATATAACATAATGTTATATGTTCTAAAAATATAACGTTAAGCTTTAATCCAATGGATATAGAGACTATAGGGTTATAGTGATCGGAAATCATGTAGTATAGATGATTTGGGAATACGAAATTTGAGAATAAGACAAAGAATATATACGAAAATTGAAGACTATGGTAAAATTGTATATAAAGTATAATATACCTTGGTTAACGAATGCTAAGAAGAGAACAAGGCAAAGAAGTTTGCAAGCGTTTGATGCCATTGCATGATCTTTGGAGTTTTATCAAACACGAAATTTAGAAAACGTAGTACCTGTTAGAGTATATGGGTGCTCAAATGTGATGTTGGGTATTTAACTATTTATAGGGAGGCATTGGGGGTTAATTTTTATAATTGAAAAGTTTTGGGATAGTCATGAGTTTTTTTTCTTACTATAGGAAGCTAATTAAAAAGAAAGAATCTACTGATTTTATTACTTTTCGAAAAAACTATAGTATGGAAAATAATAAATGTTTAAGATTATTGTCTCTGTTTTGATAATAAGTTCGATGCTAATTCTTTGACCGCAATTTCATGGTAGGATAAATGTGAAATAAAATAAAAGTACTTTAATATTTGTAAAATATCTCAAAATTTCTCAATGAAGTATTTTTAACCACGTATTGGTCCGAAGTGTTTATGAGCTTAAAGCAGACGATTTTCTTTTGTCCTCTTAAGTCTTAACTAACACATTTTTAAAAACCAGCAACCAAAAATGCAAACTTAAGGTTCGAACATTAAACGCCTGCCAGAGATTGGGCTAGAATGGACGGACAAATGATGGTGATATGATACCAAAGGAAAAATTATACTTCATTCACATCTATACCATTTCCCCATTTTCTTACTCCAAAGCTCAAGGGATACGCATGCCTCTAATCATAAACTGTAATGAATGGCCTAATCATACTCCCATTCTAACAAAACTAATGATAAGTTCAGTATCCGGTCCAAGAATCTGCCCCAAAAGAGTATCGGAGCGCCATGAATGCGATGAGAAACCGCCGTCTTTGCTCTGGGACAAGAGGATCATCTATGCAGTGATCATGCCATGGAACACACTTTTTCTGCGAAATGAACATAACATCGGTTATAAATTTAACAAGAAGCTGCTAAGACAATGATTCGTGTTTTAATATTAAGATCGCAAAACCTAAATATTCTTCAGTTAACCATGTTAACAGTTTCTGTGAGAGAGTAGTATTCACACCTTGTCTTGTGCTGCTGCAGCAAAGGCGATTGTCGTCTATATATGTTGCCTGGACGCCAATCATCCATGATCCAATGGTGGTATCATCAAACGCATATGTCTTCAACAATCCACTGCATTTATATATATATACACACCATGGTAGAAAATATACAATGATTACAAACCAAGCTTTGTTTGACATATATACTCATCTTCTGCCAAATTGTGAAACCTAACCTGTTTATATTGACATACTGAGCCAGATTCTTTGAGAGTATTACCAGCGAACCAGTTGCATGACGGAAATACCTAAATAAATCGAACAAAGAAACTGAGTACACACAACGAAGGTCAC